>NC_081415.1:247582674-247951424 GCF_030272615.1 Cryptomeria japonica
TTTGAAACTAGAAACTTATCAAGCCTTTGAAATTGAATTAGACCCTTATCTTGTATTATTACATGTAAATACCATGGGTTTGATATTCAACAATCTAAGAAATGATAAATTATAGTTGAAAAAAACTAAATTCAATCCACAAAGTTTCTCATTATGGCCAAGAATCATATTAAAATCTCTAATTTAAATCCAACAAAGAGAAACAATAAAAGAATGCAAATATTTAATATGAGACTAGAGTATAGGCTTAAGTTGAAAATATTTGAGGGCATAAATATTGGTCAAGAAAAAATTATCCATAGACTCAAAGAAAAATCCACCATTAATAAATATTATCTAATCATTATTTAATGAGTTATCCTTGAAATGGCCCATAAGCATGCCAATCCTCCATTTAAACTAGACATATCAATATATGGACATTAACTCCACTTTTAAATATTTGACGAAAGAGAGACTATATCATCTACATAAAATTTAGTTTCTTGAAAGGAAATAATCTCAAGGCAATGATTCTAAAAAGGAGTTTGGACAACCTTTTAATTGTGGAGTTCTACAATCATGCTCACATTTGCACATGGGCATGAAAATTTTAAACAATAATTATTCATTTATTTATTTAAAACCACATTTAGCTAAACTTTAATGCACAATACATGATAGAGTGACAATTTACAGACATTTTTACTACATGTATATTGATACGTTACACAATATTGCTTAAGGGAGTACCTTGAATTAAGGTACAAAACTTCTCTAGATTCCTACTCGATAGTGATATATATGTCTCTCAAGACACAACATAAGCATTCATGGTTGAAATATTTCTCTAATCAAGATATTATTATTGAATTTCACTTATGGAACATTTACTCTAATAAATGCATTTTCAATATAAAATTATAATGATAAGAAAAGTAAATTGAACTAGAGATGATATAGATTTTGTTTAGTACAAGTTTACATCAAAACATGTTTTATTTACAAAATTTACGAAAAAAAACATTTTTCATCTAAATGCGCACTTTAACTTTTGCTAACAAATATAAATTTTTATTTATTTAATAAGATATATTTTAATTACTAAATTAAATGTGAAAACAATTAAATTTTATTTATTTACATTTGATTAAATGTGTGTTTCATATAAGTTATTTTTGTTTAAATAAAGTTAATTAATTAAATGTTCAATTTACCTTATTTTACAAATTAAATTTTCCAATTATATAATTAATTGATATTTTTAAAAAATTAATCAAAAAACACACATAAACAACTTATTTATATTATATTACAATAAAAATATTCAAAGACATTAGCCATGAAACGCGTCTCACTAAATTAATTAAAAGAGTTCATTTTCTATTAACCTAGAAAAAAAATGTTACTTCCACATGACTTCGTTATTTTAAAATGTCATTATGACTTTTAAAAGCATGTGGAGGTTGAAACAAGGGGTAGAAGGGAAGGGCTAAGAAAATCTCAACGTAAACCATTTTATTTTACTTTAGTTTGTTGATTGGATTTTATATTTTCTCTTTTGTTTTCTCTTATTGTTATTTGAGGTACTCTTACTCTTATTCTTACTTATATATATATATATATATATATATATATATATATATATATATATATATATATATATATATATATATATATATATATATATATATATATATATATATATATATATATATGGTATTTTTAGATTATTGTCATTTTGCATGTAGATTGCATTAATGATATGTTGTCATTGATGTCAATTGAACCGGTGAATGATATTCACGATATTGCTAATGTTATTGTTGATATTGCTTTTGTGTTGTAACCGGTATGATAAACTTTGTGGAAGATGTTGTAACCGGTATATGGTAGTTTGTAAGTTGAACCGGTGTATAAGGTTAAACATTTCTATGTTATGTAAACTGGTAAACCCTACCAATTGTTTTGTGTTAAACCCTAACCGATCAAGTTTGTTAATTTAAGATTTGATGTTGAGTGGTAATGATGGAGACATGTATGATCATTGTATGAGGATAAGTTCATATTGATTTGGCATGTTTGATTGTCTTGGAAATGAGCAAAGTGGATTGCATCAAATGCATAGCTTGTGATGAGTTACAAGTCCGATGAAGCGGTGATCATGGAGCGGTTGGAATTTCCTTGAATAATGTGAAGAGATTGTTATAATTTCTAACGGTCAAGATTGTACTGACTTGTTTGTAATCTTGATACTGAGAATTAGGTTTTTGTTGTGTTATCGACCTAGTTGATTTGTATTTAAGGTCGATGAAGTTGTTTGTAAAAACAATTGGCAAAGTTGGCAGAAATTAGTTCAGTGTGTGGTTGCTTAAAAAGGATCTGATCAAGCAGATGTAGTGCTATTTAGATAGATTAAGAAAACCTGTTGTTTTCTAACAATTACATCTGAAATCAAAATCCTCTAACAGAGTAAGCTCTAACAAGCTTGGTTACTTATTAAATCCTCTAGCAAGATGGTCCATTAGTTTGGATTCTCAAATCCTCTAGCGAGGTTACTCCTAATAGGGTATTGTGCTTTTCATCAAGGCATATTTGTAAAATCCTCTAACTAGGTGATTCGTAACCGAAATTAGTTCTTAACATGGCTTATTGTAAAGCTTTAACAGGCTTGGCTCCTAACAAGACAAACTTCAGAAGAGTTCAGGTAGCTATCCTTGTGAGTCTCATCTCACCGTGATTTTTACCTATTTGGGTTTTCCACGTATAAATATCTGTGTCAAGTGGTGAATGTTTTTGTGGTTACGATCTTATTTGTTGATTTGATTAACTACTTAACTATTCTGATATGGCATGATAACTGGAAGCATTGAGAGATGAATATGTTGATATTTGATTAAGCATTGTTGATGTTTACAAGATTGAAGTTGTTTATGGTTAAGTTGGTATAACAGTCAAACCGGTTGATGATTAGTTGATGTTGGTAATCTTCGAGACATTATCTTGACAAAACTATCATGTTGGTAAGTTTATTTTGAGTTTGGGAGTTTCTATCAATTTTTGAGTATACTGATTCACCCCCCCTCTCAGTATTCTACCAGATCCTTATTCTTTCATCATATACATATACATATACATATACATATACATATACATGTATATATATATATATATATGTATGTGTATATGTACATATATGTATATATATACACATACATACATATACATAAACATATAAACATACTCTTACTCTTATTCTCTCTCTCTCTCTCTCTCTCTCTCTCTCTCTCTCTCTCTCTCTTTCACACACACACACACACATTGAAAGATTTCAAACAATATAAAGCAAAGAATCAAGGGTTTCAAGGAGACATCTTTTAAGAAAACATATTAGCAAAGGTGGAAATGAATGGGGTCTATAATGGCTAAGAAAGCTATTCAAAATAGCCACACCATATGAACATGACCCCATAAGGAGAACACACCTTAGAAGTCATTAGATGGAAGGTCATTCCTTTTCCTTATGCCCTTTCAATTTTTTGAATGTAAGAAAAAGTAAACTTAAATAAATATAGATAAATTTATATTTACAATTTGTACACATTCTATCTTTCTATATGTATGTATGTCTACATACATATACACATACAAAACAATGTTGAATGAATAAATCAAAGAAGTTAACATATACATAATTTTATTTGTATATATCTAATTTGCATAATGGCTAGATTTCTTATATGTGCATACCTGTCATTTTTTTTTCACAATATTTAAACATTTAATGCAAGTAACTCTTTTTAAACTATATATTTGATGCAAAAACATCTAGGTCAATAGACAATCTTACATGCCAAAATTTTTTTTTTTCACCATTTATATTTTATTTTGACATAAAAAGTTATTTTTAATGTCATATAGATGTAGTAATCTTATCTTCGTTTTTTTTTTTTTTTAAACATAGGTTTCTCTTTGTCAAGACTTAACCTAGTCACAAGATCAATCAACAAATTAGAAAAATAATTTACTCAAACCAAACTGGTATAAAATGGCTCTAAGAAGAGCTTGTATGTCGAAATAAAACAATTACTGCCATTAACAGTATGATCACCCTTGTAGCTAATTTTGCGCTACCCATTTTTATTGCTAGTTTTCCTTCTTACGTGGCTTGTGTCGAAAACAACAGACAGAAGATGGCTTAATTCAGATAAAGGTGTTTGTCTCATGCATCGTCATTAAATAGCAACGGGATAAGATTGTCCTGCTCATTCTCGTTGTCTATGTTTTCATTGCCAACTCCACTGGCAATCAACCTTTTGCTAGAAATAAAATCTTTCAAGTTTTACGAGATTGAAGGCCATACAAACCTACAAAACCAAAATATTTCATATGGATGGTATCGTCAACCTTTCTTTCAATTAGAATTTTATATTCAGCTTGCTTTGAGCGAATCGGATACAAGCCATATTCGTATTGGATTCCTTCCTTTCTAATCGCCGTCTCAAATAATCGTGAATAATACATTTCCCATTTAGAAAGACAATATAATAATTATAAAAGAGAATATACATCTTTTAATAACATTAAAATTTTGAGAGAGTCATAGCTATCAATAAAATTAAGACGAGAAAAACTTATAATTCTCATTAAATATCACCAAATCTAAAAATACAAAACATTACATGGTCTAAACATGAGTCAAAAATAAAAAAATAAAGTTCTATAATGATAAAGAAATTGGAAAAATACCCTGTGTTTAGTCAAGACTATGGAGACCTAATCCATGACATTTTACTTATCAACATTGTTAGAAGAACATTTAACTAGAACTAGAAACTAATCAAGCCTCTTAGAAATTAAATCAGACTCGTGTCATCTATTATTACAAGAAACACCTCGTTACTTTGATATCCACCAATCTAATAAATGATAAATTGTCATTGAACAAAACTAAAGATGGATCTAATTAATTCAATCCATCAAGTTTCTCATCATGATCAAGAATACAATGAATAGAAACAAGAAAAAAAAAAAATTCATATGAAACTAGAGTATAGCCCTACCTTGAAAATATTTGGGAGTGTAAGTATCAGTAAAGATTAAAATACCTCTAGACTCGAAGAAAAAATACACCATTACTTAAGGATATCTAATCATTATTCAAGGAGTAAGGCTTCAAGAAACCCATAGACAAGCCAGTTCTCCAACTAAACTAGACACACCAATACATTGATATTGACTAGTCTTTTTAATATTTGAGGAAGGAGAGACCAAACCATCAATAGAAATTATGGTTTCTTGAAATAAAATAATATCAAGATCATGATTTTGAATAAGAGCTTGAAAAATATTTTAATGAGGGGTTGTATGTCATGTTCACATTTGGACATAGAAAATAAAATTTGAAATAACAAATTTTTATTTATTTATTTAAAATCACATTTAACTAAACTCTATCTTACAACATATGATAGAGTAACAATGCACACACATTGTTACTACATGTACATTGATACAAGGAGCATGTTGGATGAGGCGAAGGAAAGTAAATACGATAGAGTTCCACAAGTAATCTGTCCATCTTATTGTGATGAGAGTTCTTTGGTTAGGGTATGGCAACTCTACACAACATTTATTAAGGTAGTACCTCATCAATGGATGTACCTCCCTAGATTCTTAGGTGATAGTATTATAGTTGTATCTCAAATCACAATGTAAGGATTTATGCTTGAAATGTTTCTTTATCCAAGATATTATTAGTAAATTGAAAATTTTAATAGAAAAGATGCAAATACAACTAAGAATAAGTTTAGAATTAATAAGGCATTTTAAATTTTAAAATTGTAATTGTAAGAAAAATAAATTGAACTATTTCAAAATTTACAACTTGTAGAAATTGGCAATTTTTTTTTTTAAAACATGATTACATGAAATCAACTTTTATATTCACAATATATAAGATAAAAAAAGGATTTTTCGATTTATATACTAGATTGAAATACACTTAAACTTTTTCTAACAAATAGAGTTCTTATTTCTCTAACAAGACAAATTTTAATTAATGAAGTAAGTATAAAAAAAAATTAGGTACTCTTTACTTTTTAAAATATCACAATAATTGTATTTTAATTAAAAGGTGTTACACACATATACATATATATCAAGCTAAATCACACTTTCTTTCACTTGTATATATAATCTTCACAATAATTTGATTTTTTGTAAAAATATATGTATTTCCTTCTTAGAATATTTAAACAACTATTGAAAGTAACTTTTCTTAAATTATATATATTTGATGCAAGCGAATATAGGTTCATGGGAAATATTACATTCTTTTGTATTTATTTATTTGTTTTTTTTGAAGTAGAAGACTATTTTTAATTTTAGATTGGTTTGGTGGTCATTTTTGGTGCAAGTTTTTCTTTGTGAAGATTTAGGTTAGTTGCAGCTGGATAGCTTAATCAACAAATTAGAAAATAATTGATTCTAAAAAAAATTTGGTGTACAATATCTATGAGGGGAAATTCAAGAGGTCATTCTATATGTCTTGGTTTTTTTTAAGAAAATACTTGCAAGAGGAACTTATTTAAAATATAAATTTATTCACATTTTTGCACATGCATTGCTAAATCACTAGAATTAATGCTTTTTTATAATCCATTTATTTCTCCAGTAAGAGTGGTTAACCTTGAAAATATATGAATCAAAATAATTGACAATTAATATTGATGGAAAATGAATCTTGCTCGATTCACCTAAATTATAAAAAAGGAATCCATTATATTGTAAAATAATCTTGTATGAGGAATTTCATACCATAGTAGTTAATGCGGCCATCTAATTGTTGTTAAATATTTATCTTTGTATATATTGAGGTTCTAAAATCACCACCACTCATAGTAGAGGTTATAAATCTACTTGTTTCTTGGGAGGCAACTCACCACCACTCATTATTGAGGAGTCATATTCTCAACTCACATTTACTTGGTTCTTCTAACTCTTTTGTTATTTATACTCTCCCATTTAGTGATGGATTGTGTTAACTAGTATCTAGTTTTTTTGGTGCTATGCATATGGTTAACAATTCTTTATTTATTTTTTATCAATCTCACATAGTTTGTAATTCTTCATAGTATTAGAGAAAATCGAGGTCACTAGTAGTTGAAGCATTATTTATTTCTTGCATTAAAATTATTCAACATGATTTTTGTAGGTTGTAGGTGAGAGGCGACAATATTTTCATACAATCCAAGTGTTATACAAGCAATTGTCTATATAATATCTAGTCAATCAACATATTTATAGTTATTATAAATAAAGAGTCCATATTCAAATAAAAAAATAACCAAGTGTTGGTCAAAATGGACACATTCTTGAACACATGAGAACCTATGAATGTTTTGATTAAATAAACTGAGAGGGGTCCAAACTATTACAAGATCACTACAAAGTTGGACAAAGGGGAGGAACTCACAAGAAGCGAGACCATCAAGAACCAAAAGTATAGAAATGAAAAATCCCCTTTTTAAATATATACTTAGATCAGAACATAAAATTGATAGGAACGAGGTTCCTGGCACAAAAAAATCACTAGATCAAAATAAAGGAGTTTAAGAAAGAACCCCAAACCATCTTACTGAAATGAACCCTTAGACTACCACCAAAGAAGATAAGGGAACTAAAAACAAACAACGGATTTTGAATAGGTTCCCACAATATTTTACTAGAAAGACCACCTTGAAGGACAATCTCCAATAAATCCCACACAAATCTAGAGGCATCCAAAAACCTTATAATTGAAGAAACACCTGAATGACTAGCTTGAGCCAATAACCATCCCTTCGAAGGATATGAAAAAGGAAAAAGGATACCGAGGGCATAAGAATAATACCAAGAAGAAAATGACATCCCCTAGAAGAAGTCAGAAGCCACCACAAGAGAAAGTAAGAAGGGAGTGGATCCCTCTCTTGTTAAACACCCAGAGGATAACCAACGCTCAACACACAATCATTTCCAACCCATATCTGATAGCAAGGAACCGATAACATGAGCAAATTCATCTTCCTCTAAGAAATTCTTAGACCCCAAAACCCCCTAGACCCCTGCCAACCCCCACATAAGTGAACTCCACCTCAAAAGGAGTCTCTAAATGGAGGGATGGTTAAAGTGCAAGGAACCCCGCCAAAGGTAGCGAGGGCACCATAAACCTAGAACCCAAAGAAGATCCCTCAAGATAAGAATATGGATATACACATTAGAGGTCCCTACAAAATGGTGAGCCCGAGCACTCATAGCCCCTGTCTAATAACTTCCATCATGGAAGAAACAAAGGAAAGAAACTCTTCATCAGGGGTATCAAAAAATTATACAACAAAAATAGATTCCAAACCAAATCCCACAAACAAAGGGACCTTAGTATATAGAGCAACCAAATTCAAATTAAATTTGTTTTCCTTTCATTTCAATTTTAATTCCTTATTTTAAAAAACTCAATTTTTATTCAAACTCATATAAATACAAATTTAATCTCAATTTCCTACAACTCATTGAGAATCCTAACTACCTCTGAAACTTAGTTCTACTACCATTGACTCTCAGTGTCTCAGCAATCACCTTTTTTACAACTAGTCTATCAATTCTCATAAATGAACAATCAATGTAGTATTTGAATCAACTAAACCAGTTAATTATTTAATTAATCATTTTAACTCTCAATCATTCCAATCTAACTGAATCATGCTATTAGTTCCACATCATAATTATCTCCCATCAACACATCTCATGAAATATTATCCATTGATCATTTCAATTTTCAAATCAATTGCAACCATAAAGTAAAATCTATAAAATCTATAAATTCAAGATCAATCTCTATTACCAACAACCATTATCTTTATATTCTTTTGCATCTATTTTACAAGTTTTCATAAAGTATGATTCTCAGAGCCATAATACTACATAGCGAAAATAATGAAAATGGAGGATAGAGGGATGAAATTAGCAATGAAGTTTGATTTTCTTTAATTTGATAATTGATTCTTTTAAGAATTTATTTATTGATTTGTAATTCATATTTGTGTGATAGAATTGGCTTTTGTGGTTTCTTAATTATTCTATTACATCATGTTTTCATTTGATTTTACAAGTGCTTACAAGAACATTGGTTTCATGAATTTTAATGGAATGAATGAATTTTTATTTAAGTAATTAAGTGAGATAATTACTTGTTATGTAGGTACTTTGAATGGTATTAAGATTTTGTCTAACTACATTTATGTGTCTAAGTGGATACAGGAAACGTTATCACCATTTGAGAAGGGATCGAGTATATCATTAGGGAGAGGGAAACAAACATGAGAAGAGGTTTACATTTACATTGACACAATGTTATAACTATTGATCTATAAGTTGTTTTTTGTTGATGTCCTAGATTCATTTTGGGTTGATTTTATATTTATGACATTTGAGAATTAGGACAGTGTGTAGACTAGTTGGTCTTGTTAGGGTTGTCTCCATTATGTTTTTAGCCTCAAAGATTAAATTTATATTTCTGACATGAACTTAAAATTTAACTTGTAATAAGAAAATGGATGTGAGCATGAGGGATTAATAGAACTTAATCTCATTTAGTAACCATTATACATAAGATACAGAACTATCAAAGTTCTTCACATTTGGATGCCATTTTCAAAATAGTTGAATAAAGGATCTTTAAAAAGATATACTTGTTACTGTATAAGAATTCAAAATAAATTTGTAGGAGAAAGAATTTAATAGTAAGGATTCATTTTGGAAGGTATTTGATAATTGGTAGAATAAAACAAGTTGCTTCTTCCTTAGCTATGCACTACGAGCTTAGTGGAGCTTGAACATTAGTTCTCTAATTTGAACTACAATCTATTTTTATCTTTTTTTTTTAATTTTCAAGGTTTTTTCCAAAATGATTCCCAAGAATATTCTCCACCTCTATATAGCCACACTTCAATTTCCCATTCAATTTGAAAGATCAAGAATCGGTTATCTCAAGTGCTTTGATTCAAATTTGAATTTCATTTCATTTTCCTTCAAGAAGAACATGGATTCAATCATCATAATCCTTCTCCACAATGATGGGAATGGCTATTTATAATACCAATGATGGACATATAACTTCCTATTAATATTTATATTGGCTCCAGTATATTAGCCATATTGAGATGATTTTCAAAGGTTTTAAATTTGAAATTGTTAAATGTTTAATGGGAACTAATACATATATTTATATATAAAGATGAGAATTTAAATATGTATTTATATAGCCAAGGTAACCTATTCACTTGAAATAATTATATATTAATTTATTACATCATGCATAACTATGCAATGTTAGGAGTTAAATTTGACATTTCCCCATCATTAGAGCACAAAAATATACAACATAATGTAATCAACTACTACAAGGTTATCCCTCAAATTTACTCAATCAAAGAACCCTTCCTAAAAGGAAATATTTGACACTCTATACTATCAAAATAACAATAGCCACTTGAAAAATGAAGGCAAAGTGGGCTTCTAATTTTGGTGTTTACAACAACCACAATTAAGCTATATTAGAATTAAATTGATATGAAAAAGACCAAATTGTTAACTATGCATTAGATTTGAAAAAATAAGCCAAATAAGAATGTGTGATGAAAGTGAATTTCTTTATCGTAATGACTAAAAAATGAAAGCACCACTGTGAAATATAAAAATAATTATACACTTTTAAAATTCACCATCTAGCAACTTACTTTTTATAAAATTCCTAAAGTGGAATCTAGACACAATCTTATGTTGAATTTGTCACCATGACCTATATCTAGGATGATTAATGTGGTTTATGAGTCATTTAGAAAAAATTGATTTCTATAAATAATAGCAACCCCATTTGTAAACAAAAAATTAGTAGTCTCAATGAAAACAACTTACTTAGACTAAACAAAATTAATTTTTAGATTCAATTTTTGAACCAAATTTTGCTTATAAACAAACCTCAACAATAATTACCCTATTTTAATCTAAGGAAATGATAACACAATGATGAACAGTGAGTACCAAACTGGTACTGAGAGGGGGGGGGTGTTGAATCAGTATAGGTACAAAAAATTTTCCTGAACCAGTTTGACTGCAAACAGTGAACTTGACTGCCAATCACTAACATCGGTCATAAACCAAAATACTGCCAATTAAGCACAATGAGACTATGAAAGATATAAAATAGAAACTCTTATCTTACCACACAACCTACACCCTCATTTCCACATTATCCTTGTGCATAGATAGGTAATCTATCAACAAAAATGGAAACCCAACTGGGAAAAACCATGGTGGGGATGAATGCCCACAATCTATTTTTGAAATCTTTAGAAGTTTGCTCTATTAGAAGCCTAGTCCGATTAAAGACTATTACAACAGGTTCTGTTAGGAACTAATCCTATTAGGGATCAACCAATTAAGGGATGGATAGAATACCCAGTTAAGGGTTAAACCCTGTTAAGGGTTACCTTGTTCGATGATTTTATGAACTCAATGGATTTGAGTCACCCTGTTAAAGGATTTACAACAAGCTAGTTAAAGCTACCTTGTTAAGGGATTTTCCAACTGTTGAAGTGATTAGAGATCAACAGGTATTACAATGATCTGGTAATAGCACTCAATGCCAATGTAGACCCGCTTTAGTTCCTTTCTTCTGCATACACACTTTGCAAGTATCAACTCTCTTATCTAGTCTGGCAAGAATCACGTATCTTTGCACTTAGATACATACACAATATTTACCAACAACTTCAACATGAAACACAATATCGACCTTATAGGAAATAGGTAGGTCGGTAACATAAACCCTAAACCCTAAACATTTAGGTTGAGTGATTCAGTTGATTCAATCCTGACCATTGAACATTTTGCATTTGAATACAACGGTCTTGAACATGTCTCAAGACATTCTCCATCGTTCGTTCTTCACCACTTCTAGGAGGTGATAACCCATCACGCGTTTTCTACCGTTTGCAGTGAGTTTGCACTTTCCCGAGGTATATAGGATCAATCTCCTTCATGCAAGATCCTTCACGTGCATGAGGCTGACATGGCAACACGATCTGATCCCCATTACAATGCTAACTCAACACACAATGCCATCGGTTGAATCACACAGGCTCGAAACACTTCAACTGGAAACCCTGAAGCTGAGACTACCAATCGGTAGTCATACCATATTAAACTGCATCACCTTTAGCACATATACTAGTTCTCATCATTATACCGGTTCACTTTGCTAGTTGCTTAACTTCAATAAACCTATTCACTCTTTATCTTGAAGGGGCAGCACCCCTAATTCACCTCTCAGATAGGTAAAAGTAGCCTTCGGTAGAGGCTTAGTGAATATGTCTACTAACTGCTCCTTACTAGAAACATGTTCCAATATCACCTCTTTGTTCTGAACCTTTTCCCTCAAGAAGTGATACTTGAGTTCAAAGTGCTTGGTTCTAGCATGTAAGACTGGATTCTTGGAAATGTTAATTGCACTTGTATTGTCACAAAATATAGTTACTGGTTCAGATACAGGAACTTTGAAGCCATTCAATACATGCTTCATCCAAATAGTCTGGGTGCAGTTCATAAAAGCTGCAACATACTCCACTTCTGCTGTAGACTGAGAGATACAACTCTATTTTTTACTCATCCATGAGACCAATCTACCACCAAGAAAGAATGCACCACCAGTTGTGCTCTTCCGGTCATCCACATTACCAGCCCAATCAGCATCTGTGAACATTTTCAGATTGAAATCATCATTGTATGGATATCATAATCCATAGTCAATAGTTCCCTTCATATATCTAAGAATCCGCTTGACTACTACCAAGTGGGATTCTCTTAGGCTTTACTGAAACCGAGCAGTAATACCCACTACATGTGCAATGTCCAGTCTTCTATGCACTACATAATGCAACTTACCAATCATTGATCGATATTCCTTCTCATTTACCAATGCTGAGTCATCCTCTTTTGATATGTTACAACCGGTCACCATTGGTGTACGAACTAGTTTGCTGTCTTCCATGCCAAAGGTCTTCAACACCTCTTTGACATACTTGGACTGAGTAATAAAGATTCCATCTTTCATTCGCTAAATCTGCAGTCCAATAAAGAACTTAATCTCCCCTATGAGTGACATCTGAAACTCCTTTTTCATCTCATCTGCAAAGTCGTGACTCATCTTGTCATCTCCACCAAAGATTATGTCATCAACAAATACTTCACAGATCAGAATCTGATCTCCTTCTGATTTCAAGTATATATTGCTATCTTCACTAGTTCTTTCAAATCCAATCTTCACAAGATGGGAGTGCAAGCATTCATACCATGCTCTAGGTGCCTGCTTCAGTCCATACAAGGCTTTATGTAGCCTACACACCATGTCACTATCTTTTGATAGGGAAAACCCATCTGGTTGCTCTATATACACCTCCTCTTCAAGTATTCCATTTAGAAATGCAAATTTTACATCCATTTGGTATACCTTGAATCCTTTAAAAGCTGCATATGCAAGGAGCATACAAACTCCTTCCAATCCTGCTACTGGAGCAAAGGTTTCTCTATAGTCTTCTTCTTCTTCTTGGGCATATCCTTTACATACTAATTTGGCTTTGTTCCTTACCACTGTGCCATCCTCATTCAGTTTATTTCTGAAGACCCATTTGGTTCCAATGACATTTTTATGCTCCGGTCTGGGTACCAAATACCATGTACCATTCTTATCTGTCTGGTCAAGTTCTTCTTCCATTGCCTTGGTCCAGTCTTCATCTTTATGTGCCTCTTTGAATGATTTAGGCTCAAATTCAGAGATCATACATGAGTTTTCTTTGACCTTTCTTCATGTAAGAATTCATGCATCTTTGTCTCCTATGATCTTCTCTGGATCATGATTGAGTTTTACATACCTAGGTATATTATTAACATATTTCTCTTGCTTTTCTTCTTCATCCTCATCTTCATTAGCATCAGCATCCACTGTTGTAGGAGCACAATTACTAGTACTGGGCTGATTTGCAACTGGTTCCCAGAAGGTTACTACTGGTTCATCTCCTACATGCTCTCTGCTAGTTTCCTCAGGTTTCTCAGAGTTTTCATCAACCCTAACATTGATTCTTTCAAAAATTCTCTAAGTCCTGGGTTAGTGCAGGATCAAGGGGGGCCAAAAAGTGGCGATGTGAAAAAAATAGCCTTCCTCACTCGCCTAAAAATGCAAAAATCTGTGTTGACCTTTTGCTAGGCCTAGGTGTTAGTACACCTTGGACTGGTAATTATCTATGCAAATCGAATATTCGATTGTTATTTGTAATTTTAATTTAAAAAATATATTATATGTTACATATTATATAATATATTATTACATTATATTATATATTATATAATACGTATTATATTATATATTGTATTAAATTATATATTATAATACATAATATAATATAATATAATATAATATGATATGATATGATATAATATAATATGATATTATATCATATCATATAATATCATATTATATCATATTATATTATATTATATTATATTATGTATTATAATATATATAATGTAATACAATACGTATTATATAATATAATATTATATAATATATTATTATATTATATATGTTATTTAAAAATAATTGAAGTATAGAAATCGGATATCCGATTTTCTGAGACTTTTATATTTCGATAGTGACAGTCCCATGAGTTATTTTTTACTCACGGGCCATGCGAATTCATCAAAATCTGATATCCGCTCCATCCGATATCCGGTGTTTTGACAAAAAAATGCTAAAAAATAGATTTAGAGGTAAGAATTTTATCGTTTTGAATCATTTTCATTCATTTTTTGTTAATGTTTATTTGATTTTTCATTGAAAATATGGTTTTTTTCATGAAAACTAGCCTTTTTAAATCAAATACCTAATTGTTTAAATTTGTTAACTAAATTTAATTGTTTACATTCAATTAGGTTAAAAATGGGGGATAACAATGAAAAGACTGACCAACCACAACTACAACAACCAAACCCTCATTTGCCAAACCCCCCCTCAATTAAGGATTTGATTGCACAAAATTTGAATGAATTGAGGGGGATTGTAGAAGTATATTGTAGGATCCCTCGTCTAAACCCATTGTTTGATCCTCTCACATGAATCATAAAAAGTATGGAAACTATGACTGAGGAGCACGGTGCCACCCTTTTGTGGCGAGATTCTAAGAAGGAAAAATATGCAGATGGCTTGTCATATAAGGATATCAAGGATTTTGAGATATCTAAAGCCGAAATCGCCTCATTGTTTGTCAATCCCCGTACTAGTCAGCCCATAGATCCCAAGAAAACAAAACTTTCTATCAAATGGTGCACAAATGATGGGATTGTGAAAAACTTTTGGGATCGTTGGTGGATGGTTTTCGACAAACCACCCAAGAACAATCTTGATATCCCCTTCTATTTCACAAAAAAATTGTATGTTGAGTTTTTTTTACACAAACATGTGAACTACTTTGACATCCAACTTTTCTAGGGCAGTCAGAGTAGTCCAGGGCCCATATGTCCCCCCTCCTCCTGTTGATCCCCCACTTGCAATTCAACATCTTGATATCATTTGTGAGGCGGCTTCACAGACCATATCGGCTATTCACTCTTTGAGTAGCCTTTTGGTTTCTCAGGCTGCGTCAGTAGCTTAGCCTACTCTTGATGGTAGTGGTGCATCCGGTGCCGGTGACACGTCATCCTCGGCTTCACACATATGTGTGCCCCATAGTTGTGTCATGTGTGGGCACATATACTTGGGTCCACCTGGACAACCCGTTGATCCTCATGTGGACAGTACAGATTATGAGGTGAATGAGATGCATGATGCACCGGATGTTATTACACAGACTGGAGTATACCCTGGGGAGTCCTCACATGCTAGAGGCAAGGAGGCACCGTCATCATACATTGATGATGTATTGGTAAGATTTGTGTTTTCACAGTTCATGTTATATTTTAATTAAATATTTATAAATTAGATAATATTAAGTACTAATTTTTATTTACATGGTCTATTTAACAGTTGATGACCGAGGATGAGTTGAGATAGATTCAGGAGGGCACCTTGTCGGTCATTTCATTTGGCCTTGATAGCTTGACAGTACATATATTATTGCACCTAGTCGTTTGTATTTTATTGTACATACATGCTCATCATTTATATTGGTATTAATTAGATTATGTACTAACTTGCATGTATATCTTATTTTACTCTTGTAGGGCACAAGTAGCACGAGTGCAAGGCAGTGTGATTTAGGATCTGGTAGTGTAGTTGGAGACAAGGGAAAGGTAATTGAATGCAAATATGATTGAATGAATAGTTTAAATAACTTATAGTGATTATACATGTCTATACATAGATTGATAGTTTCATATACTTGTTGTGTATATATATAGAGAATTCTTGGCTTCACATCCTTAATGACTACACCTAGTATACCTGAAGAAGAAGAAGAGATGCCTTGAGTAGATGTGTGTTTATTTTATTTTTTGATTAGTAGATATAATTTGTTATTATCAGTGACAATTATATGCTAGCTTGTATCAATGTCATGTTTCTGAACATATGTAGGTTGTGTATGAAAATATTCAAAACATACCTCCTCTACCGAAGACATACATCAAGAATCCTGCAAAGTTGAAGAGAAAATGTGGAGATGAGGTAAACATGAATAGTTCAATTATAGTTCATTTTTATGTTAAGTTTTCAAGTGTGAATTATATAATATAGCTAATATTAATCGTAGTTTGTTTTTCTTGTGCAGGATCCTTCAGAGCCGAGCAGTGTGGCGAAGAGGATCGATTTTGATGATCCATCAACAGCTTAGGATGTTATAGATAGTTTTGGGATGCTTACATGTCTAGTTGGCATGTATATTTTGTATATGGACCTACATTCACGTATTTAGACATACATTTTGTTTCAGTTGGTGTTTATGCCATATTTGTGTATGGACATACATTTGTAATCATTTGACATTTTTATATATACAGAAGTTGATATTTGATCATATAAATTGTTTCTCATATGTGCGTGGTGTTATCACACAAATATTTAATCTTCATTCCAATAATTAATAATGGTTAATAATGGCTATTTAATGAACAATACAATTCATTTCATTTCATCGTAAGTGTTGTTTTTATAATGAACAATATAATTCATTTAATGAACAATACAATACAATTCATTTAATGAACAATACAATTCATTTAATCAACAATACAATACAATTCATTTAATCAACAATACGATACAATTCATTCAATGAACAATACAATTCATTTAATGAAAAATACCCTATGCATGCTCCTATTTTGCCCCCCCACTCGATCGAATGCTTGGGGTCATACCCTACCGACGTCGTCCCTTGAGCGTCCTAAGTGCTCAAAATTGTCAAACTTTGACGAGCCCTAACTCAGAATCTGTGGCACCTGCAAACAATCCATTTGAACCTATGGGGCCACGAGAGGCGTCCCTACAAAAGCCTATCTCAGTTTTTCATGTTGCCCTATGGTTTTATTAGGGCAGCAATTTTTCGGTTGGCAAAACAATTGTTAGTCTCAATCAATGGAATGTTGTCGCGTGGCCGATTTCTCGTTCTACTCATCGCGATGATGAACCGTTGGCTCCGACATGTCTAGTTAGGAATTATTACCCTACACATGCTCCTATTTTCCCCCCCCACTCGATCGAATGCTCGGGGTCATACCCTACGGGCGTCGTCCCTTGAGCACCCTAAGTGCTTAAAATTGTCAAACTTTGACAGGCCCTAGCTTGGAATCCGTGGCACCTGTGAACGATCCATTTGAACCTACGGGGCCACGAGAGGGGTCCCTACAAAAGCTTATCTCGGTTTTTCAAGTTGTCCTATGGTTTTATTAGGGCAACAATTTTTTGTTTGGCAAAAAAATTGTCAGTCTCAATCAATGGAATGTTGTCGCGTTGCTGATTTCTCGTTCCGCTCATCGCGATGATGAACCGTCGGCTCCAACATGTCCAATTAGGCATTATTACCCTACGCATGCTCCTTTTTTTCCCCCCCACTCGATCGAACGCTCGGGGTCATACCCTACTGACATCGTCCCTTGAGTGCCCTAAGTGCTCAAAATTGTCAAACTTTGACGGGCCCTAACTCAGAATCTGTGGAACCTGCAAATGATCCATTTGAACCTACGGGACCACGAGAGGGGTCCCTACAAAAGCCTATCTTGGTTTTTCAAGTTGCCCCACGGTTCTTTTAGGGTAGCAATTTTTCGGTTGGCGAAAAATCATTAGTCTCACTCAATGGAATGTTGTTGCATGGCCGATTTCTCGTTCTGCTCATTGCAATGATGAATCACCGGCTCCAACATGTCCATTCATGCTCCTTTGTTAACAATTGTTTGAGGGGGGCTTAGAGCAAGGTGGAAATGATACAGGTAAAAAATTAAGCCCTGATGGAGTGGAATAAATTTTTGACCACGAGTTCTGGCCATCTCCAAGGCTTCAAGAATAGAACTTTTGAGGGAGGTAATTAGGAAAAAGGGAAATGAGAGAAATTCATAGTTACAAAAGTGATTTAATAGATGAAAATGATAAATATATTAGGCCTTAAACCTACCTTCTAGGGTAAAAAATTTATAATCATTAAGCACACTATGTTCCATGGCTCAGGTAGTTTATCATTAGTGAACCCCCCTTGAAGATTCATAGGCTCTACTTTTCCTCTGAAGAATTGAGCTAGACTCTCATTGTTCGTCACATGACTTTGCCTCTACCACTTCCCATCCTTGGTTGAGAGGCCCATAAAAATAATCATGGATTCTTTAATTACATCAAATGAAACACCACCCACAATGACATTCTTCTCATCCTAGGATTTAGTGAATTGGATTGAAATATTATTTTCATACCCATTAATCCCCTATAAAAAATCCACAACCCTCCTTCATTACAAACATGCCAAACTGCAGGGTCATTTTTGAATTCGGTATGAACACTAGGATCAATTCTAGCCATGTCGCCACCCATTATGGAAAGATACACATAAAACATAGTGACAAGGTAAAGATAAACCCAAGACTTAGCACTTAACACACTTAGCAGGTAAAAACAAGACAAAAACAAAGTATTTAGGGCCTTTGAAATAGTTTCCTTAAAAATATGAGAGACATAAAAGCTATATTAATTAAACCTCCATATCCATAAATTCCAAAGGTACCAGTCTTTTCCAACAATATCAAATAGAAAATTACAAGTATATTTTTTGGGCTACATATCGTCACGAGTAGGGAGAACAAGTACAAAATCTTTATTTTAGAGGTAGTAGTCATTTCAATAGTAATATAAAGCCACACAAGCTTTCCATGCACAAGTGAGCCACCACATCATTGTGACCCCAACCTTACTATCACAAGTAGAAATATGGCCAATAAATGACCAAGTGACTAAAATTTTTAGTTATAATAAGTAAAAATGATCAAATTTTATTCATTTTTTGCATCAAAACTATAAATGACTAAATAAATAACTAATTTGGTCACCGTGTATATAAAAACCAACTATAAATGACTAAATAAATGTCTAATTTGGTCATCGGGTAAGAAAACACAACTATAATTGACTAAATAAATGACTAATTTGATCATTAGGTTATA
The DNA here is from genome assembly GCF_030272615.1 of Cryptomeria japonica. Lineage (NCBI taxonomy): Eukaryota > Viridiplantae > Streptophyta > Pinopsida > Cupressales > Cupressaceae > Cryptomeria > Cryptomeria japonica. The sequence continues at coordinate 247,602,385 of NC_081415.1, forward strand.
AAAACAACTAAATGATTAGTCACATAAATAAAATGACTAAACAAATGACTATTATTCTATACTATTAGTCATGAGGTATCCCTCATTTGATAACATGTTATAAAAAAGTTGGACATTAAATCAGCAAGTATGGAGCATTAAATCAACAATTTCTATCACAAGAATTGGAATGCACTCAACTACTAGCGACTTTCCCGTATTTAGCTTTTAATTGAAAATGAAATAACACTGCTTACAAACTAGCTACTTTATATTCTACGCGTATTTAAATATAACTTTTGATTTATAATACATATTTAAAAAAAAAAGATCGATTATAATATTTTTGTTTGTAAATCATTAATTATTTTAAACATTTATTTTATTTATAAATAATAAATAATTATAGTAGCATATGTATTATATTATATTTTATTTTTATTTCCATTAAAAATATAATAAGAATAAAAGTAATAATATTTCACCACTACTACATAAAAAGAAGGTTTAAGACAATTTTTAAAGACAAAATTATTATTTTCTTAAACATTTAAATTATTATTTAAATTATCTTAAATTAAAAATGAAAAGTATTTTGATTGCCTTAAAAACAAATATATATAGGAAAACTTCCATTTTAGCATATTGAGCTGCTAATTAAGGGCAAATGAATGTCACAAAGTGGCATTTTGTTTGCACTAAGGGCTATCTACAAAAAAACATTTTAGCATATCAAGCGGCAAATGAATGCCATGAAGTTTATTGGCATTACATGGTTCTCTAAAAATACTTTTTTGTATCTCCAAGTGGTAGTTTATTCAGAGAATATATGTTTTCATTGTGTTTCTAACTTTGTCTCCGGTTGCTAGAAGGCCCGCGGGTATGTATTCATCTTGCCTCTAAAATTAAATGTACAATTTGCTCCTGGTTTTTCCTTGTTTACTTTTTAAGCAATAATTGTAGCAAGGGTAGTGTGCTTATTGATAAATATAGAGATGTATTCATATATAGTCAACTAATTTTGCATGATGATCAAATGATTGATTATATTCCAAGAGCTCAGATGCCAGATATAAATTATTTCATGCCAAGAAAGACTCCCAAATGTTCCAAAAATGAAATTTTTGGAATACAAATTGCTACTAACTAGGCATATCTATAAAGTATCTTTTTTCAGATCAAATCTGCTTTTAAGTGTCCAAAATTTCTCTACTATCACTAGTAGAATTTTGCAAATAAATGACTTAAGTGACTAAAAATTTTAGTCACCATAACTAAAAATGACTAATTTGATCATCGAGTGAAAAAAACAACTAAAAAAATAATCACACAAATAAAAATGACTACTACTCCTTTATATTATTAGTCACAAAAACAAAAATGACTATTACTCCTACTGTCATTTTCTAGTTTCCTTTTTTTTTTTTCAATTTGAATTAGATTTTTCCATGAAATTTTCATCTAAAATAATTAACAATTGGAAAGGGGTTCATTAATACATTTATTAATTTTGTTCCATTTTATCCATATAAAATAATAAACTAGATTATAAGACTTCATTGTTCAATAAAGACATAAAAAAAATTCCATGAATAATTTGAGTTTCAAAAATAATAAGGTTATTACTTAATTTCTCTATTTACCCATAGAAACTTTTGAATTATGTTACACTCAATTATAATTAATATTTTAATAATCTTAATTTAAAAAATAAAACTATTTTAATTATTTTAAATTAAAAATTAAGACAAAAAAAACATGCATTTTCGTTTGCAAGGGCCTCACAGGGGAATGGGGGAAATTAATTTGGCATGTTTTAATGGTTATTTTTTGCATGAGCTCAATTTAAATTTGGGGTTTTCATTTTGTAAACTCTACCCATTCTTTCTCATGGGCGACACTGAAACACGACCAATTTTTTTGGGTAAGTCTATGTTCTAGGTTGTTTATCTCTTTTTTTTCTTGGTCCTAAAGAAAATTATTTACAAAATGTTCATGTATTCCCAATCATATGCAAAACCATGCACACAGGCTCTAGCAGGTATTCTCCCAATCAACAATCTTGTTTATCACAACCTTTCCTCTAGTATGAACTAAATTTTTAGTTTATAATCCACTACATGTATTCAACAAGTACGTCTGTTTTTGCATTTTGATTGTATTAGACTCTATATTTGAATTGGGTTTATGGGCCCAAAGTTCTTTTTCCCTACCCACTAATCACTAGTTTGATTCCCACCCAATTCTTAGTTCAGAGGATAATTATTGTAATAATCATAGGTATAGGATGCAACAAAGGGGATAGAAATCTGGGGATGGAAATTGGAGTGAAATTTTAGCATAGTAGATCATTATGGACTAATGGGGAGATTATGATCAAATGCCTTAGAATACTTAAGGAAGATGTTAAGAGATGATATGTAATGTTCACAAGGGTCTCTTGCAAGACGGTGGGAGGCTAGGGTGAAAGTCAACTTTCTAGCCTCAAACAAATATGGGAGTGTGGGGTTAAGGTCTTTCTCAATAGGGGATGGTTGGTGGGTGAGAGAAAATGATGCTTCCTCCTAACAACGCTAGTGGACACGGGTATCAATTAGGATATGTGGCTGCCGCCTACAATTCTATGGGAAAAAACACCTACTCTAGCCTTTGAGCTAGCCCCAAAGTAGTAGATTGTATCTATTTTGCATGCATGCCTATCACTGTCAATTGAATTCATGTTTCAAAGTTTCTAAAGCTTTCTAGTGAAGTCATTTTATGGATTTCTCGCAGTCATTGTTGTCCTTGAAAGACATATTTTAGAGGTACTTGTCAAAAAAATAAGGAAGAATCTCTGCGATTCCACATGTGCATGTGTGTCGGCCAAATTATTTCCAAGTAAATATCTAATAGGAACATTGGCAAGAATTATAAATTTTTACTTCAACTCCTGGCAATTTCATTTGTTCAAAGGTTTCCAAAGCCTTAGCAATAAAATCATTCGGTAAACATTTTCACCATCATTGTGTTTTGTGGGACATTGTCTAAATAGTCCACATCACCATCAAAATACATTCATGCAACGTGATGAGAAATACAAATCATTTGTAGAAATTAAATCTTGGTTACCCTTTCATTATCGTTTATCATCGTATTGAATTCGTAGTGAATATGTGTAGTTTCAAAACAAGGCTTTGACTCTAATAAAGAAATACAAAAAAAATTATTGAATGGGTAATCTTTTACAAAAATGCAATGCCATTTACTATGATTATGGCTAAATCATCTGGTTTAACAATGTCAAGGGACTGTGAAACCTCTGAGATAGATAAATATTTTATTTTCAAAGTGTTGCTTTTGTTTGCTCACATGGATTGGACATTTGGAGTTAATATGTAGGTCATCATCTATTTAACCATTAGGAATGGAATAAAGATATTTTATCCACTGAGATTCCTGATCATCCTTGTGAGTGTTAGCTTTACTTCATTTATTTAAATCATCTTCTTGGAGATTCTCTTTTTGTTGAGTTCACTTTTGTTTTGTGATATGTTCTTAAAAAGATACGAAAAGCTAATTTATGTGTCTATCTTATATGTTTTTTTCGTAATAGTTGAATCTATAACCAATTGAGATCCAAAGAATGATTAAAATTCATCAAGCTTTAGCTGGGAAATCAATTCCCTATTTGGTTGAGTCTTCTAAAATTGATTAAAACCCCCGTCTATGTAGTAGTGCATGTTTTAGAGCTTCCATTTTGGCAGGCTTAATGTTAGTTTTCAATTATTAGCAATGAGAATCTATGCAAAATCTTAAGTCTTTGACTATTAGTCTCTATTTGAATTACTTTCATTGATCCTTTAACAAAAATCAGATTATCAGCCTCACCTATGAAGTTCATTTATGAAGAAGAGACTAGTGTTTTTTAAGCAGTATTCTTCTGTATTTTTTCGCCTTTCTAGATTCCTTGTGTAATCAATTTACTGTGGTAATCATTGGAAGTGCAATAATATATTTATTTTGTCATAGCTATATTTTATGAATAAAGTCTACAATGTCTTTGGACCAAGATAACAGTGAAGCATTACATGGAATCATATGTTTGTATGGAGCTAAAATTGCATACATTAAAAAAAAATTGTAAACTAAGTGAAACTTGAATGATATGTACAAAATCTTATAGAAATATTCTAAATCATATCTTAAATGATATATACAAATCTTCATAGAAATAATATATATTACATCTTAAAATATGTATACAAGTACTCACATTAATAATCTATATAGAGGAGCACAAAACATGAATAAACACGCCTTGACATAGTAAAATTGTAAAGTTTTGTGCCATTGTATGTGCCAAATGACCTACAAAGATAGGAGAATGCAAAATAAGGTTGCAAAACAACAAAAATAAAAAACATAGAAAATGTTATATTTCTATATGCTTCCATAATTTACAACCATCAAGATTATATCTTTATTTGTCAATTGTCAAGATTAGATTTTTGTTGTATGTAGATACATCATAGTATCATACAACATGAGCCAAATTTAGTTCAAGAGTAGTAGACAAAACACATTGAAAACAACAATGTCTTATAACCTTTAAGAGATCCATTCTAGTCAACTCTTTATATTTTACAACCATGAAGATTATAATATTTCTGTTGATTTATTCAAACAAGGGTAAACGTGGAGAAAGCTACATGAGTAGCCTTTACAAGTCTTATAATTTTGAACAGAGGCATTCTAGTCAACCATAAGGAACTATTAATGGTTGGGACTATCTTGATAACAAGTCCATGGTCTAGACGTCTAAAGATTATATTTCTATATGCTTCCTTAATTTACAATAAACTCATTTAAATGTTTTTCTTTAGATAGAAAAATAACTTAAAAATGATCAATGGTATTCACCATGTAACAATTTGGGGAAGTGGTAACCCATTCAATTGAAACAAGAAAAAGAAATAGTTCTATAATATTTTGAATATGAAGAACAAATACTTACCCATTCACTACAATGTTAATACAAGATTTAGCTAGAAAATATCAGCAATAATGAAATTGAACAGATATTATGTAGCTCATCATCTTCAATATTAAATTGAATACCATAGTGAGAATTGGTTCTATTTTTCTTATGAATTGTTATATTATAGTGAACTATGAGCATTAATTTTGTTTTGAATATACCTGTGAACTATTACATGGTGAATAACATTGAGTATGTTTAAGTTGTTATTCTATCTAAAACAAAATACTTAAAAGAGTTGATTATTGTTAGTCCTCCTTTCTTTTCTTTTGAGTTTCAATTTGAAAGTGGTCCTTTAAATTTGATTTTCCTTTTCGGTTGCGTGTTTCCTTCTTTTGAACTTAAGTGATTGAACATTGCCTTATTTCAAAGTTCAAGTTCAATGCCCACTTTAAATTTAGTTGTCTTCGCGGCTTTCTTTCATGGTAAAGGCGAGCGCTTTGTTGAAAGTTCATGTTGAACTTGAACCTTCTTGGTTCAAGGTTCACAGTTCAAAGTTAGTTTTGCATCAGTTATATCTTTGCTCATTCGTTGTGTTTTCTTTTTATGTCATGAAGACTATTTTATGTTTTCTTCTATGTTGTTCCTCAGATTTGAACTTAAACCTTTAGGCTTTTGGTTCAAGGTTGAAAGTTCAAAATTCATAGTCTGAGGCTTCATTTAGAAGTGTTGCATGTATCATGGAGGGAAAATGACGACAGGAAAGGCAATATTGTGGGTAGTTTGAGATGTTAGTTTCTAATTATGGAAAATAATCATGATATTTCATGTGCCATGTAATGGAGTGACCCAAAATTAAATGCATGCTTGATATCCATCAAATCAGGTGCCAATTCACACGAGCTTACTTAATAAGTACAAATAGCTAGGATTTGAGTGAGATTTTATTTATTTTTTTGTTGTAAAAGCTAACAATCTCTCTAGTCCCTTCTCAATAGTCATGAAAGTGAAGGAGGTTGGAGGTATTGTATCTACACTCAGAAGGTTTTGGGAATTTGCTATCAGGATCAGGTTAGTTTTAATTATTTCTTGTTATGTTGTATATTCTTGCTCAGAAGCTAGCTGTTGTCTGTTTCTTTTCCTATAATAGTGGAACTCATTTTATTTTCGAAGTTGTTTGATAAATATGAGAGGGGCCATCATGAGGCCAACTCTGCCAAAATTGGGTCGTACTTTTTGTTTGGTTAGCTCACTACCAGAGATGGGTGACACTTCATTGATACAAGAAGACCTCACTAACTTCCTAGAAAGAGCTAAGAATCTAGCTCAAAATTCCATGATGGAGAAAATTATAAGAAGTGGTTTGATTGAAGCCGTTTCATTTCCTATTGTGGCATCATGCCCGAAGCTAGTTTTAGAATGCATGAACTAGTATGATGCAGAACACAAGTGTATTAGGGCTATCAATAGAGAGGTGTTGAAAATTGATAGGGAGACCATAATGGAAGCCATGGGAATTCCCCATAAGGAGTTGTATGAAGACTGGACCATTGGTAATCTAAACTCTTTCTTTTTCGAGAAGAAGAGAACCTACAAAAGCGTAATTGCTAGAAACTGGTTGTTTAAAATCCAAAAAGGAGGTTCCAAGTTGCCAAGGCCACTCCCCAGAACATTTTATAACAGAAGTGAGGGATAATGTTATTTTGTTGAATAGATTGAAGGGAAACACTCATGCCTTTTATTGGGAAGACTGGATGTATTTCTACATTCAAGTCATGTTGAATGGAAGTGCTTATCTAGATTGGGGGCAAGTTATTGTAGAGAGACTTCATGAGGGCTTAAACAAATTTGCAGGGATGAGCGATTTTTATATGTCCTCATACCTGTTTAATATGCTTGGCTTCACTCAAGATTGGAATGGATTATAACATTAACTCTAGATTGATGGGATAAGGGTCTATGAATACTATCCTAACCTGCAAAAGCAGAAATATGTTGAAAACTTCATGAGGTGGAATAAAAATTTTGCATGTAGATTGGTTCATGAATTGCTAGGTAACCTAAATAAAAGATTATCAACAGAAGCAATGGAGTTTTTAGTTATCTATGGTAGTTTCTTCATTCAATTTGCTTAGTTTATTTATGTTAGGGTTGGCAGTTTTTAGGGTGAACCTTTCAGGTTACCCAAGTATGCTCTAGATAGTTATGTTTTGATTGAAATCAGATGACATCTTGCCTACATTGATAAGAGAAATGAAGGGAAGTCTGGAGTTGTCTTTCCAGTAGAGATGGGATATTATAGCTGTAGATTTGTTTCAGATGCCTTAAATCTTGAACTTGAATTCAGGAAGTTCAATTTGCAATTATATGTTGTTAGATGCAAATTTGATAGCCAAAGGTTTTCCATAGAAAACTTGACTGTTGATATTGATTTTTGTCATGAACCTCAACTGGAAGACTACTAGGAGAATTGTGATGATGAGTTTGAAATTAGAAAGGTATTGTGGTCTAGGTTCACAATTCAACAAATTGTAACGATGGGTGTATCTATGAATGTCTCTGATGTACAAGAGGATGAGGGTGAAGAAATTGTTGAGCCTAAGTTCAATGAGAAGATACAGAGGTAGCCTATTCTAGAATTTGATTGGGATACAAAAGGGGATGACAACATTCAAGCTAGAGCCTTCAATGTTATTAGACAGACATAAAGATGGCTAAAGGACCAGTGTTTTGGATAGCAGCCCATTTTTACACCTAAGAGTGGAAAATTTGGTCAAACTCATGAAAATTCACAAGTATATTTTACCTCTTCTAATATTGCTATTGATATTACAGGTAATAAAAAACAAAGGATTGAGAAAATCAAAACTGCAAACTTAAGAGAATCTTCTCTGAGTTCCTCCCCTGCTCATGTCACAAGATCCCATAGCAAGAAGAACAGTTAGAAACTCCCTACAAATCCACTTATAGTAGATTTGGACTCTGAAGAATAAATTCAAGATATAATGGATGCCCAGATGTAGGACAGGCACACTGTTGGTGCTACTGACAAGGGAAGGAAACTCAAGAAGTTGAGGATTTTGTAAATACCATGGCTGTTGTTATCACTAACTAGCAATCACATCCATCAAAGGAGACATCTACTATCCCCAAATGGTTAAGTACTTCACTTAGCAAGAAATAAAATATAACCCCAATCACTATCCTAATGGAAGACATGGTTAGTAAATGTTTGGGGAGAATGTCAAAGTCCAAGAGACTTAAAATTGAAGCAATGATAGACATGGATGATCAAACAAGGAATTGGATTGCAGAGGTAACTCGAACCCCAATGGATAAAGATGCTAAGACTATCACGAAAAAAGACTGTTATTGAAAAGATTGATTGAGGGTGACCTCTCCAACTGCAGACGCAAAACACCTAGAGAACTCCACCAAGAGAATTCTAACCAATATTTGGGAAGATGAAAAGGATAAAAATGAAATGAAACAGATAATAATGCAGATGGCCCAGTACATAAATGCTATACAAGATCCCAATCCGCAACCGCTTTCCCAAGTACCCTTGTCATTTGATCCAAAGTCACCAATGAACCAAAAGTTGCTTGATCAGGTCCAAAGAAGTCGGATGGTAGCAAACATCTTTAGTGAGTGGCTGGAATCAATTGCTTAGCAAGGTTCAAGCTACATTTCTAATTTGGTTAAGGTATTTGAAAGTGCAAAGTCTGTGGGCAAGGAGTTAGAAACATAAATAATCTCTTATGAAAAAGAGAAAAGAAAATGGGTAGTTGTGCTCAAACAAATGAGAGATACCCAAAGGTATGGAGTCATGAACTTCCTGGCAGAAAAACTAGTGCATGGTCTAAACAACAATGTGCTTTTTGTATGTAAATAAAATATTGAATGGAGGAACTCAATTATTGAACAAGGACATGAACAATCAATTAAAATTTTGAAGGAGTTAAAAGAATTGATTAATATTATGCAGAAAAATATGAAGTGCATAGATATTCAACTCCTAAAAGATGATAGGCAACCACTTGAAGTGCATAGATATTAAAGTTTATCTTGTTGATTTGAGGAATGAAAGTATATGAGCTTTTAAAAGAAATTTGTGCTTAAAAACATTTGTGGTGTTCATTTTGTGTTGACATATGAATGCTTATGTACCTTTAATGATTTTTGATAAAAAATTATGCATAGATGTTGTAATTTAAGCTTATTGAAAATCATTCTTGGGGAGTTGTACCCATATGCAGAGGTTAATTGTTTAAGAAGTTATCCAACTATTGGTGTATTTTGTCTTTTATTTATGGGCATGCAGAAGTAAAAGAATTAAAATGTGTAAAAGACAAATCTATTAACCAACAATTATAAATTATGGAACTAAGGGAATTAAAAGAGTTGCTTGAAAATATCAAAAACTTTTAAAATAACAGTGAATTCTTTATTTTAAAGCAACAAGGCATTAAGGGAATTTGGAAGTTATGTCTGAGAGATTTTCAAAAAATGTACAAAATTAGTTGGGAAAGAAAGAAAGAAAATGAATTATCTTAATGTCTGAGTTGCCAACATAGGTCACATGGAAGTAGAAAGGAGAAACAGTCATACCTAGAATATTAGAAGATACATAACTATCATATCTTGGGTGTCTCCATTGTATTTCAACCAATTTTTAATATCCCATGCGTTCTTGTCACTTAATGATCCATTATTTGATTGGTTTGGTTGGAAGGTTTTTTATTTCCAAGATATCGACCAAGTATGTTCCACTATTACGATATACATCTCTATGATATCCATGTCTCCACGACATGCTAGAGGCATAGTTATTAGGTTTAGCTAAACTTAATGTTGTTTTTTGAATCCTAAACTTTTCAGGTGAGCCATACCTGGTCAAAATTTTAATAAGGATAAAATCTGTAATATGAATAATTATATTTGGTTGAGTATAAATCCTATCACAATAAAAAGTATCATTGATGTTGTAAAGGAGTTTAATATATAAGGAGAGATTTCAAACAAATCTAGGAAATGACAATAAACTATATCATGAGATCCTTTCTCTTTTACTCAAAATTTCTTTTTTTTTCCAATTCTATTTTGATTCATTCATGTCTATTCTTCTGAACAAAAGTCTAGCTATGTGTAAATGTTCAAAAATATTATAATTTATTTTTTGATAAACAAATGCAAATTTAGGATTGAGGTGTATATATATTTTTAATCCAATATTTTGGAACACACTTAGTGACCCATCATCAGGAAAAATGTGTAGTACTAAATTCTACATTTGTTAGTCTATGGATTGTAGAAAATTAATACTGTCTAATATTTTTGATGTCATCCTTTTAGTTGCTTCCTTTTATGGTAGTCATCAAATACTGTTTAAAAACACTTAGATGTATAAATGATTTTTGATGCTATGTTTCTCACTACTTCTTGTTTATTGTAGTTAAATCAAAATTTGGTTATAGAAATAAATTTAATGGAAGTTGTTTAACATTTCAAATAGTTATCTTTAGAATTTCATAGAAGTTGTTTTATATTGCATTTTATCATCATATATAATTTCATGTTCTAATCTTTCCTCTGAATGCCTTGCAACTTAACAGTTTTAACATCTCTTTTGGACAAATATGCTATTGCTCTTAAACAAATTGGTTGCCTAAAAGTAAATAATGAAACTATTATCAACAAGAGAAAGTCAATAAAGAAAGTGTTGATGTCAATTTTTGAGGTTTGTTCTATTCAATTATCTTTTAAAAAATAATTGTATACAATTATAAGCTTGATATTTTGACATCTTTAAGAATATTTAATTTTATCACAATTCATCATGAGTTTGTGTGCTTTTATTGAAGGATGTCTTCTTTGTTGTTTCTATCTTAGAAGCCTCTACTTGATCTTGTTCTCTATGAGAGTGCCATTAATCTCTTCAATATCACTACTACCTTCAATCATTCTATCTTCATTATGTCATGTTCTTCATTACATAGAACTATCCTTTCTGTTAATGAACTATCCTGGTTCACTCTTTAGGGCTTCTCTCTGTCAAAATATCACTATCATTTCACATGTTGGATGGCCGCTCTCATGTATTTGACAGTGATTTCTTGAGCCTTTACAATGATTTATATCATCATTGGAAGTTCACTATATTCTTTTCTTATGTTATCTTCTTGACTTTTTAGTAGGTTCTTAGACTAATTTACTTCCCCTTTCATGCCTGGGTTGTCACTATTGTTCTTCATATTGTTCATGCTTATGATTGAGACACTATTGATCCTTGAACTCACTGTATTGTTGATTTGAATGCATTAACATCTCTTTATCTCTGTTTTGGACTACAAAGTATCTATAATAAAAGTTCTTTATTCACAATTGTTTATTTATATCATTGATTGTTACATGAATCCCTACCATAAATTCTATCCTATGCACTATGACTAAACATTTTTATAAATATACAAGACTTTGACCAAATCTTGATAGTCCTGCTAGGCTTTCATTATAGATTTTTGTCATCATACTTTGGACAGTTATAACCCTTTTTTATCTCCTTGTTTTGATAGAGTATTGTCCCAAATATCAAGCGCCCATGTAATATTTCCATCCCAAAATTCTTATGTGTCACTAGTTCCTTGAACTTGTGAGGACTTTAATGATCTTTTACAAATTTGCTATGGTCTAGTCTAAAGGAGGTTGTTGTGATTGAGTTTTTTGGATTCCAAAGTCTCTGTCTTTTTCTACAACTTCTCGTAATGCATTATGTTCTACACAGTCATTTTGTTTTATATGATATGACTATGTTTAATCATTTTTAAATCCTCTCTAAAGATTCTCTATGACATTTCAAGTCTTCCTTTAGTGTCTTAGACTTGAGGCTTCATTAATTGTTGGATAAGACTTAGAGGGCTATGGACTTAATATTGAAGAGGCCCTTATTCTCATGATTAGGACTGTTATGACAGTGGTGCCTTGCTTTGGAATGGCTTTAGCACCCTTTCTTGTGTCACAACCCTTGAGCAACCTATCTATATCACCACTGCAATGTGTGTGTTGATTGAGATGTTTATTTGTCTTGACAGTGACAAATATCAATGACTTTTTTTACCTTTTAAGCCATGGATGACACTCACCATAATTTTAGTTTTATTTGACTCCTTCAACCTGCTCTTTTGACACATTTTTATGGTGAACTCTTGATACTTGGGTTCTTAATCCTTATGATTATAGACTCTGTCTTGGCCTAGGGTTTGTCTTTTGAAACACATCATGACTATTGGTGGCATCTTTGATTGTAGGTCACAATGCCCTCTCTATGAACTGTATCATATATACCTTTATGTAGCCCAATTCTACTTTTTTTCTCTTTGAAGCTCTTTATTTTCCTTAATCACTACTATCTCTAATTTTAGACTATGTACATAGAGGTCTCTGCAAACTCTTGTGACTGTATCATGGCATCCTTTTTAATCTATCTATAACAATCAACTTTGCTCTTTTTTTAATACTACTATGTGTTCTAAGATCTTACTATGTCCATATTGTTTTATCTCCACACCAAATTAAGAATTCCACTTTCTCATAATTGCTATAACTTTTCCTCTTTTGTATCTTGGACTATTGTACCTGCTAATGTAGATCATCACCATGGGGGTAGATTTTTCAAATTAATTCACTATTGTTGCGACTACATATTCATCTTCTTTGAAATCCATTGGTTAAACTGCTCTTTTTATTGATGATTTCTTTAATGGATGATCTGTATATTTCTCACAACTGTATTTTGATAGTGATATGCACCTTTGGAATCCATTGTTTCCTTGTAGCTATAATCATGTCATTAGTGGCTTTGAGGTAGCTATAACGATGATTGGAATGATTATCTTTATTATTTGATGCAAATACCACTATCAAGGTCTTATTTACTTCTCAAAGGTCTACCACTATTATGCAATTAATGGGTTTGAATACTATAGAGTTGTTTATAGACCACTCTTTGTCATTTGCAAGGCCCACTAATTGATTTGGCTCTATGAAATTCTTTCTAGGTGTCTCAAAATATTAGATCACTAGTCCTTGTAGCCTCACTCATTACACCCTTGTATTGAAGACTGTGTCTATGTTTGGCCTTTTCATTCTTGGTCATTATTATAAAATCCTTGGGTGATTGTGATGACCTTTGTCTCCTTAAGAAAACTTAAGTATATTGTCAATATTATCCTCTCAAATGTCACTGTACAAATAACAATCCATTGTTTCACTGTGTACAAGGTCTTCAATCACTATAATTTCTTTGTTCTTTATGTATTGGACTTCAAACTAGAAGTTCTTGTCCACTTTAGTAATATGTTATTGTTTTCCAATTTATTAATAATCTCATACGACTGACTTTTTAGGTTATTGATTGTGATGTATTCACTACATGATTCCAAATTCCTTCTTTGAGGTTTCATAGATCCATGTGATTGTCTATTCTTTTCATGCTCTTGCAAGAAGGTAGTCAATTTATTATTTATTTAAATAAAGAAAACAAAACAATACATTATAGTGGACAAACACAATATCGAAATAGTACCAACACTTTAGAGAAATAAAGAGTCATTTTAGTCATCCACGGTTCTAGTAAAGAAATCTGTAAGAAAAACTAGTGAAGGTCACCATCGAAGAATACCAAAAGGATAGTCTCAAATGGAGACCCCCGTTTGATATAGATCTTGTAGATGGTGGGAGATAATGATAAGGAGAGGTTTAAATTTTTTTTAACATTTCACAATGATGGATAAAACACAAAAAAGAGATGTCTTTCTTTAAAATAGAGACCAGAATAGCTACATAAAGGTTATTCATTGTTAAAGGAAGTCTTAGAACAACACTCTTACAATATCAATGTATAGTCACTTAGAAGAAACCAACATGACTATCTTAGCAAAATGAAAATTAGTAGGCATCATGGCATACATAATAGTCCCAATGAATAAAGATGAGATAATAATCAACAAATAGCACCAAAGGCGGTGTTTAATGTAATGCCCCGTCAAGAAACCCCGAAGGCATAAAGCTAAAACACGAGAATGGAGTGCAAATATTTTTTTTTAAAGTTAAAATAAAATAATGATACATTGAATTATCATTAAGTTCAGATTACACAACGGAAGACTTAACTAACACATAAAGGGTTTTCCAATATGATTACATGAATCCAACACTTACATTAACTCATCCTAAATACTTTAATTAAGTTGATAAACTTAATGACATGATTATAGTAAAACAATGGATAGATTTGTTCGGCAAGTTAAAATTATAGATAACATGAGAAGTTCATCCATTACAATTTAACCATACATTTCGTTCAAACTTTCAATTAAACATATATCATGCATCTAATTTCCATACATACTTTAATTGCATTAAAAACTAATGAATACTTTCCATTATGCTAATCTACATGCTTCATGATCCAAATAACTACATTTAATAAGATAAGTGCATACATACATTTAAGATTAGCATCACCTAATCCACATTATACATTTTAACCATAATGGCATCCATACATGCAAAAAAAAAGGAACTAGATGAACACAAACACCACATAATACCAAATTGATATCAGAGTTCACCCCTAAAGGGCTACATCTTCGGGTCTGCTTAACTGCAAGACTAGGTCTTCGCAACCCATCAAAGTAACTCATGGTCTAACATGAATATCACGTTCTCACAGGCATAAACAACCAGACATGACTCGACAACAATGATCCTAGCAAAGACAACACAACTCCACACTAGTGAACATAAGGGACTTGAGTGTCATCACATAACTTGGTATGGTTACCCTGGCAGGCCTCCATAGGTCTTGACCCCATCTACTAGGTTACCCTGGAAACCTTTCCTGAACCTCCGGTCTATTCATGTCTCATGTAGACCCAACACATCCTTTCGTGAAGACAAGGTTGTTGGTTTTCCATTTAAGGCTTTCTCATTGCATATTGAGTTTGTACTAGCCCTCAACCCATGCATGAGGCACACTTATCTTACTTAGTGTTTTCATTAAGGAAACTCGCTAATAGGCTATTAGGTTATCACTTATATAAACACACTTTCTATGGGTTACCCTACAACCACTTTGGGCATGGCCCCCACTCGAAACCCACTCTCCCATATGACACTAGACCATAATCAAACGAAACTCCAAAAGCCAAGGTATAGACCAAGACAAGTGTACAAAGTTCAATATGGTAGGAATACCCACTTGGTCAAACAAGTCCTCATACGAGGTGCACTGACTGTTGGTTCTCCAACTAGGGACATGGCCAGCTTCAATCAACCACATAACAACAACTAACAATTGCAATCAAAGACATGACCAGATACAAAACCGTCACATGAAAACAATCAATACTCGAGTTCAAGGACATAAGTAGATACCGAAATAACCATATGAGAATATCCAATAATCAAATCAAGGACTTGCCATTTCATAATCAAATGTGAATAAAGAAAACTAAACATGCATTGACATAAATCTGAAAAGACAATCTTTTTCCATATCGTTTTAAGATACAGATTGGTCAAATTTTCTAATTAATCTAAATTTCCAATTACAATAATTGGCAAGGACACCATTACATAATAAATTCAATACTAAGATTGCAATCATATGATTGTGCCTATAATCCAATTCATAAAAACAAAACATTAACAACTGTATTTTCTCATCTAATGTCCATATTTCGTTAAGATAAAATGTCATCAATTCTCTAACTCTAACTATCTATCTTCGAATTTTCCCCAATTAACATACTATTTAATATCGGAAATTTTAAACTCATTCAATGTTTTAATTTCCAAGGATTAACAAATAGTATAATATTTCTTTATCCAATTTTCAAAAACTATATTATTTCTTATCTTAAGATTTCCCAAATAATATAAATATATCGTTTCACTTCTTTGAAATTTACTAAATAACATAAGTTATATCACTTTCCAAAGTTTACCACAAACATATGTTATTTATTTTTAATGAGATATATATAAAAATATACAAATTTAATATGAATTAAAATATATTTTAAACTAACATTAATATATGTATAAAAATACATATATTTTACATTGCAAGGAAAAGGGATAGCGAGGGCAGCTACCCGTCGGTAGTTTTGCTTCCAACCGGTAGTAGTCACTACCGTCGGTAGTGCTGCTACCTTATAGTAGTAGTAGCTAGCAGCCCACATGGTGGGTATTCCCTGCCACATGGGTTAACATAAATATATATAGATTCTTTAAAACTTTCTTTTTAAAAGAAAACTCCTCCCAAAGGCATACACAGTCTCTGACCGAGACAAAACAAATAAATAAGTTAATTCCAGAATAATAAAGATTTTCAATATCATTATAATTTGGAATAACTAGTCCATGAAAGTTAAAACTAGGAAGAACTCTGCAACAAAGTTTCATATTTGGGCAAATGGAATCAATTTACACACTATCTTCCAACTAATTTTCCAAACACAAACTAATTTCACAATTCATGAACTAAAATAAGAGATTCAACATGAAATTTCCTAATCAAAACCTACAAACCCATTTCCAGTATAGCAATCAATTTGATCAAACAAGAATTTATGTGGAGGTTGAAAGTGGAAGCAAGGAGGTTTCAAATACAAGATTTAACTACAACTCTTCCTTAATCCGCAAAATTGAAATATTTTTCAGCACACACACTCAAATTTCTTCCAAATCAAAACAATGTCTTCTTGCAAAAACAAAGAAGATAAGCAAGAGTCCAACCTCTATCAGCAATCCTAGAGAATGATTTGATGAAGAGAACAACCTACAAGCTCAAAAAATTCCTTCTTCCTCAAATGCCCAAAATTTTCATTCCAAAAATAACTCTCCAAAAATATTTTTAAAATCTAGGTTAAAAGGGAAGTTTTTGACCAAAAGTCCATTTTTTAGGTTTAAAATATTTGCCTCCAAAAAAATAAAATGAAAATCATTTTCCCAATAAATTTAATATGCACAAATTGCTTTTCTTCCAAAATAGATTTTCTCTATTTAATTAAAAACTAACATTTCTATTTCAAAATGCTAAAGAGGGAAAATATTAATTTTCCAATTTCTAATTAACTTTTCTTTCAAAATATATACAAATGAATTAATTCACATTTAAAATAACTATTTAATCAAACTTGCTACAAACATGAATTTAGCAATTTGGTTATTGATTAACCACACAAAGGGTCCTATTTAATTTAGTCCCTTAATTTACTAATGCATAAAAACATATTCAATCTACTTAAATGCTTAGTATTAAATAATCAATTTTACCACTCGCACAACACGCAACCGAAGAAAGACAAACAAACACACGACCCACACTCCCAACCAAAGGGGAAATTGATGCATGACTAACGACACTCACTTGAGAATGACTAGGGTAAAATGTAGGGTCTTATGACTACCTAATCCAATTCCTTTGGACCAATAAGCTACACTCAAACCTGCTAATCCAGGTGGAGACAAACCTCGTACCTATGCAGTATTGTACCTGCAATCTCCTGCAACAGTGAACCACACATACATACATATATATTGAATGAAAGTGTTAGCCCGAGATTACTAACACGAATCAGAGGAACAACTAATGTTACATAATAATCGATGTGAAATCAACATTTACAAGTACACTCATTAAGCATAATACCTGAATTTAAGATTACAACTTGGTAAATCAACCATTCAAGAATATCACTTAAAAATTCAACCAAGTTTAAACTGGATTTTACAATCTGATTAGGGCAGGGGTACTACATTTAAGACTTCATCCATACAGTAATAAAGGAAGTCATTTTTGACAAGCCCAACATAGTCAAAAGATAGACTCAATCCTTCAAAGATTAATGGATTAGTAGAGATCAGTATTGATACCCTACAGATGCACCAAGAAGAGATTCAAGATTCCAAAGATAGTAGAACTCATGAAACACAAATAGTGAGTAAGAATGCAGTACATTCTAAATATGCACAAGAATAATAAGAGTAACCCTATCCCAAACCCAAGGGTAGTATAATAGGAGGATTTTGTAGTATGACAGTCATATACAAATTCATGGAGACACAAAAAATCCATGAATGGATGAATCAAATTAATCTTGAAGAGAAACACCATTAGTATTGACATGGCCTAGAAATGAGCAACCAAAGATAGAGATTGAGGAATGAATACCTAATGGCAACAAAGTAGAGCATAGTCCTTAACGAGTTGAAAGAATGAAAAGCTAAAGCAAACAACACTTGAGGTAATTCTCTAGTTTTTTTATTTAATTTATAGCTATTACCCATTTAATAAATTCATAGAAACACAAACTGGAACTTCTAAGAGTTCCCCAAATCTTGTACTAATATGTATTTAGTTGTATAAGAATGTCTATATTGTTTGTGCTTGAAATTTTGTTTAGTGATATTCTTGTCTGGCCAGGATATATCAGTTGCTCATATTTCATTCATTAATATTTTCTCTAGAATTACTTTCTTATACTTTTTAGAGCTATTATCCTTAAGCCTTTATGTTGTACAAGTTACCAAACATACTAGGAAGATTATTTAATCTTATATACTCTTCCATGTTCAAGTGTTGCAGCTGTGACAGATTGCCATAGTATCAAGGATAATATTTAAGTTGTCACACCATTCTGATTCCAAGTGCCACAACCATGACAGATCGCCAATGGTATCAAGGAGGTTATTTAAGTTGTCACATCATTCTAACTCTAACCTCAATAGTTGTGAGTAGTTTCTAATGGTATCAAGCGAGGTATTTAAGCCATCAAGCCCTTCCAAGTCCAAGTGTTGTAGCTGTGAGAAGTTGGCAATGGTGTGAGCGAGATTATTTAAGCTATCATGTACCTAAAAATCTAAGTGTTACGATTATGATAGTTAAGACACATATATGTGTATGTTTGTATGAACATCATATGTATACATATGTGTATCTATAGATATTTATGTCTAGATACTCACATATCATACATATAAATATACATATACATACATTTAATATGCATGTGCATTTTTATATGCATGCATGACTTAAACAACCCTCTCAGTACCATTGGCAATCTTTCACAACTATAGCACTTGAATATGAAAGTATCTAAAATCATAAATAAACAAAACGGTACCATTGACCTATACTTGGGACAAATTCTATACATATGGATAAAACACCACACCATTTGGTGTTGTAACTAGTTTAAGGTTTGTGTGCATATGTGTGTGTGTGTGACTGAGGGAGATTATATGTATACATATGTATATGCATATATGAATGCAGATACTCACATTTCATACACATATGTATACATGTACATCTATAATAAACATGCATTTTTTTATATCTATGCATGGCTTAAACAACCTTCCTGGTAGCATTGAAAATCTATCACAGTTGTAGCACTTGAATATAAAACAATTTCCTTCCTATTGCATTCTTCTTATTTATTAGAGATGCTATTTAAGATTTTGAGCACTCATATTCAAGTACTATAGTGTTGATATTTTCAACATTGTTGGTAGCCTGCTTCTTTCTTTCTTGTTTTTGGTGCTTGTATCTATTGGTTTCTTATGATGATGCATGAAGCAATTGAGACAAAATCAAGAATCCAAACTACAAGGGAAAATATAAGGCTCCTTTGATTGACAATCCTGGTAAGCATTTCTTCATAAATGACGTATCATTGGGGTTTTAAATCTTTAAAATCTTATGGTCTCCAATACTCTAATATCTGGCACTATATTGTAACCTTATTGTGAATAGAATTCAAGTATGATCCTGAGCTCTACGTATACCCTAATTTGAAATATGTTGGAATTGAGATATGCCAGGTTCGTATATGTATTTCTTCTTTAAAGTTGTCAACTCAACCTACTTGTATTGTCTTGGTTGACTTTGAGTAATTGATTCCATTTGACAATCTGTGTTCTCCTATTTTCTTATACAACAGTTCAAATCAAGAACCTTATTTGATAATATTTTAGTGTCTAATGACCCTGAATATGCAAAGAAGTTAGCAGATGAGATATGGGGCAAAAACAAACCTGTGAGTCAATCTTGTTGTTTTGAAATCCTCTCTCGTAGATACTTTGGCTGATTGTAGAGTTGGTCATTGTAGATATTTTAGTTGTGTGTAGAGTTGATCATTAGTCATTGAAATCCTCTCTTGTAGATATTTTAGATAGTGATTTGATGTCATTAAACATAGATTTTTTGTCATCAAATACTTGATTTTGTATTTTGTAGAAATGTATGTTTATAGGCTAACATAGGATACACGGTATAAT
This sequence comes from Cryptomeria japonica, assembly GCF_030272615.1. Taxonomy (NCBI): domain Eukaryota; kingdom Viridiplantae; phylum Streptophyta; class Pinopsida; order Cupressales; family Cupressaceae; genus Cryptomeria; species Cryptomeria japonica. Next base: position 247,622,675 of record NC_081415.1, read on the forward strand.
TATTCTTTAAAAGGTGCTAGCTCAAATGGAAGAGCACCTTCTTTACAAGCAATAAAATGGTGGTTCGATTCCATCGTGCCGTAATATGACTAAATATATGACCAGTTGATGGTAAAATAATGACTAAATATACTACCAATTAACAATAGTTAATGACTAAATAAATGACCAATTAACAACAATCAATGACCAATCAATGACCAAATCAATCACTAAATAAATGTCTAGTCAACAACAATCAATGACTAAATTAACAACTAAATCAATGACTAAATAAATGACTAAATCAATGACCAAATTAATGACTAAATCAATGACCAAATTTATCAATCAAAATAACCAATAAATGACTAAAATTGTTTAGTCATAAATTTGGTCGTGTGATTAATGACTGGAAATAAACTACTAATGGTCACATGATCAAATTTATTCATTTATATGCATTTTTTGGTACTTTTTTAGTCACATATTGCTATTTTTGTACTAGTGTGTGGACATCACATAAAATATCGAAGCCATTCCCACTATCAGTTGAATCTAGAGTCCACACCATTTATATCACAAAGGTGACCCTAGGGTTCAACACAATCTTCCACATATGCATCCCTATAAGCATAAATGTTTGTATCCACGAAGCCGACAACCAACTCTATACCAGGCCCCACCTACTTCTTCACCAAGGCTTAGCTATATTTCTACTAGTTCACCTAAACTTGAAGACAAACCCCTCCCCATAGATAGATATTCCACGATCTTGAAATATGTAGCAATACAAACCCACTTCCTACCCATAAACATTCAAATTTGAATTCAGATTCGCCCATCTCAGTTGCAAAATAACTAGACCAATAAAGGTGGCACACAACCAAGACCACCAACAACAAGTCATTAAATATGATGGATGAGCCTACTCTCCTCAAGTAGGAGTCTTTGAATATTACCTAGCAAGAAGTTCCCCTTAGCATCTTAGATGATCCAACAAGAGACTTAGAGCCTCCATAACATCAACAACTTTATTTCCTTCTTTGAATGTGTGTTTTAAAACATGTATCAAGAACTAACAATAATTTTTAAATATCTCATATTATTATTTTAATAGAATAACCAAGCATATTACAACCATTAATTGTATCAGTAATGATTTTGGAGTCACCCTCAATTTCCATGTTGTGAATGCCAATAGATAGGGAAATCTTCAACCACCAAAGTAAATCCATAACCTTAGCCCTAATCTATTACCCACCATAATACTCCCAAGAAGACACCAAGGTTCTTATAACTAATCTTATGACTCCAACAACAACCAACCCCTATCTAGAAACTCCACCAAAGTTGAGCTTGTGCCTCCCCCTTATGGGGGAAGCCCACTTAGTATTCGGCTTCTTCAATCTCTTAGAATAATCAAATCTAGCATACAAAGGGGGAAAATTTAAATTCTTGCCCATTTTGGGATCAAAAGCCGAAGGGGAAGAAGAGGGACAAACCCAATTACTAAACTGAAATATTATCATGGAGATGCATGGCAAAAATTGACAACACCTCAACAGATCTTTCTTCACCCCTAAATATTCTATCATTCCTCTCCTTCCAGATACTCAATGTGAGGCTATGAGCTATTTGTCTTCCAAACTTCTCAATGAGGGAGTTAAAGGAAGGGCTTATCTAATCAAGGACTGGTTCTTGGGGAGCATAGTTCATGACCCAAGGAAAATTCAATTTTTTAAGAACTTTACTGCACAAGTTAAAGGAAAATTGATAGGCAAAGAGAATATGGGAAATGGATTCATTTTCAAACTTAAATAAAACACATTTATTTGGGAATTGAAAATCCCTTTTGATAAGGTTATCTTTTTTGATGATTTTATTATGCATCACTGCTCACTAGAAAAAGTTGACTTTTGGAATAAGATGGGGTATCTAGACTTTCCTCCAAAGATCCCTAATAGTACCTTCTTTCAATAGAAAATAGTAGACCGATTTGATGGAGAAATTGCCTTTAGGATTTTTGGACCAGAAAAACTTATCTTCCTCATTGAAGATTAGGATTTTGACTCTCTACAATAGTTGCCATAACTAGGCAACCAAATGGAGAAGGTGAGGTTAGGTTTGACAACATTGTGTTATGTCTAACCAAGACCTGTCTAGTGAAATTTAGTCCAACACATAGGTACCAAAGAAGGCCCAATCAGTTTCTTTAATAACCTTGAAATTAGGGTGAGATGAGAAAGGTTTAGTCTCCAACAAATTATCTTTCCAAAACCTATTATTTCAACCATTTTCAATTTCCCACCTTAGTCAACTAGAGACTAGCCCTTTTGATGTTGTAAGTGAAATATACATGTAGCAAACAATTTTTTATATCACCTCTACAAATTCTAAATCTTGATATTGTTCAATTTATTTTTCTTATAATTATAATTTTGGAGTTGAAAATGCATTATAAATTCTATACATAATTTTAGTTGTATTTGCATGTTTTTTTATTATAATTTTTAATTTATAAGAATAAATCTTGATTAGAGAATCATTTCAAACATAAATGCTTATATTGTGTATTGAGAGACATTACATAGGAATCTTAAGAAGGTTTGTACCTTGGAGAGGTACTCTCTTAAAATATTCTTATTTCTTGATTTCTTGATTTTCTTCAAAGTTTTCTTTAGATTCTAGAATTCATTTAATTTTGACATCTTTCTTCATGTCATTCAAAAGAATGTACAAAAATATGTAAATCTATTCATAAATGTATTTGATAAGATTAATTTTTTTAATGAATGATTTGAGCTATTCTTTTGTTGTTTCATAAAGACTGCTTCAAAATAGACTCTTTTTTGTTACGTTGATTGAAATACCCTCTCTTGAATTATTTGCCTAAAATATTTCTTTCAATTATTTTTAAAAATGTACTTTCGATTGAAATAAATGCATGGTTCCTTATGCCTTACAAGGATTTTGTGTAAGATTTCCAACATAAAAAAACTTATACTTGGAAAACACAATGATGTTATCCACTTAGATGATGATGTATTTTTTGATTAATATATTGAAAGTAATACCATGGGTCCTTGGAAAGTTGCACCTACATTGATTAGGCCCAAAGACTTTCACCTATATGCAAATATTAAACAATGACATCACACTGGAATCCTTGATGGAAGGTGTCGTTCATTTTTATACCCTAGAAAATTATCTTTGAAATTACAATGGCAATCTTTCTTGATTAATATATGAACACCTTGCTGCAAGGGGTTAGAAACTAAAGATGTGACATACCTACTTTGGATTGGAAAGTAATTATGGGAGCTCATGAAAGAGGAAATGTGAAAATAATGATCCCTCAGCTCGGGGTGTAAGAAATGCCTATTTATCACTCACAAGTTTTACTATTATCTTTGAATCATTTACTCATTTAATTTTATGCTAACTTATAGATGGTTTCCATATTTGTTCATTTCTCATTTTATAAATATGGTTGTCCTTACTCTCCCATTCGACCCAAAAAATTAGAGTCATGATTAAATTCAGCATTAAAAAAATTCTTTATTACTAATTCTTTTTGCATGCAACATATTTATGATTGTCAAATCTCTAGGGAATTTTCTTTCCCACATCTAATACCCAAATCTTAGCTACAAATATGGTGTCTATTTTAATCAAGTTTATTTAATATTTTTTGGTTAGCTTAAAGGGTCATGGAATTATTTTTCTAGTCTCTTATTTTCATAAATAAATATTTGACTTAAAATAACAACACAAATTATGGTTACTGATGTTTCGTTACTCTAGTCCCTATAAGAATGCCCCCTTGACTCCATTCCTACACCCCAAATTAATATGATACTTACTATTTCTTCTTTCCATTTTTCGATATATTCTTTCTCATGTTTTCAAACTGCCTTAGCCATAGAGTTTCACTTACTAATTTAATTGATCATAGGGAAATAAGAACCCTAACTATCTTTGAAGCACTAATTTACTATTAACTTTATTTTCTATTTATCTTCACTTATATAGGAAGGAAAAATGGAGTTGGTCACTTGTAGAGAAAAACAAGGTTATAGACTAATGTACATATGTGGGTTAGTGTGTATCATTATATTTGCGCTAGAATATATAGGGACAATGTTTTTTATTAGGGGAAAATAAGATTTTGAGGGGACCCAAAACCCTTACACTAGGATCTGAATGGACTCGAAACCCCTTACACTAGGTTTTGAAGGAATCTAAACCCTTTGGAATTAAATAGGAATCGAGAACCCAAAAGAAGAACAATGGAAAAAATGTAAAAAACTACTAACAACAACCAACTATTAACCAAACATTAGTAGGGTAGCATAGAGAAAGAATAGACACCCACCAAGCCTAAGAAATTAGACTAGAAACCTAGGAAACTTTTGCATCAAGCATCAAAGGCTTCCAACAAGTAAGAAATTTCAAGGAGTAGGCTAGATCTATAAGGCAAGGGTTTAATCAAAGCACCCTTAACCTTTAGAATGGGTTTTATCATGTCTCCCAAAACCATTAGGTTAAAACTAGCAAAGACTTTGTAGCTGAAAGCCACCTCCCAACCAGCCAAACCCCTCTCCACCTGAATATAAAAGAAAAGAGTTTTTTAGTGGCAAATCTTCACTAATTGGTGAATTCCGCACAAATAGTCTTGGGAAACATCATGGTCAAATCGCCCAGAATTTTGGGGTTAACGACACACTATAGAATCTGGCTTCGCCATTGACCACACACCATCGACGTGCATGCCCATAATATTCTCTTGGAATCACTTTGACATGGGTATTACATCACCTCCATTATTCGCCAGCAATAGTAAAATGACCACATACCTAGGACCTAATTTGCCAATGGTAAATTAAATTCTCATTGCACGCATCAGCCAAATTCGCCAATATCAATTAAAAAATTATAAGCATTCGAGGACCCATTTCGCTCCGCTTAAATTAAATGTTCATTGCATGCCTGCACAATTCGCCAAAAATGCAATTAAATTAAATGTTTATTGGCAAATGCGACGCCCGGGCCCCACGCAATTCGCCAAAAATGCAATCATGGATTGCTATAAATACACTCTTTCTTACAATTTGTTTGTGTCTGATTAGTAAATTGGGAGCTCTCAAGTCTTGATTCGCATTCCGTAAATTGAGTTGGAAAGTCAAAGTTCATTCACATTGTAGGGCGGGGTAGAGGGCCAGAGTTACAATCCTGCAACACAGGCCCAGGCATTCCTGATTCCTGATTCAGAGAATTGAGAAGGCATAAAGGTGAGTATTTATTTCTTCATACTTGATAGTATTAGTTTTAACTTTTAATTCGTAGTGAGGTCAAGACTCAAGATGTCACAGTCAAACATGGGTGAGACTCCTTAGGGTGGTGAAGGGATTGAGATGTCACACAAGGGTGAGACTAAGACTCCTCAGGGTGGTGAAGGGATAGGGATGTCAGACAAGGGTATGACTCCTTAGGGTGGTGAAACTGAAGGGATTGAGAGGCCATCAAAATGCCCAAAACCTAAACTTAAAGATACTACCATAAAGTCTTTCTTTGGAATTGGCAAAGTTTCTGGTCCATCAACTTCTGCAGTTGCAGAATCCATTCATAGTAGCTCACCACCACCACAAGGTGGGATTGTCATTGATTTAAATGCATCAAATAAGGATGACAATACTGACACGACAGAAGATGTTGTAAGGGATACACACAATGAGATAATTCACTCAGATGCAAATACTAGTATTGAAGATGATGTTGGTAGGAAGAAAAGAAAAAGGAAAGTAAAACTAGGGCGAGAGTGGGAGATGAAAAGGGGTTTTAAGATTGATTGGGTAGCAAAGTACCCATTCATTGAACTGGTCCCAAACAATGATGAACAACCAATAGAGTGCAGGTGTAAGATTTGTAGCTAGAAAACTAAAAGAGAGAAGAAGATGCAGCTAAAGCTTGACACCATAGAAAAGCATATTGGTAGGGCTTATGAAAAATAGATCATAGATGGAAAGGAAACATGAGTAGTAAGATGGAAATCAAAGGAAGAATGTCTTCATGTTAAGTATGTCATGGAATATGAAGAGCATAACCACAAAATAACACTGATTTGTAATAGTGTATTTGGAAATACAATCAAGGTTGGGCTTGAACATGCAACAAAAGATGCAAACTTGGCAAAGACTATTCAGATGAGTGTTATTTTTCATATTATGTTGAGAGGGCGTCCTATGAAATATTTCCCATAATTTAGTAATTTATTATCTTTTTTGAATGTTCCTCACTATCCTATGTCACATTGGTCAATAAATGCTAGATGGGAAATGGAAAACTATCTCGCTAAGGTGGAAAAGAAAAATTTACAAGAGAGTGTAAAAGAGTCAAATTTCATTTCATTATCCATAGATGAAGTTACTGCAGTAGATAACACTGCTTGTGTTTGTATGCATGTGTATACCATAAAAGAACACGTCCGCCGAGCTCATCTACTCTGTGTTCGTAAAATGAGGGGCAAGTCAATAGCAGAAAATTTATATTTGGAAGTTAAGAAAGCTTTGAGTGAAATTGCTGTTATGGATGACTTGACAATTGCCAAGAAGTTGGTGTGTGTTGGAGCTGATGGAGGTGCAGTAATGCAAGGTCAAAGGACCGGTCTTTGCGCAAGATTATAAATTAGTATTGCACCATACATGGTTGGCATTCACTACATTTCCCATCGAATGAATTTAAAATATAGAATTGTAAGCAATTTCCCTACATAGTCAAAAGTTGAAGCTCTGGTCCACGAGCTCCACTCATACTTCTGCCGAAGTCCTAAACGTTTTGCAGAATTTCATATTTTTGCTGAGGGATTAAAAGGAGGAAACAAGCTTCTCAGGGATGTTGAGACCAGATGAATCTCCTTGCATGGACTAGTGGAACGAGATCTAACAGAATATCAATCCTTGATTGGACTAATGTATGAGCAACACCTCATAGTAGACAAAGCTCCTGATCTCTTACATAAGTTAAGTTATATAGAGACTCTGTTAACTTTAGCTAGTCTTCTCCCCATGCTAGATTTAATGAACAAACTTGTTAAGAAAGCCCAAGACAAAACTATGTATATCAATGAGTATAGCACTCTAGGTAAAATGACATGCTTGAGCGTGGATGGTCTATATTTATATCTAACAGGGCAAAGCCCAAATTTTTTTAGGTGGCAGATAATTACAGATTTGAATCATGCTTAAAATTGTTTACATTTCAATACAAAAAATGAGTTATGTGTCTTTGTAAAAGGATTTCAGATACCAATGCACCAATCTAAGACGGGCAAGCGAGGTAGAGCACTACCAGTTCAAAAGGAAGATTTTGACAGGATTGTTAAATCTATTAGTGATAATTTGAAGTCTATTGCATATGAACTTTCAACTGAGGTTCGTGAAAGATTCCCTTGAGAAGAAATACTTGAAGCCATGGGTTGTGTGTATCCTCAATTTTGGTATTCAATTGGAGATAATCCAAATGACACAAAGATGTACCATAAAAAACTAGAGGAATTGATATTGACATTTTCAAAAGATGCATATTGCAATGAATAGCCAATAGAAGGAATTTTAAATTTAGATCATCTTAGAAAACAATGTAAACAGTTTGCATTAGTTATGAAACAACAGTTGGTTAACTTAGAGAATCCATTTGAACCTGGATCAATCACAAGGCTTTGGAAAAGGATAGATCAAAGTGAAGCATTGCGTATTGCAATACCAAAATATTTGAAACTTGTTGATTTATGTCAAACAATGATATTGGGGTCAGTGGAAGATGAGAGAGTTTTCAGTGCATTAGGGCTTTTGAAATCAAAGATCAAAAACAAAATAGACAAGAATTTGGAAACTTTCTTGAGGTTGTTTGTAATCCAGTATAATGTTAGAGATTTTCCATATGATAGGGCACTGGAAATCTGGAATTCCATGCGTGACAGATGAGGGGTGTGCAACACTTTAAAAGTTGGTGGTGCTACTGCTAGTGCTAGGGTTGAGACAAATGAATATGATGGATCGCAGACTCAGAGTCAGCATGAAGACGAAGACATTTTTGAATACTCGACTCAGAATGAAGATGAACTTGTTAGTACTAGTCAGTTTTCGGATCTTGAGTCCATTTGGGATATAGAAGCCTTAGAGTGAGTCACTCAAGTGAATTAGCAGTCAGTTTATAGGTATTTATAATTATACTATAGTTCTTGAGTCATATTACAATTTCAATTAGCAAAATTGCAATACTATAGTTGTCATTGATGACTTTTGATATTGTATTCCTTGAATTTCTCAATCAGAACGGATACTTATTTCATATTTTTAATTGTGAATTTGAATTATTAGTAAACAACTGAATTGTTAGTAAATTGGTATTTGGTTCCACATTATGTTGAACATGAAATGCATCAATTTGTGTCACAAGATCCATGAAATTATTCATATTGCATAACTGTTACTACTATAACCTTTCTACCATTCTATATTAAATGCTTAACATGATGTTCATGGCAATTAGGGTTTTGTGTTTGTATTTTGTCTTAGTTGTCGTGTGTTGAAAAACTGAGTTGTCCTCTCTTTATTTGTCCATGTCAAAGTCAAGTGTGGTCAAATGGTTGGTCAGACATGTTTAATGTTTCATCTCTAACTCACAGATAAATTTCATGTTTAACAATTTAAGTGGCGACTTAGCGAGTGTTGGTTTGGGTTTAAATCGTGAGGTCTCTAGTTTTTTGAGTGTTAGCATTTTATGTTAGCGAGCTGGAGATTGTTAATGAAATTGCTTTGGTCACAAGGTCTCAAATTGGTTTGATGCCATGCATTATAGCCGTGAGAGTTAGCGAGTAACTACTAAGTCATTAATGGTCTATGTGCCACTGCTCGCGCCTGTTTATGATGGTAAATTAACATAAAACATTGATTTTTGTTGGTACTCGCTGGGTCGCTACGATCAAGAGATAAAAAGTTTTGATATTTTATGGTTATCGCTAGCTCACAGGTCCTTTATCATCAAGTGAGTTTAAGTCGCGAGCTTGCGAGTACTGGGAGATTTTAGTTGTCGCTACCTCGCAAGATGTTTTGCACTTGACCATTTTATGTTGCGAGGTTGCGATTGGGTGTGATTTTATGTTGTCGCAAGGATGTGAGGTGTTTGTGGTTAAGTCATTTTAATTTGTGATCATGCGATGTGGTTGGTATCACAGCTTAGTTGGTTTCGTTGCTTGCTCGCAGGTTTTGAAGTTGTTTAGCATTTTAAGTTGCGATCTGGTGACAAGTAAGTTTTGGTCTGATTTTGTGGTCATTGCATGCTCGCGTGTTTGTATGTCTTAAGTCAAAAAGTGTTGTGAGCATGCGATGGCAGTTAAGTGCCTTGTTGTCGTGGGATTGCAAGGGTTTAAGTCAAGTTAAGTTTCTAGTTGTGAGCTTGTGATGAAATAAGTTATTTTGTTAGATTTACAATGGTCACCAGCTCGCAGGTAAAGAAAGAAAATTACAAATGTTGTTATGAGGTTGCGACTGAAGGGCTTGATGAAGATCAACGGTTGTCACTCACTCGCGAGATTCTTTGATGATTCGTAAAAGGGGTTGCGAGCTTGCGATTAAGAGGATTTGGTAGCATTGTCGCTAACTCGTCGGTTCCTTTCCAAATTGTTATAACCGGTTGCGAGTGTGCGATTAAAGATGGGGATTGACACATGGACTTGTTTGCCAGGTTTTGTAAAAGTTTTGAATGGCAATCGACAATCAAATGCTACAGTAGCTACTCCTTGTTCATGCATGTGTGGCAATTAATATTAATTAGACTTGAGAGAACTAACGACGTCCAATTACCATAAATTGCATGATCGAGCCAAGATTTTGACATTTGTATAATTGTATTAATGCCATGATAGCTAGTTCATGCAAGTGTGGCAAATGGCAATTAATGAGACTCGAGAGAAGTTACGATTCCCAGATACCATTTTATGTTGTGAGGTTGCGACTGGGTGTGATTTTATGTTATCGCAAGGTCACAAGGTGTTCGCGGTTAAGTCATTTTAATTTGCGATCATGCGATGTGGTTGGTATCACAACTTAGTTGGTTTCGTCGCTTTCTCGCAGGTTTTGAAGTTGTTTAGCATTTTAAGTTGTGATCTGGTGACAGGTAAGTTTTGGTCTGATTTTGTGGTCATCACATGCTCCCGGGTTTGTAAGTCTTAAGTCAAAAAGTGTTGCGAGCATGCGATGGTAGTTAAGTGTCTTGTTGTCGCGAGATTGCAAGGGTTTAAGTCAAGTTAAGTTTCTAGTTGCGAGCTTGCGATGAAATAAGTTGTTTTGTTAGATTTGCAGTGGTTGCCAGCTCGCAGGTAAAGAAAGAATATTACAAATGTTGTTGCGAGGTTGCGATTGAAGGGCTTGATGAAGATCAATGGCTATTGCTCACTCGTGAGATTCTTTGAGGATTCGTAAAAGGGGTTGAGAGCTTGTGATTAAGAGGATTTGGTAGCATTGTCACTAACTCGCTAACACGTGGACTTATTTGTCGGGTTCTATAAAAGTTTTGAATGGCAATTGTCAATCAAATAGAAGGGCATGAATTCAAATTTAGCTCGAGTACTTCAGCTTTGAAGTTTGAAATTTGAATTAATGCCACAGTAGCTAGTTCATGCAAGTGTGGCAATTAATGAGACTTGAGACTTGAGAGAAGTGACGGTGCCCAAATAACATAAATTGCATGATCGAGCTGAGATTTTCTATAATTGCATTAATTAATTCTATCTTCGAGGTAATCCAGTGAATTGAGCTCTACAACAACATTGGAGAATTCGGAGTGTTGGGTGTGGGAAAATTTTAGAAAATTTCAGTGAATACCTAGATTCCATAAGGATTAAGCTTTGATGATGATGGTGACTTATACCGGAGAGGAGTACATTGTAATTAAATAATTGAAATATGTTAATTCTTATCTCCTTTGAATCATTTAAAAAATTTATTTAGAAGAATAATTTGGGTTAGGCAAGACAAGGGTATTGGTTATAGATTTCTTGATTTTCTTCAAAGTTTTCTTTAGATTCTAGCATTCATTTAGTTTTGTCATATTTCTTCATGTGATTCAAAATTCTTACACAATATCCTCCTAAGGCATAAGGAACCATGCATTTATTTCAATCAAAAGTACATTTTTAAAATAATTGAAAGAAATATTCTAGGCAAATAATTCAAGAGGGGATTTCAATCAACGTAACAAAATAGAGTCTATTTTCAAGCAGTCTTTATGAAACAACAAAATAATAGCTCAAATCATTCATTAAAAAAATTAATCTTATCAAATACATTTATGAATAGATTTACAGATTTTTTTACATTCTTTTGAATGATATCAAGAAAGATGTCAAAACTAAATGAATTCTAGAATCTAAAGAAAACTTTGAAGAAAATCAAGAAATCTATAACCAATACCGTTGTCTTGCCTAGGCCAAATTATGCTTTTGAATATTTTTTTAAAATGATTCAAAGGAGATAAGAATTAACATATTTCAATTATTTAATTACAATGTACTCCTTTCTGGTATAAGTCACCATCATCATCAAAGCTTAATCCATATGGAATCTAGGTATTCACTTTTATATGTAAATATTCGAATGTGTAAAACTTATAAGAACATCACATCTTTAACTGAATAAATCACACACTGAATAAATTATTTATTCAAATTGATAGCCCAACTACCACCTCATGAGTTACAATGCACTTTACATTACATGGATAATATATCATGTTGGTGGAGCAGCTACAGCGACAACAGCTACAAAGCACTCCACAATAAGACACTTTACAAGATCAATTTTAACTTGTTGAAAAATAGAAACATCAAACTAAACCTTAATAACAATGGGGTAAACTAAGGGGAGAGGATTGTCAGCATCCTGCTCAAACACGAAAACACAAACGACACACAGCAAACTAAGCTGGATTATTTCATGAGACGAGAAAAGCAGTAAGAGCAGTTGGTAAATTAGCATGAAGCGTCGCAAAATCCAATTCCGCTGCCACAGTCACCGATGTTGCAGCACTTAGGGCTGCCTGCGTATCCTGTACAACCCCCATCGTTTGTGCACAGGTATTTAAAGCATGGTCCTCCTTGTGCTGAAGCCACGCTAATACTCACCATTATTATTACTGCCATTAACACTATCACCACCAATTTGGCGCTACCCATTTTCACTGCCATTTTTCCTTCTTGCCTTGCTTTTGGCCAAAACGAATGATAGAAGATGGTTTAGTTGAGTTTGACATGATTGTCCTGCAGCCTGCTCATTCTCATCGTCTATGTTTTCATTGCCAACTCCGCTGGCAACTGGCAATTTAACCTTTTTCTTTCTACCTGAAAACGAGAGGAATATACGGAGACAATGAAATGTTCAATGGCAAAGCAGTTGTTGACACAGAAGAAACACATAAAATTCTCATCATATAGGAAGGAAATAAAAATCTCTCTTATAAAACCGAGAACAGCATTACTGTCGCCTGCTGACAGGCCTGCGCATATTATAGCTTTTATGTCTCTCATGTTTTCAAGGAAACTATTTCAAAGGCCCTAAACACTTTGTTTTCATCGTGTTTTCACCTGCTAAGTGTGTTGAGTGCTAAGTCTTGGGTTTGTTTCTACCTTATCACTATGTTTTATGTTTATCTTTCCATAATGGGTGGGGACATGGTTATAATTAATCCCAATGTTCAAACCGAATTCAAAAATGACCTACGGTTTGGCATGTTTTTAATTAAGGAGGGCTATATATTTTTTATAGGGGATTAATGGGCAGGGAAAAATTATTTTAATCCAATTCACTAAATCTTAGGATGAGAAGAAGGTCACTATGGGTGGTGTTTCATTTGATGCAAATAAAGAATTCATTATTCTCAACCAAGGACAAGAAGTCGTAGAGGCAAAGTTATGTGCCAAACAATGAGAGTCTGGCTCAATTCTTCAGGGGAAAAGTAGAACCTATGAAGATTCAAGGGGAGTTTGCTAATGATAAACTACCTGAGCCATGGAATAAGGTGTGCTTAATGATTATAATTTTTTAACCCTAGAAAGTAGGTTTAAGGCCTGATATATTTATCATTTTCCTATATTAAATCACTTTTGTAATGACAACTTGCTCTCATTTCCTTTCTTCCTAATTATCTCCCTCAAAAGCTCTGTTCTTGAAGCCTTGGAGATGGCTAGAACTTGTGGTCAAAAACTTATTCCACTCTATCAAGACTTAATTTTTTACCTGTATCATTTCCACCTTTCTCTAATCCCCCCTCAAACAACTATTATCAAAGGAGAATGAAGCCCCAAAATCTGTCTAAACCCTTCGAGATACTATTCTTATTACCCAAGCGTGAAAAAAAGAAACATTTGAAGTTACCCCTCTCTACCAAAATTTACTGACATCTTGGCTCCCCTGTGACTCCTAATCTTGCCTCTATGACAATTAATCAACAATCCACCTCCCCTAGGGTTGATAAGATGAGGAAGGCACAAGGACTCCCTCCTCCTACTAAAAAACAAAGGCCAATAGTGAGGTTGAAATGGAGGTTGGGAGGGTTTTAGTAAAAGTGTTAGTTCCTATTGTAGGCATTCTAAAAGAGTGGTGGGATGCTTGAAGTGTATTGCTCTAGAGAAGAGTTTGGTAGGGTATGGAAAATATTTTTAGGAGGAGGACTCTTCTAAGAATTTATAGGAAAAGTGTGTTGAAGGGAGTAAAGATGACACATGAAAAGCTAATAGCTCAACTAAATTTACCAACAAGGGTTTAATAGACTAGAGTCACAAGAATGAACCCTTGGACCTTACCCAAGACATGATGTCGGGGGAGGTGGAGAACAAAGGAGATAGTGTAAGTAATTGTGCCACATGTAGGCCTATGGTAGAGGATTTGGAAGCAATAAAAAATGTGATGAAGCTAGAACAAAAGATGGCGAGTATCTCTAGGTTTAGCCTACATATGATGCATAGTTTGGCCACCTTAATGTGCTTGACGTAGAAGAAGATTCTTGGAAAGGATGTAAAAAATGAAGGAAACTACAAGGAATTGTTCAAGTTCCTTACTAAAGACTGGAGTAATGTGCTCAAGTAGTCTATTGAAGCTATTTTTTTGTGGTCTTTTTTTGGTCTCAAGATAGTTCTAGAACTCTAGTTCATTTTGTATATGCTACTAAGACTCTTTAATCTTTTTAGTTACTATTATTTTTTCTTGTTAGTATATTTCTACAGTGTTGTTTCTGATAATATTTACAATGGGTTGTTTGTGTAAAACAACCAACACCCTTTTTTTCTTCTTATTAATAGATAAAACAAATAGAATTTTTATTTAATTAATAAGGTAAATTTTATTAAATGAAGTAATTGTGAAAAAAATAACTTTTATTTATTTGCATTTGATTTTATAAGTTTTATAAGTTAATTTTATTTAAGCAAAATTACTTAATTAAATGTTTTATTTAGCTTATTTTACAAATTAATTTTCTCAATCATTTAATTAATTAATTTTTTTTTTTTAAAATCAATAAAAACAAAAATCATTAATTTAAACTATAATAAAATAAAAAATTCAAAGACATTAGCAACAAAACTCATCTTACTAAATTAGATTAAAATAGTTCCTTTTCTTCTAACGTAAGAAAAACTAATTACTTCCACATGACTTCACTATTTAATGATGTCATTAAGATTTATAAAAGCATGTAGAGAGAGAAGCAAGGGAAAGAGGAGAAGGGCTAAGACAAACCCAAGGTAAACCATTTTATTTTATATTACTTTGTTGAATGTGTCTTGTATTTCCTCTCTTATTTTTTCTTTTATTTATTTTGTTTATTTTAGCTACTCCTCCCACCCCCCTCCCTCTCTCTTATTTCCTATGTATGTATGTATATATGTATGTATTTATGTATGTATGTATGTAAGTATGTATGTATGTATGTATCTATGTATGTATGCATGTATGTATGTATGTATGTATGTATGTATGTATGTATAGTTTTGTAAATATTTTTGACAATATAGAATATAGAATCAAGGATTTTTAGGAGACTTGTTTTTAGAAAGCATATTAACAATGGTAGAAAATAATAGGAGGTCTATAATGGCTAAGAAAGTTATTCAATATAGGCACACCATATGATCATGACTCACATAAAGAGAACATGCCTCTAGAACTATAAGATGGAAGTGTTTCCATCCCCTATGCCCTTTCATTTTTTTGAACTTACAAAAACCAAAACCTAAATAAATATAAATATATTTATATTTAAAATTTGAACACACTCTATCTCTCATGTATGTATATTTGTATTCATAGACAACAATATTGAAAGAGAAAATCAAAGAATCTAACATATACATAATTTTGTTTGTATATATATATTTTTCACAATAGCTATATTTCTTATTTATATACATATGTCATTTTTCTGCAATATTTAAACAATTAATACAAGTAAGTTTTCTTAAGCTATATTTATTTGATGCAAAATCATATAGGTCCATAGGCAATCTTGCATGTTGTAATGGTGAAAAAGGGTGATGGGGGAATCAAGAGGAAAGCTTTTCTCTCCTCAAGAAAAGGAGTGAAAGTTTCACAAAAGATTCCCTTCAACCTCTCACACACATTACATTTAAAACAGGAGGGAGAATTCACTAGATCCAATCTCAATAGAAAGAGATTGAATGCTAAGTGAGTTGAAAATGAATTTGGAAAGTGGAAGTAACTCCTCTTTTAAAATGGATAAGTTGAATTATGTGATTTAGGACTAAATGTAAAGTGACAAAGAAATGATTATAAGCTGAGATAGAAATGCAGGATGAAGTTGTGCACCTAGAATTAGCAATAAAAGGAAGAGATGAAGCTCCCTTGCAAATTTGGGCAAAAGTTGTCGAGATGATGTTGAAAGAGTACTCGGTCCTCTAAAAAATCCACACACTGAAAAGGGTTTTTTCGTCTCTAAAAATGAAGTCCAAATCTGCAAATATATCTGCGCACCTGCAACCTACACACAGAAAGGAGAGGGAATGTTCTTGGGATTGGGGGTTGTCCTTCAAGTCGGACTCAGGTTTTGGAATTAACCAAATGATGAAAAGTACTTGCAAGTAAATGAAAGTAAATGACTGAAATAGAATTCACCTCAAGAGAGGAAGCAATTAAAATATTGATAAAATTGTTTGAAAGGATATGTAGAATTGAATGTCAAGAGAGATATCCACTTCAATGGTTGAATCCTTGACTTGAATGCAACACCTAGCCTTGAAAGGAGACTTGAGATGCTCAATGGATGCTTGAATGGAAACTTGAATTCTTGAATGCTTGATTTTTCTTAGTATCAGAATTACCACTTTATGTATGTCTTTTATGCAAATAGGAGAGAAGAATGCATCTTATATATTCATCAATTAGGGTTCTTTGATAGATTTTTCATCTTAGGTTGACATAGGGAAACCTTTCCCACTTCCCATTTGACAAGCCCATGTAGGTTTAATCCAAAGGGGGCTGAAAATAGGGCAAGGACAGGGGTGCCATGACCCTGTCCTAGGAGGATAGAGGTGCCACACCCCTATCTTGCCCTAATTAAGGATAGGAAATGGCAAAAGGAAGTGCAGGATACAAGGAAATGCAAGTTTCAGGAGGTGTGAGCATGTCTCGAGTCTCCAATCAGGCTTAGGGATTCGTTTTGCCAATGCGAAGACCCAAATGCGGTCAAAAATTGCAATGTCACAATTTAATGATGCTAGACATGCCAAATATATTTGGTAACCGTTTATATTTTATTTTGATATAGAAGGATATTTTTAATTTTTCATATTAGTGTGGTAGTCCTTTTTTAGTATAGGATTTTATTTGTGAAGACAACCTAGTACTAGCTACACAAGATCAATCAACAAATTAGGAAAATAATTTATTTATAAAATAAATAAAATATAGTGTAAAATGGCTCTAAGAAGTGTTTCAAGAGGTCATTTTATGTGCTTTGACCAGTTTTAAAGAGAGCAATTACTTTAAAGAGGAACTTATTAGAAAATTGAATTCCTTGATATTTTTTGGAATGCATTGCAAAATTAATTGAATTAATGAATTTTTATTGTTCTTTTATTGCTCCAATAAAATTAAGGTCAATTTTGTAATTAAAGGAAACAAAATAATTACCAACTAAAATAGAATGAAAATGAATTATGACTTGCTGGACTAGATTGAGGGAAAGGAATCCATTACTTTGTAATGGAAGCCTACAAGAGAAATGAGATTCCTAAGGGGTTAATCAACCAACAAATAGTTAAAATAAAATTTTCAATGTAGGTTTAAGATGTTAAAAATAAGAGTAAAAACCCAATGTGCAACTTGAGAATGAATTATTAAGAAAAGATGTGGAATTGAAATTAAAATGTGGGAGATTTTAATGAAGTTTAAATTGATAAAAGAAAGGATTTTTGACACCAAAAGTGTTTGAAGATGTAAATTTAAGATTTTGTTGATTTTTATGATGCATTTCCTCCCTCTTCATTTTGATATAGATAAAGCCCTGTACCATAACAAAAAGAAAAATTAGGATAGGCTCATATGACAACAAGCTGCCAAAAGGGCATGCTAAGGGAATATCTCACAAGCCACGAGACAACCCAAGCAACATTGAAAAAGGAAAACCCTCTTTTTCATTTCAGAGGCTTTTTATTGGAGCCCAAACCAATGGGAAATGAAGTGCCGAGTAGCTAAAACTACCTAATCAAAATAGATGAGTTTAGGAATGCATCCCAAACCATCTTAACAACCACCCTTAAGCTAGGTAAGGACCAACCAAGAGGTCAATCAATAGCCAAAATATTTTGAAAGGCTTTTTGCAACCTTATGCAAATAGGGCTGTTAAAAAACCCAACAAAGACCACCTCAATAGGCCATCTATCAGCATACATAGTAGGGAACAAAGTCCCAATAAGGAAAAACATAGGGAAAAAAGCCCCAACCAATATACCAAAGATAAAATAAACCTAGCACCATCTCAGAATGAGAGGTCTTGTATGCAACATCCCAACAAGACACATCAAGAGACAACGACAGAAAGGGCTAGAAGCAAGGGTCCTCAAGTGAGAAAGTGTCCTCCAACAACTATAGAGATAAAGCACCAAAGTATACACATAGAAAATAGAGCCCTCTTTAATTAAGTGCATGTAGGGTAACCAACCCACAACACCTATCCAAAGTTCGCCCACTTCAGCACAAGAAGAGAAACCATTGAGAAGAGCACCAACATCCTGAAGAGAAAGCGAAAAACCCCACAGACACCCATCAATAAGAACCTTCCTGAAAACAACATCTTCAAGACCTACCTCCATAGGGTCACTCAAATTCAGCAAAATAAATACACCACCAAAACCCTTGACAAGAAGGAAGGGACCACTAGAAACCCAACTCTTAGAGGGGAAGATGAGACAATCCCATCCAGGAAGCCCACAACAGTAAAGGGCACTCCCCTGTTCAGTAAACAAGCCTCGCTCAATAAGACCAAAAAGATAGAATAGAGGATCTCTAACCCACAAAGCACAAAGAATGTGTAGAGGGACCCAAAAGGTAGAAGCCACAACCATTTACAAAACACCCATTAATGAGTATAAATCCTGATGAGGAGTGACCACCATAGAACACAAGTACACAACATCCAAAGAGAAAACAAAAATCCCAATAAAGAGCCCCACAAAATAAGTTGACCCAATAATGGCTTGCAAAAAATCCATCATATATGCCCTAGAAAGTAGTATGGAAGCCACCAAACACAAGTTCACGGGCAAGAGAAAGGTGGGGATCCTCAAAGTGAGCAACCCATGAGCATCTCCAAGAGTGACACCTGTAGAGAACTCCTGCCAAAATACATATGCCACTTGGAAGCCACAGGAAAGGGTGATCCAGAGGAACAGGGGCCACGTTGACACCCACCATGGGCCCACAAGAAAGAGACCATCCCTCCACAAGCAACTCAAAATAGAAGAAATGGGAACAATCCACACATAGTGTAGGGAACAGATACCCACGAGGCCCATGAGAAATACAAGCACAAACACACCATGACCACCAGACACAAGCCGCTACTATGAACAACATGTCACTCATGCCCTCCATAGAAGCTTCAAGCCCATAAAATATGATCATGCTATTCATGTTGGAGAAAACTGAGGAAAGCCCAAACTCATGCTAGAGGCTCAAGAGGTAGCCATCGGCAACCACCAAGGCACATAGAGAATGTAAAGGAACCAAGGCCCTCAAATGTTGGAGGCCAGGTAGGAGAAGGGGCCAACCATCATGGAACAAACACATCATGCCAAAATTCAAGAGAAGAGAACAAAGGAAGACTCCACACACCATGCCAAATGCCAAGAGTAGGGCATGAAGGAAGATCTGATACCCACCAATAGAACACTCCACGTGATGCCAAGAAAAAATATCAGACCATAGGCCAAAAAATTAGGGTCCAAGACGACCAAAAAAGGTGGAATGAAAGAGAGACACCCTCAAAACCAAGGGTCGTAGGGCCTAGAACCAGGGGAAAATATAGGCACTAGAGCCGGCCACCCAAAACCCCCCACCATCAACTTTGTCAACCTCATCCTCATCAACTACATCATCTGCATTATCCCCAGAAACACCATTTCCTCCATCTTCATTGGCATATACTTATAATCATGTTTTAACAAAATAAACTTTATATTGTGCATATATTAATGTAATTGAGTAGAGAGTTGTTTGGGTTGATGGTTTGATAAAGCCCTCTATCCTTGATTTGGATCAATATTATTAAATATTTATATGCTAAAGCCTATATAAATAATCTAAAATAAAATGATGTCCACAATTGCTTAAACATATATGAGAATTGAGACGGAAGGTGTAATTTTGTGCACATTTCATATGATAGCTCCTTTAGATTCTCTCACATGTATGAAGTTGTAATTCCTCCCCTTAGGAAGAAACAAAACCAAAGGTGTATGAATGAAGCCTTCCCAATCTTGAAAAAAAAATATAAGAGAAAATCTCAAAATGTATTGAGTCTATAAAAGCTACTTGTTCTTATTTTGGTGCTCAAAGCTACCCCTTCCAAGTTAGGTCTACTAGGCCACAATGCTAAAAAATAGAATCTAATATCTGGTGAAGATGAATATAGAACAAAATCCATAGACTCAAGTGTCTCCTCTAAAGATAGATACCTCCTCCGAATGTTGCACATAAGTATCCACAGTCACATCAAATTCAAAAGAATGATCATGTAGAGAGTGACCAAGAGGGTTAGAGTTCTCCCTTTCAACAAATAAAGAAGGATCATCTTCATCAAAGAGAAGATAAATATCATCCACTCCACAATACAAGATAAAATATGAAGTTGGTGGCCTAGCTACCACCTGAAGACTTACAATGCACTCGACAATAAGAAAATTTACAAAAACAATTTTAATTTGTTGGAAACTAGCAACATCAAATTAAACCTTACTAACAATTGGGTAGACAGAGGGCAGAGGATTGCCATCACCCTGCTCAACACACAGACAAAAATGAAACACAACAAACTTACTTCATTTGTATGCTTGTGCACATCTTTTTATGATTATCAACTTTAGTTAGTAAATATGATGGTTTATTCTCCATCACTTAGTTGACCAATTTGATTTGGCTACTCCATCCCCTTGAGCATGTTTTGTGAAATAAGGTGAATAAATCTTACTATATTATCTTTCTTATGTGATTACAATTTTTAGAATATTATTAAATCTGAAATAAACTTGTGGTTGAATCATTCAACATAAATACAAAATTATCATACCAAAGAAGCATCAGATTTATGTTAGGACTTTCACGTACAAAATATCAATTATATGAAAATAAAGATTAAACAAAGGAATGAAAATAATTGTAATAATAACAAAGAGGAGACAATTTTAACACAATTCACCCAAACTCTGTCTTCATCCACCAAAGAGAAATTCCAATATTATTATCTAGTAAATCAAACCAATTACAACCAACAATCTATTGCAACTCAATACTGCTACAAAATGCTACAAAATTCATTACTAAAAACCCTAACCCTTAGCCATTTTATCAAGACTTATGTTGGTTACAAATTTAAGGTTACAATATGTAAACCAATAGAAAAATATCACATGATGACTTGGGGGCACTACCCTCAAACCCCCATTAAATAATTTGGGGGGAAACTACACTGATAAAAGTGGGCAACATTTAACCTCTGAGTATATGAGACTCCATATAAAAACACTTTACATGGAGAAACCCATTTTAGGAAAATCTCCAATAGAGAATGAGGGAAAATATATTAGTAATCATTAAAAGAGAGATTTACAAAAATAATACACTTTACTTTAATTGTCAAAATAAACTCAAAAATTCTTGGAAACCTCAAAGAATCTTGTGATGAAATAAGTATTCCTTGACTCAAATTTATGGCGAAATGGGAGAGGAAAAATTACTACTATTTCCCCAAAATAATAGGTAAAAACCACTTACAAAAACTCACACCTTAGATAATGAGTAGCCGATAAATATAATAAAATAATCAAAATCTTTAAGTGAATAATCCCTAGGTGCCAAATGTAAAGCCAATTAGACTACTGACATTTCTAGTGCTTCATAACTCCCTATGACTTTTCTGATATGCAAATAGACACCTTTCCTCTTACCAAAATTTTGTACCTAATGCACGAACCTTAATGTCCTAAAGTGGAGATGGGAAATATTGTACTTTTTCCTTTTTAACTTATCTTTGTCACCTCTTCATGTTCACCTTTTTAAAATGTAATTATAAATATCCATAAACTACAAGTATTAAATATTTTCTCACATGTCCTAAAGAACACTTTCCAATGAACATTGAAACATATGAATAACTTAGGGTTGCAATATTAATGTCACCCTAAGTTATAGATACAAAACCTCCTATTGCAACCCACTTTTCTTCTACACAAAAGAATGAACAATTTTCCTACCTTTTTGAGTCCTTAGTTTTCATTATGCTTAAATTTCTATAAAGAAAATTGATTATAATTCATCCCATATATTTCGTGGATAATTTCAAACCTTTACCTCTATCATTTGACCTAAAGGCCTTTTGTAATTATCAACATACACTTGGATACTAGACTAAGTTATAAATGCATCTTAAACATGAATTACAAGACCACATTGACTATAATATCATATATGTAATTGATGTAAATGATAAAAGTAATAAATCCATAGCACCTCTTAAATAAAACTTACAAATTTTAACTATCCCATGACCTTCCCATTCAACAAATATTGTCAATCCAAATTTTGATTACATAGAGATTGATTCCAAAATAAATCAAGAAGAATATTTAGCTAGTGTGATAAAACCTTACCTTAAACAAGAGAAACCTTAGGCTAAGCTTGACCCTAGTATTGCTTTCATGAAATGTCGTATCTCAATGCATTCAACTAATTAACCACTATAGATCACTACTAGAATTAACAACAAACCTACATGTGGGGTGCTCATTGATCTAGTATGCATGGTAAATAGTTTTACACATGTGAATTGTATTAAGAGACTTTATGAAAAATTTGAAGTATTGATTAAGGTGTATGACAATTTCACTTGTCCCACTATTAACTTCATCACCCTTGTCCAAGTGAGACCTAAAAACTTGGATGTTTTTTTTAATCATAAATCCTACCTAAGACCAATTCAATATTAGGTTAGGTCATCCTTGGATCATTTTTATGAAAGAAATCCTTTTCATGGACTATAAGTTCTTAAAAAAATTCTTTGAGAGACAAGTACATAGTATGTATTATAGTAGGTTCAATCCCTTGTTTGGACATGAAAAATTTACAATTGACTAGTTTATACTATAACTAACTCAACCCATTTGACCCCATGAGGGTACTTTGTTCCTTTCTTAGTAAAATGTTAAATTCAAGAGAATAGCTGATTTATCCTTTTGTAGTTCCTTGGGGATCACTCCATGTAATATGCATAAGGATTATAAAAAATCTATAGATAAGGTAATAACTCTTCCTATCCTTCAGGTAATAAGTGAACCAAATACTAGACTAGGAATCCTTCCCATTCATGGTGAGTGTAATTTATATGTTGTGGTTCCTCCTTTTCCATCATATAAATGATAGTGAGGAAACACTTGACACCATTTGGACTTCCTCTAATCTCTTATACCTTTTCTTGGAGATGAGAAAGAAAAGGAATCAATGTCAAGTGATAGATCTCCTCCTCCTAGAAAAGCTCTGAATTCTAATTGATGAAATTGCAGTGCAAGATAATTTTGTAGAAGACTTCGTGCTATGGACTTTGAGCTTTATATGTTCCCATATCCTTAACCTTCTCTACCTACACCTATTCCTAAGAATGATTTTTACCTTTCCCAATAGAACCAAAACCTCAAGTTGTTAATTCTATGGGATTCCTCTATTTTTTCTTCTACTCGTTGATAATGCTCCTAATGATTCCAATGACACTATTACTCTATCTTGTGTGATAAACTTAGATGATGATTTAGATTACATGGTTGAAACCTACCAGAATTATTTTCAATTAATCTTAATATTTTCTAAAACATTGACTCTAGTTCCTAGTGAGATGCATGGTGATCCTCCCTTAGGGAATTATCCATGTTTGAAAATAGATATATCTCCTTGTACAATACTATTTTTATCTCATTTATCATATTTCTTGTCATCTCTTTAAAATGAGAGAGATTGTGAGGTGGAATATTTCGTATTGATTATCTCATAACTGCAATACCCTTTCTCCTTGAGAGTTTGTTAGAATGTAATGTGATTCCCCATGATGTGCTTTTTGTTGCATATTTAGTTTGTTAATCTCTCCTTGGATGACCCATGAGATTCCTTTGGCTCAAGGATACAAAGGGATTTATCATGTTGTGATATTATTTTATTTGTATATTCCCTGTTCTCTTTTTTGTAAAAAATTTTTTGTTGTAAATGTGTTTTTCTTATAAATATGCTCTTGTATTATGTTTTAAGGATGATAAAAAGAATTAATTCATTTTGGTCTCTTCCATTTTGAACCAAAGGTGATTTATTCCTTCTTATGTGCCCTTTATGTGTTTTTTACATGACACCTAGTAAGTTGATGAGGATCTCACTATTGCTACAAGTCATTCTTTGTGTGCTTATGACATGACACCTAGTGAATTTTGAGGATCTTACTATTTCTAGAGGTCATTATTTGTGCTCACTTATATGGCTCCCAACAAGAGTATATAGATCTTGTTAGTCCTATATTTGATTTTGTGTTTTATGTATGATCCATGTATATTTTGAATATTTTGATTAATTTAAAGTCAGTTAGGCCCGTACCGTTACATATCTACATAAAAGCTCCACCTAGGGTGTATGGGAGATGCACACCTAGGTAAAGACAAAACAAATAAAATAAGAAAGGAACCACCTAGTATAGACTACAAACAGAATCATACCCAGCAAACAAAAACCATTAAAAACTAGCAAACTACCAAGTAACCACCATCTATGCTTCAAATGTTGATCATATCTTTTATTACATATTTTTTACACTACATCTGGAACCATTTTGGCAGATGTTCTCAATTTATGTGTGATTGTTTCTAATTTAAAGATTATTTCCTTAAAACAATTATATTCTCCTATTTATGACCATTCTCATGGCTCATTTTTAAAAGAATAGGGAATCCAATCTTCTCATCTAGGTAGAATAAGCTCAACTTTTCAATTGTTAAAATTAGCTTTGGGAATAGTATAAATTTATCTCACTTTGTTAGCCTTCCCTAAACTTTTATATTGAAAGGGTGCAATACGCATATAAGTAAAACCCACTTTCTCATTTCAAACTATGATTATTTTCAAGAATACACTCTAAAACTCTACCTATCAATTCAAGGAGAGATTTGCATTAAAAAATATATTATTCAAGCATTAAAAGTCCAATACAAGAATCATTATCTATTATATTGTGTTTCTTCATGCTGGAATTATGAACTAACATGTTGTATGGCTTGACTTAATTACATCAGACGTTGTGTGGTATTCCATAAAATGGTTTCATACTGAGATAATATCTTTCCAATTTTGCATTTCATTACTAGTTTATACTCTATCCTTGTGAGGGCATGCACTTAGATCTCATCATTAGCCATTGTGGACATGGAAATAGTAATAACGGGTTTCAATTAGGTAAGCTCCTATCTGGTGCAATGATTTTCCCTATTTTTTGTATGTCTAGGTGTAGATCTAAAACTGAGAAAGTTATATAAACAGAGAACAAATAGCGACAAATTATAATAGAATTCAAAAAGACAAAATTTCTCAAAATAATTTTCCTAGCTCCGCTATCATATTGTTTATAGATTGATTTTAAGGAAAAAATGGTCATAACCTCTTAACTATATTTCTAATCATCGTGTCGATGTATTGGTTCAAACTAGGACACCTAGAACCCTTGTGAGACATAGTATATTTCAAATTTCAATTATACGTTCCCTTTTGTAACTCTCTTCCCAATCTACATTACAGTCATAGTTTTACATCATATATTCAATGTTTACTATCTAATAAGTTGAATTTAACTGACACATAATATCTCTATAAGAACTTTAACTAAATAATACAAAATGACTTATTTAAATGACTCAACTCAATACTAATCGACTTAATTACGAAATAAAGTTGACTCTAAGCCTAATTCATAAATCCTTAACATTTAGAACCCGATGAAGTATTTCTAGAATCATTTAAAATTCGAACACTTTGTTCGTCCAAACTGCATAGTACTGACTCCTGTGATATATTGAAGTCAATAGTCATAATGCGCGTCTGGAAAACGATTCGACTTTGTCAACTCAAACAAGGTCCAAAATTTCTACACCATTTACAGCGATGACTTTGTTACTTTCTGTGGACCAAAACACTCACCATTGACGATCATATTGTCTGAACTCATTTAAATAGAATAGACCATGTTTGAGCTAAAAGTTAATGCGGCTATGTTGTTGCCACTAGTGGTACGTTACCTCCATTATCTTGAGTGCATAAAACTAATGTCTTGCAGTGATTAAAATGCCATGAAATATTTATCGTAAAAACCCTGTACTTCAATGTTGAGAGCATTAAAAGAGCATCATTCCAGATTTTTCTTAAAATCATCTCGATTGTTTACAAAAAGCTCAATGGCGTCAGATTCATGAGTCTCTGATATAGGCTCCACTACACATTCCATAAAATCACACTGCTATTTGTCTATACTACACTACATTTATATGATCAAGCATTCCTATGGCTAGGAAGCTACGAGGAAGCTATATAGGTAATTTTGACATAACTGGGTGGGACGAAAATCTCACCAGCCCATCTTTCCGACCAGCTCTGGTATCAGATTAGAAATATGGGATCATTATAGAAGCCACGTTTAATAGACTTTAGTACCTTATATTATAGGCCATTTTTTGGACGCGGTTAATCTGGTTTTAGAATGGCTCATTAATCTTTCTGTTATGCACTTTTCCGAAAAGTAAAAGACACAGTTAATTCTACCAAGCATGACCAAGATCTATATTTTTTAACTAACCTTTGTGTTATGCAGAAATTATGAGTTTTTGAAACCAATTTAACCGCAACCTCTACCATGACTCCCTAATTTATAAAGTTGTTTCAACAACGTACACAAAAAACTAAACTATTAATTATTATATCAACTAACACAATGGTGGAATATTCTTAAAAAGTCCTCTCCAAAAAGATATATCTATTTGGAAAGGTAAGTTTCCTTCCCTAAAAGTCTTCGTATTAGTTCATTGACCATTTGTGAGCAGGGTGATGAGTTTGAGGGCTTGTAATATTTTTGGATACTATCCATGTATAGAATACTCCAAGTACTATTGTCCATTCTGGGTTGCCGGGATGTGCTTCTACTTTTATGTTAAACCACTCATTAAATCTTTTTACTTGGACAAACTGAAATACATAGATATTAGAACAAGCTGGTGGCCCAGATACCACCTCAAGAATTATAATGCACTACACAATACAAAAAAAAAAGATGAAGTTGGTGGTCCAACTACCACCTGCAGAGTTACAATGCACTCGACAATAAGAAACTTTACAACAACACTTTTAATTTGTTGGAAACTAGCAACATCAATTTAAACCTTACTAACAATGTGGTAAACACAAATGAAACACAACAAGCTGAGATGGATTATTTCATGAGGCGAGAAAAGCAATAAGAGCAGTTGGTAATTAGCATGTAGCGGTGCAATATCCAATTCCGCTGCCACAGTCACCGATGTTGCAGCATTTAGGGCTGTACAACCTCCATCGCCCTGCTCATTAAATAGCACATTGATATGATTAAATAGCACATTGATATGATTGTCCTGCTCATTCTTATCGTCTTTGTTTTCATTGCCAACTCCGCTAGCAACTGGCAATGTAACCTTTTTCTTATATTTTTACATCTGTTCATAACATAGAACTTTTAGATAGTCATAACTATCAAAAAGATAAAAGAAAGAAAAATTTAAAACAGTCTCACAAAATGACATCAACTCCATAAAATGAAACATTTCATGATAAAAAATTCTGATAAAACAACCACATAAATAGTTTGAATTCATCCAATATTAAGGAGACTTAGTCTATATGGCATTTTACTCATCAACATTTCCAGAAGCACTTTAACTAGATAGTTAGTCACAATATATCTAGCAATTCGAAACTTAAAAACTAGCATGCCTCTAAAATTGAATCAAACCCCATATTGTACTATATTACAAGTAAATGCTTAGAATTTGATATCCACCATTTTAAGAAAATGTAAATTACCATTGAAGAAAACTAAGGATGGGTCAAACTAATTCAATCGAAAATATTTCTCACCATTGCCAACAACAGTATTAAAATACCTAGCTAAAATCCAATAAATAGAAATAAAAAAAGAATGAGAAAAATTAATATGAGACTACAACATAGGATAACCTTGAAAATCTTTGGGAGCATAAATATTTCTAATAAGTAAAATACCACTAGGCTTAAAACAAAAATCCACCATTAATAAAGAGTATATATTCATTGTTCAATAAGGAGTAAGCATGCAAAGAACCCATAAGAAAGCCAATCCCTTAGCTAAACCAAAAACACACCAAAACATTGACCACTCTTCCAAATATTTGAGGAAAGAGAGACCACATCATCTATATAAATTATGATTTCTTGATAGAAAATAATGTCACGCCTATGATTCCAAATAATAGCTTATAAGAAACTTTAGACATATCCTCAAAATCATTATTAGAACTAGGAAACAAGTCTAAACCCAACTTAGTACAAACCAAAAATAGAATAC
This sequence comes from Cryptomeria japonica, assembly GCF_030272615.1. NCBI lineage: Eukaryota > Viridiplantae > Streptophyta > Pinopsida > Cupressales > Cupressaceae > Cryptomeria > Cryptomeria japonica. Next base: position 247,651,088 of record NC_081415.1, read on the forward strand.
TAATTAGCTTACAATCGTGCATATTAAACCTCTAAATAATAGTATCAACATACTTACTCTATCTTAATGAAATAATTTTGTGAACCCAATTCCAAGTGATCTCTAATTCAAAAATATATTTTTAAGCTCGAAAGTCCTTTATATCAAAAGTGAAAATAAGCTAAGCCTTGAGCTCTCTAATCATCACCTTTTCGTTTCTAATAAATAACATGTCATCAACATACAAGACAATAGCTAGTATGTGATAATCAATGATGTGAATATAAACACAATGATTATCCTCACTCGTCATATGACCCAACTTCAATACAAAAGTATCAAATTTATGGTAGCACATCCATGGTGATTGTTTCAAACCATATGAAGGAATCTTTAAACTAAAAGCCAATTGTTCTTCCTCTTTCAAATCAAAACCACCAAGTTATCACATATAAATATTCCCATGTAAGAAAGAAGTTTTTACATCCATTTGATTTGTCTCAAAATCATAAGTAGTAGAAATAAATAATAGGAATTTAATAAAAGTAATTATTTCAATAGGAGAGTAAAAAAATTACCAAATCAACTTCCTCTCTCGAATTAGTCCTTGGCAACCTATGTATCCTCATACCACCCAAGCCAGTTATCCACTCCAAACTTCTTTCTAAATACCCACTTGCATCTATTTGGCTTTTTTCCTTTAAAAAAATAACAACATCCTAGGTGTCACAACTATCTAAGACCATCATTTCCTCCTATATAGCCTAGATTCAAGATTCACTTTCCTCAAAAGAGAGAGCCTCCCTATAGGATCTAGGTTCATCAAAAGTACTCAACAAAGAAATTATACAATAAAAATTGGGTTGGCTATACTTGCCAATTTGATTCCATTGTTTTGTGGACCTCCTCAAGGAAGGAGTAATAGGATCTACCTATTCATCTTCCTCTATGTGCTCATTTTACACATCATCTAAACTTTTTGAACCATCTTCTTCTTCTCCATCCTTAGATCCTTTATAAGTAGTCTTATGCTGAACAATACCGACACGCTTATAGAAATCATCCACATCTCTAAAATAATTTTCACCCCCACTATGAATCCTCTATACTTATATCTTATAATCTATTTAATTTTCCACTAAAGCCTTAAATTCATTAAAATTAGTGAAAAATTCATACCTAGAATACATAAAATAAATCCAAGTGTATCTTGAGAAAAATAATAATGAAAGAAACATAATACCAAGATTTACTCAAAGAATCAATATCAATTGGACCACAAACATCTTGGACAATAGCTTCCAATGGTTTCTTTTCATTATAAAATCATTTAGGAACTGATGATCTATTCCATTTACAAAACACACAATGCTTATAGTAATTATTTTTACCAATAGAATAATAAAAAAGACTATCAACCAAGCTTTTAATCAAAATGATGGTCCTAATCCCTTTTTCGCCAATGTGATCCAATGTTTGTTGCCACATTATACATGCATTTTATAGTGTTATTTATGTTGTTAGGGTTATGAAAAGTGCAGGAATTAAGCCTAAATGCAGTCCCTATCCAAGATATTTTAACTATAGCAAAATTCCCTCTTACCAACCTACACCTGAATTCATTAAAAGTGACATGGATTATATAATCATTCAAATTAGATATAGAAAGAATATTTATTGCAATTTATAGAGTATGAAAAATTTATAAATTATTTTTACCTTTCCATCACTAAAACGAATGTTTTCCTTTCCTTTACTACAAATCTTTTGTTTTACTACTAACACCAAGGAAAACATTTCCCCCATCATATAATTTGTAGGATGAAAACCACTTCATGTGATATGAGGGAGTTGAATTGATAAGCCAAGAATCATCACTAATAGTGCTAGAAAAAAATAAACAAAGCATAAAATTCGTATTGGTTTGAATCTGCATTCTTTTTCTTAACTATATTGTCCTATGTCTAATGTCCTTTTTTTTCAATAATTCCAACTCTTTATCTACTCCTTCTAGGGTCTTTGAACATCGTAATAAGAGGATTAGGGTTTAATCCTAAGTCAAAGACACTTGTTGCTTGGTCTTTGGCCCCTTCCACTCAAAACCCCCACCTTCTAAATATCCAAGTAGAAAAGAAAGCTAAAAGAATGATCTAGAACTTGCAGAACACAACTGACACAAAGATTGCCTCATTTTTTACTCAAGTTTCTTTCATGAATTTATCAAAAACAGAGGATTTGTCAAGAAGATACACATAAACATATACCCAATTGATTGCATTGTCTAAAAAATATGAAGAGACATTGATGAAGAAGGGTGCTCTAGGGGAAGAGTTAGTGGAGTTGAAAGAAAAAATTGCGAATGAGGACCCTCCAATATAGATTACATAACAAGTACAAGAAATACCAGCTAATGTGATAGCAAAAATGGAGGAATATATAGGGAAAATTGAAAATCTTGAAAAGGAACAAAATGTCAAGGCTATCTCTATTGTGTCAGGAATTCTGAAACACAAGATTAATGTATTGAAAGGAAAATTGATGGTAGTGCATGATTTGCACATTTCTTTGAAAGAGGCAAGTAAAACATCCTATGAGGCTGTTGCTTTTCTTGGACCTTTGTTCAATGTTTGGTCAGGAAGAAGCAGATTAATGGATAAGCTAGAGACTGCAATGATATATAGTGATGAGTTCCCTCCCAAGATCAGTGACACTAAAGACATGGTGGAGGTAATGAATGCAACTTATGCATTTTTCACAGGGAAGGATGTGCTTATAAAAGAAATATTGCAGACATTTGGGGAAGGTTATAGTAAATTGGTGCCTTCAATTTATGGTAGTAATGGAGATTTGAAATCAGTTTCTGATTGGACTAGCGAATTTGATTTGATACTGGAGCATGAAGAAATAATCGAGCATGTAAATGAACAGGTTGATGTTGATTTCCTTAATGGTATGCTTGATTCATTGTTCAAGGTTGAGGTTGACCATGCAAAGTTTATTGTTGAGTCCAGGGTAGTTACAAATGCTAGATGGACAGATTCAGTTGCAAAGTTGGAAGAGGTAAAGGCATTCAGTTGGCCAACAGACAAAGAGGTGGATAGGTGGCAAGCCATGCTAAAGCCAAAGAAGAAATATCAAGTTGAGGTTGCTACCCAAGATTCCTCATAATAATCCTAAGCTTGTTGAATCCTCATCTTATAAAAGGATTCCAAGATTAATTTGAGAGGGATGGCCACTTTTTCTTTTGATCGATAGAGAGGGATGGCTAGCTGGCCACTTTTATTGATGTTGAACTTGAAAACTCTTATATAGTTATAATAGCTCATTTGTTCAAGAATTTGATAAGTGCGTAGTTGAATCGCATTGTGAATTTACTTTCTGATATCATTATGAATATAATATCAATATCATTTGCAGTTTGAGATCTTCACATAATTGTCTTTGTGTTGAATTTATGTTTTCACTATGAATTGAATGGTCAAGGGTTTTCTCAGTGTACATATGAATCTGGGTTGTGTATGTAATGGCATTATTCATAATTTCATTCCTATTTATCTGCAAATGAATCTTATTGAAGTTTATTATCAGGTTGTCTTTGAATTGTAAGTAACTCTATGCCCTAGGATAAGGCACTGGTCTGTTGTCTTGATGTTGACTTGGTGAAGTGACCTTCCAATTATACTAGTTGATTCATTGTGGGTGAATATGTTTTCTTGTTTGCCTTTAATTATGAAATTGTGATTTTTCTATAACATCTATCATAGAATTGGATCCTCAAAAGATATTCCCTTTAATTGAGTTGCATGTTTTACTAATTATGTTGTATTCCTATCTATTGTGGTGTTTGATTCTTTCACTCTTAATACTCTTATGATTTTATATGCTATGGATGTTTATGTAATATATATGGAGGTGTTATATGACTATAATCCGCCCACCAATTACAATGAGGTGAATCCTCAATATGATTCTAGACTAACAGTAACAGAAATTTTGCATTCCTAGGCATAATAATTAATAGGAAGCATTGAATGAAAAATTACATACACCATAACAATGCAACAAATGAAAAAAGTTAAAACTAATGATTTTGATCATTTGAAAGAGATAGAATTATACACAAAATAAATTTGTATATAACTCCTTCAAGAACCTGCACAAAGCTTGATGCTAAATGCTTTTCATTTCCTCTGTAAATAACTTTACAATATACAACTTGTTCCCTTCACCTACAGTCTAGAATCACTACTGGAACCCGAAAAGGAACCCCAATGACTATACAACTTGCAAAACTGCTTAAGCCATGCCATTATCACCTTGATGCCTTCGGATGGAATGTGAGATGTTACGTTCTATCTAGCAGATCATTTCCAAATAGAGGAGGAAGCCTTCATGCCCAAGAATAGAGAAAATGGTTTAATGGAAAGAGAAGCTCGAGCATTCATGCCCATGATCAGGGAAAGTGGAAACCGGAGCTTTAGGGTAAATGTAATATGTTAGGGAGGAGTCGTAGCTTCCATGTCATCACAAAGATGACTGGCTGCCACTCCCCACCCAAACAAATCGTTCTTTCATTCCTCTACGGGCTCCTTCTTCAAACCCCTTGCCATCCTATGGTAGAGTAGAAGTAGAGGATGTGCCATGCTTGGACTTTCTTGACAAGAAAAGGCTTTCACACCCCCTCTAGCAATCCTTCTCATTTTCACAACCCCTCTGATAATAAACAAACTCACACAGAAGAAAACAAAAAACACCCATCTGGTATCACAGAGAACACAACAACTCCATGCATGATCCTGCTCAAACATCATCTTCCTTTCTGAGGAAAAAAGCACTCTCAGAAAATGAAAAAGGTTTCTTTTCTCTTCTACCAATTAAGTCACCACTCCATTGTATTTATAACATTTTCAATTTTTCACACTTCATTTGGTGATGCTAATTCACGTGAAAAATCATCATTTTGGTGTTTTTCAACATGACTGTAGACTCTAGAAGTCATGTCATGCCTATCAAATCCACTGCATCATGCTAAGGCTCATCTATTGTGAACGATTTTGTTATGATTTTATTCCTCCTTGATTGGACAAATTCTACTTCAGAAATTAGAATCCCTGACAACAAGCAACTTGAGCTCTTCTTTCTCAAAGAAATACGTGATCTCCCATCACTAACTTAAAAGCTATCCAATCCTTTTATGCCTCTGAAATCATCATCCTTGCTTGTCTAATCAACCTCGACTCAGGATAAACCTTCCAACTAGTCCCTCAGGAATGAGTCAGCATCCAAGCCTTAAAAATTTTAGGTTGCGAGCTAGCGACTAGATAGTTTGTGGTTAAGTTTTATGGTTATCGCGAGCTCGCGAGGTAAAATGTCTAAAGACGTGATCAAGCCGCGAGCTGGCGACAAGTTGGTTTGGGTTTACATAGTGAGGTCTCTAGGTTTTTGGGTGCTAGCATTTTATGTTACTGAGCTAGAGATTGTTAGTGAAATTGCTTTGTTCGCGAGGTCTCGAGTTGGTTTGATGTCATACATTATAGCCGTGAGAGTTAGCGAGTAACTCATTTCATACAATTGTCACTAGCTCTCATATTTGTTTAATGTTAGCATTTTTAGGTCGCGAGCTAGTGACTAGACAGTTTGTGGTTAGGTTTAATGGTGTTCACCAGCTTGCAAAGTTAAATGTCTGAAGACCTAATCAAGCCGTGAGCTTGCGAGTGAAGTGCTAGCAGTTAAGAGATAAATAGTTTTATGTTCGTGAGTACGTGACAAGGGTTAAAGTTACCACTATCTCGAAGTCATTGCGGTGACGAGGACTTAACATTTTGTGGTCGAGAATTGGTGAGTGGCAGTTCAGTTTCCCTCAGTTGCTAGATCTCAAGGTTACAAAGGCTTAGCATTTTCAGCTTGCGAGTTGGAGATAGAGAGAGTCGTAAGGGCTTGTCGCTAGGTCGCAATATGCCCTAATGGGTAGTCTTCTAGGGAGAGAGTTGACGACTGTGTGCCATGTATTTTAATGACTTAAAGTTAATATCTTCAAATCGCCAAATTTTTTTTTTATGGTTTGAAAAGAGCTTGAAATCGCCAATATTTTATTTTTGTGGTTTGAAAATAGGTTGAAATTGCCAATATATTTTTTTTAATGGTTTGAAAAAAGGTTGAAATCGCCAATGCAAATATTTTTTTGGTTTTAAAAACATTACAATTCGCCCATGCAAATATTTTTTGGGTTTTAAAAATATTACAATTCACCAGAATTTTTCACAAACTTTGAGTGATCATGGCTAATTCGCCAATGAAGATTATTATTTTTCTTCATAAGCCACAAAAATTCGCCAGTAAAATTAAAATTTTCTTGAGAATTATACAACTTTAGCCAAGTTTTTACACCTTGTCCAAGGGGGGGGTTTCTTGAATCTAACACTTACATTAACTCATGCTAAATAATCTAATTAAGTTGATAATCTTAATGACATGATTATATTAAAACAATGGATAGATTCGTTTGGTAAGTTAAAATTATAGATAACATGAGAAGTTCATCCATTACAATTTAACCATACATTTCATTCAAACTTACAATAAAACATATGTCATGCATCTAATTTCCATACATACTTTAATTGGATTAAAAACTAATGAATGCTTTCCATTATGCTAATCTACATGCTTCATGATCCAAATAACTGCATTTAATAAGATAACTACATACATGCATTTAAGATTAGCATCACCTAATCCACATTATACATTTTAACCATAATGCCATCCATAAATGCAAAAAAAAAAGGAACCAAATGAACACAAACACCACATATCACCAAATTGATATCAGAGTTCACCTCTAAAGGGCTACATCTCCAAGTCTGCTCAACTACAAGACTAGGTCTTCACAACCCATCAAATTAACCCATGATCTAACATGAATATCAGGTTCTCACGGGCATAAACAACCAGACATGACTCCAGAATAATGATCCTAGCAAAGACAACACAACTGCACACTAGTGAACATAAGGGACTTGATTGTCATCACATAACTTGGTATGGTTACCCTAGCAAGCCTCCATAGGTCTTGACCCCATCTACTAGGTTACCCTGGCAACCTTTCCCAAACCTCTGGTCCATTCATGTCTCATGTGGACCCAACACATCCTTTCGTGAACACAAGGTTGTTGGTTTGCCATTTCAAGCTTTCTCACTGCATGTCGAGTTTGTACTAGCCCTCAACCAATGCGTGAGGCACAATTATCTTACTTAGTGTTTTCATTAAGGAAACTCGCTAATAGGCTATTAGGTTATCACTTATTTAGACACACTTTGTATGGGTTACCCTACAACCACTTTGGGTGTGGGCCCCACTCGAAAGCCACTCTCCCATATGATACTAGTTCATAATCAAATGAAACTCCAAAAACCAAGGTATAGATGAGGACAAGCATATAGAGTTCAATATGGTAGGAATACCCACTTGGTCAAACAAGTCCTCATACAAGGTGCACTGACTATCGGTTCTCCAACTAGGGACATGACTAGCTTTAGTCAACCACATAACAACAACTGACAATTGCAATCAAAGACATGACCAGACACAAAATCGTCACATGAAAACAGTCAATAGTTGAGTTCAGGGACATAAGTAGATATCAAAATAACCATATGACAATATCCAATAATCAAATCAAGGACTTGCCATTTCATAATCAAATGCGAATAAAGAAAACTAAACATGCATTGACATAAATCTGAAAAGACAATCTTTTTCCATATCATTTTAAGATACAAACGATCAAATTTTCTAATTAATCTAAATTTCCAATTACAATAATTGGCAAGGACACCATTACATAATAAATTCAATAGTAATATTGCAATCATATGATTGTGCCTATAATCCAATTCATAAATACAAAACATTAACAATTGTATTTTCTCATCTAATGTCCATATTTCGTTAAGAGAAAATATCATCAATTCTCTAACTCTAACTATCTATCTTCGAATTTTCCCCAATTAACATACTATTTAATATCAGAAATTTTCAACTCATTCATTGTTTTAATTTCCAAGGATTAACAAATAGTCTAATATTTCTTTATCCAATTTTCAAAAACTATATTATTTCTTATCTTAAAATTTCCCAAATAATATAAATATATCGTTTCACTTCTCTGAAATTTACTAAATAACATAAGTTATATCACTTTCCAATGTTTACCACAAACATATGTTATTTATTTTTAATGAGATATATATAAAAATATACAAATTTAATATGAATTAAAATAAATTTTAAATTAACATTAATATATATATATATATATATATATATATATATATATATATATATATATATATATATATATATATATATATATATATATATATATATATATATATATATATGCATATCTTTTACATCGCAAGGAAAAGGGATAGCGAGGGCAGCTACTTGTCAGTAGTTTTGCTTCCAACCGATAGCAATCACTACCGTCGGTAGTGTTGCTGCCTAACGGTAGTAGTAGCTACTAGCCCACATGGTGGGTATTCCTTGCCATGTTGGTTAACATAAATATATATATATATATATATATATTTAAAATTTTCTTTTTAAAAGAAAACACCTCCCAAAGGCATATGCAGTCTCAGACCAAGACAAAACAAATAAATAAGTTAATTCCAAAATAATAAAGATTTTCAATATCATTATAATTTGGAATAACTAGTCCCAGAAAGTTAAAACTAGGAAGAACTCTCGAACAAAGTTTCATATTTGGGAAAATGGAATCAATTTACACACTATCTTCCAACTAATTTGCGAAACGCAAACTAATTTTACAACTCATGAACCAAAATAAGAGATTCAACGGGAAATTTCCTAATCAAAACCTGCTCACCCATTTCCAGTATAGCAATCAATTTGAGCAAACAAGAATTTATCTGGACGTTGAAGGTGGAAGCAAGGAGGTTTCAAATACAAGATTTAACTACAACTCTTCCTTAATCCACAAAACTGAAATATTTTTCAACACACACACTCATATTTCTTCCAAATCAAAACGATCTCTTCTAGCAAAAACCAAGAAGATAAGAAAGATTCCAACCTCTATCAACAATCCTGGAGAATGATTTGATGAAGAGCCCAACCTGCAAGTTCAAGAAATTCCTTCTTCCCCAAATGCCCAAAATTTTCATTCCAAAAATAACTCTCCAAAAATATTTTTAAAAGCTAGGTTAAAAGGGAAGTTTTTGACCAAAAGTCCATTTTTTAGGTTTAAAATATTTTCCTCCAAAAAAATAAAATGATAATCATTTTCCGAGCAAATTTAATATGCACAAATTGTTTTTCTTACAAAATAGATTTTCTCTATTTAATTAAAAACTAACATTTGTATTTCAAAATGCCAAAGAGGGTAAATATTAATTTTCCAATTTCTAATTAACTTTTTTTTCAAAATACATACAAATGAATTAATTCACATTTACAAATAACTATTTAATCAAACTTGCTACAAACACGAATTTAGCAATCTGGTTATTGATTAACCACACAAAGGGTCCTATTTAATTTAGTCCCTTAATTTACTAATGCATAAAAACATATTCAATCTACTTAAATTCTTAGTATTAAATAATCAATTTTACCACTCGTACAACACGCAACCCAAGAACGCAAAACAAACACGACCTGCACTCCCAACCAAAGGGGAAACTGATGCATGACTGATGATACCCACTTGAGCATGACTAGGGTAAAATGTAGGGTCTTATGACTACCTAATCCAATTCCTTTGGACCGATAAGCTACACTCAAACCTACTAATCCAGGTGGAGACAAACCTCGTACCTATGTTGTATTGTACCTGCAATCCCCTACAACAATGAACCACACATGCATACATATATATTGAATGAAAGTGTTAGCCTGAGATTAATAACATGAATCGGAGGAACAACTAATCTTACATAATAATCGATGTGAAATCAACATTTACAAGTACACTCATTAAGCATAATACCTGAATTTAACATTACAACCTAGTAAATCAACCATTCAAGAATGCCACTTAAAAAGTCAACCAAGTTTAAACCAAATTTTAAAATCTGATTAATGTAGGGGTACTACATTTAAGACTTCATCCATACAGTAATAAATGAAGTCATTTTTGACAAGCCCAACATAGTCAAAAGATAGACTCAATCCTTCAAAGATTAATGGATCGGTAGAGATCAGTATTGATACCCTACAGATGCACCAAGAAGAGCTTCAAGATTCTAAAGATAGTAGAACTCATGAAACACAAATAGTGAGTAAGAATGCAGTACATTCTAAAGATGCACAAGAATAATAAGAGCAACCCTATCCCAAACCCAAGGGCAGTATAATAGGAGGATTTTTTGGTATGATGGTTATATACAAATTCATGGAGACACAAAAATTCCATGAATCAATGAATCAAATTAATCTTGAAGAGAAACACCGTTAGTATTGACATGGCCTAGAAATGAGCAACTGAAGATAGAGATTGAGGAAGGAATACCTAATGGCAACAAAGTAGAGCATAGTCCTTAACGAGTTGAAAGAATGAAAAGCTAAAGAAAACAACACTTGAGGTAATTCTCTAGTCTTTTTATTTAATTTATAGCTATTACCCATTTAATAAATTCATAGAAACACAAACTGGAACTTGTAAGAGTTCCCCAAATTTTGTACTAATATGTATTTAGCTGTATAAGAATGTGTATATTGTTGTTACATGAAATTTTATTTAGTCATATTCTTGTCTGGCCGAGATATATCCATTGCTCATATTTCATTCATTAATATTTTCTCTAAAATTAATTTCTTATACTTTTCAGAGATATTATCCTTAAGCCTTTACATTGTACAAGTTACCAAACATACTAGGAAGATTATTTAATCTTATATAATCTTCCACGTTCAAGTGTTGCAGCTATGATAGATTGCCAATAGTATCAAGGATAATATTTAAGTTGTCACACCATTCTGATTCCAAGTGCCACAACTATGATAGATTGCCAATGGTATCAAGGAGGTTATTTAAGTTGTCACATCATTCTAACTCCAACCTCCATAGTTGTGAAAAGTTGCTAATGGCATCAAGCGAAGTATTTAAGGCATCAAGCCCTTCCAAGTCCAAGTGTTGTAGTTGTGACAGGTTGGCAATGGTGTGAGTGAGATTATTTAAGCTATCATGTACCTAAAAATCTAAGTGTTGCGATTATGATAGTTAAGACATATATATGTGCATGTTTGTATGAACATCATATGTATACATATGTGTATCTATAGATATGTATGTCTAGATACTCACATATCATACAATATGTATACATATACATACATTTAATATGCATATGCATTTTTATATGCATGCATGACTTAAACAACCCTCTCAGTACCATTGGCAATCTTTCACAACTATAGCACTTGAATATGAAAGTATCTAAAATCATAAATAAACAAAATGGTACCATTGGCCTATACTTGGGCCAAATCCTATACATATGGATACAACACCACACCACTTGGTGTCGTAACTGGTTTAAGGTTTGTGTGCATATGTGTGTGTGTGTGTGACTGAGGGAGATTATATGTATACATATGTATATGCATATATGAATGCAGATACTCACATTTCATACACATATGTATACATGTACATCTAAAAATATACATGGGTGAACTCACAAAGCTGGTTCCCACTTTTTGGTACATCCTGATTTTTGCTGAAATCATACATTTTTTGGAAAATATAATTATTTAAGCTTTAAGAGGTCCCATTTGAAGTAATTAATTGAAGAGAGTTAGATCAAAGGCTCTTAGATCAAAATTTCTTGGATAGAACCTCTCTACTTCTAAATCATACTTGCAATGGAGTCTCCTTTGCATCTATCAAATGCTGATAAAAAACCAATTTTACATTAGATTTTGAGGGGTCAAACGAATTCATTTAGAAGTTTTATTTTTTTGAGGATTTAGTCCTTATTATAAGCTTTCCAAATAGTATAATTTTTAATATATTTAAGTTTATTAGTATATTTTTATTTTATTTTTTATGAATGTAGGTTTTTCACCGAACATGAACTTCTTTGTTCAATGCATTGGGAAAAATAGCAAACTAATTCAAAAAAATTCTGAAAAATATCTATGCCCTAGGTATTGATGTCTTCTTTCTAACAAAAAAAATAAAACTTAATTTTGATATATATAGAGCAAGTTATGTGTTCAAACGTACACCTATATCTAAATTATAATTAGTCGGACTTCAAAACTTAATAAAATAAAAAATATTCAACATATCACTATCAAACCAACTGCATGCCCTAGGTATTGATGTTACAAACCAAAATTTAAAAGAGATAAGTTTTTATCATTTATAGAAAAAAATTTATATGTTTTGGGATCCACATCACTCTTAAAAAATGTTGTTTCCTGTAAAAAACTACTTTTGAGGGAGATGGAAAAATCAATAAAATTTTATTCAAAAAAATTTGAAAAAAATATATTTAGAATCTACAAAAAGGATGTTACAAATCACTAGTTTACATCATCTTCAAATTCTTAATGATTTAAAAGTTATAGGTGTTGGAAAGTGAAGGTTTTTTGCAAAATGTTCATTTAAGTGTCAAAGTTGGTCAAAAAGTGGGAACCAGTATTGTGAGTTCACCCACATGCATTATTTTATATGTATGCATGGCTTAAACAACCTTCCTAGTAGCATTGGAAATCTATCACAGTTGTAGCACTTGAATATGAAACAATTTCCTTCCTATTGCATTCTTCTTATTTATTAGAGATGCTATTTAATATTTTGAGCACTCATATTCAAGTACTATAGTGTTAATATTTTCAACATTGTTGGTAGACTGCTTCTTTCTTTCTTGTTTACGGTGCTTATATCTATTGGTTTCTTATGATGATGCATTAAACAATTGACACAAAATCAAGAATCTAAATTACAAGGGAAAATGGAAGGCTCCTTTGATTGAAAATCCTGGTAAGCATTTCTTTATAAATGACATATCATTGGGGTTTCAAATCTTAAAAAGCTTATGGTCTCGAATACTCTAATATCTGGCACTATATTGTAACCTTATTGTGAGTAGAATTCAAGGATGATCTCGAGCTCTACATATACCCTAATTTAAAATATATTGGAATTGAGATATGCTAGGTGCGTATATGTATTTATTCTTTAAAGTTGTCAACTCAACCTACTTGTAGTGTCTTGGTTGACTTTGAGTAATTGATTCCATTTGACAATCTGTGTTCTCCTATTTTCTTGTACAACAGTTCAAATCAAGAACCTTATTTGATAGTATTTTAGTGTCTAATGATCTTGAATATGCAAAGAAGTTAGTAGAGGAGATATGGGGCAAAAAAAACCTATGAGTCAATCTTGTTGTTTTGAAATCCTCTCTCGTAGATACTTTAGCTGATTATAGAGCTGGTCATTGTAGATATTTTAGTTGTGTGTAGAGTTGATCATTAGTCATTGAAATCCTCTCTTGTAGATATTTTAGATAGTGATTTGATGTCATTAAACATAGGCTTTCTGTGAGACCATTACTACTTTGGTGAAGGATATTAATAGTTTGAAAACTGATACATAGGCCATGGCAAGAATTATAGTTGGTGACAAGCCCTTGCCAGAGCATGTTAAAGAGTTAGTGGTCGTTCTGCATAATGCGCAAGCTATTGAATGTATGGTTGGAAAAATCTTAGCCATAGAGAAAAAGGTCAATGAGATGGGAGATAGAATGGAAATGGACAACAAACTAAAATATTTTGGCAGCAGAATTGACAAGCTGGAGCACAATGTCAAGCAGCTTGCTGATCAAAATTTCCAAATCCTTAAATCTTCGGTGGACAACATGAACATCTTTATCAATAGGTTTGAGAATAATGTAGAGAAGGATGGTGATAAAGAGCAGGTGAACAAGAAGGGTCATGAAAGGAGGACCAGAGCCAACACAAAGAATAAGGTCGACATCGATGGTCGTGAGCTAGAGGATATGAAGACCTCAGCGAACAACATGATACAAATGGTTGTTCACACTGAGGAGATTCTGAATAGCATTTAGTTCCAGTTGTTGTCCTTGGTTTTGTCTCTTTGTTGTCTTTTGCTTTCCTTTTGCTGTCTGTTCTGAGTTTTATGTAATGATGTATTAAGTTGTGCCCTTTCGGTGGGTTCATTTTGACTTTTTGAAGTGATCAGGCACTTTTTTTAGCATTTATGTTTTCCTGGCTTGTAAAAGGTTCGGGTACATTTCAAATACCTATTTTTATTTAATCAAAACATAGATTTTCTGTCATCAAATACTTGATTTTGTATTTTGTAGAAATGTAAGTTTATAGGATAACATAGGATACATGGTATAATTATTCTTTAAAAGGTGCTAGCTCAAATGGAAGAGAACCTTCTTTACAAGCAATAAAATGGTGGTTCGATTCCATCATGCCCTAATATGACTGAATATATGACCAGTGATGGTAAAATAATGACTAAATATACTACCAATTAACAACAATTAATGACTAAATAAATGACCAATTAAGAACAATCAATGACTAAATAAATGACCAAATCAATGACCAAATCAATCACTAAATAAATGTCTAGTCAACAATAATAAATGACTAAATTAACGACAAAATCAATTACTAAATAAATGACTAAATCAATGACCAAATTAATGACTAAATCAATGACCAAATTTATCAATCAAAATAACTAATAAATGACTAAAATAGTTTAGTCATAAATTTGGTAATGTGATTAATGATTGGCAATAAACTACTAATGGTCACATGATCAAATTTATTAATTTATATGCAATTTTTGGTAGTTTTTTAGTCACATATTGCTCTTTCTATACTAGTGTGTGGAGATCACACCAAATCTTGAAGCTATTCCCACTATCAATTGAATGTAGAGTCCATGTTATTTATATCACAAAGGTGACCCAAGGGTTCAACACAATCTTCCACATATGCATCCCTATAAGCATAAATGTTTGTATCCACCAAGCCAACAACCAACTCTATACCAAGCCCCACCTACTTCTTCACCAAGGCTTAGCCATATTTCTACTAGTTCACCTAAACTTGAAGACAAAACCCTCCCCATAGATAGATATTCCACTATCTTGAAATATGTAGCAATACAAACCCACTTCCTACCCAAAAAAATTCAAATTTGAATTCAGATTCGCCCATCTCAGCTGCAAAATAACTAGACCAATAAAGGTGGCACACAACCAAGACCACCAACAAAAATTCATTAAATATGATGGATGAGCCTACTCTCCTCAAGTAGGAGTCTTTGAATATTATCTAGCAAGAAGATCCCCTTAGCATCTAAGATGATCCAACAAGAGACTCAGAGCCTCCATAACATCAACAACTTTATTTCCTTCTTTGAATGTGTGTTTTAAAACATGTATCAAGAACTAACAATATTTTTTAAATACATCATATTATTATTTTAATAGAATAACCAAGCATATTACAACCAATGGTTGTATCAGTAATGATTTTGGAGTCACCTTCAATTTCCATGTTGTGAATGGCAATAGATAGGGAAATCTTCAACCACCAAAGTAAATCCATAGCCTTAGCCTAATAGCTAGTACCCACCATAATACTCCTAAGAGGACACCAAGGTTCTTGTATCTAATCTTATGACTCCAACAACAACCAACCCCTATCTAAAAGATCCACCAAAGTTGAGCTTGTGCCTCCCCCTTATGGGGGAAGCCCACTTAGTATTCGGCTTCTTCAATCTCTTAGAATTATCAAATCTAGCATACAAAGGGGGAAGATTTAAATTCTTGCCCATTTTGGCATCAAAAGCTGATGGAGAAGAAGAGGGACAAACCCAATTACTAAACTGAAATATTATCATGGAGATGCATGGAAAAAATTTAATACACCTCAACAGATCTTTCTTCACCCCTAATTTTCTATCTTTCCTCTCCTTCCAGATACCCAATGAGAGGTTATGAGTTATTTGTCTTCCGAACTCCTCAATGAGGGGGTGAAAGGAAGGGCTTATCTAATCAAGGACCATTGCTTGGGGACCATAATTCATGACCCAAGCCAACTTCAATTTTTTAAGAACTTTACCCCACAAGTTAAAGAAAAATTGACAATGAAAGAGAATATGGTGAATGGATTCATTTTAAAGCTTAAATAAAACACATTTATTTGGGAATTGAAAACCCCTTTTGATAAGGTTATCTTTTGTGACGATATTATTATGCATCACCGCTCACTAGAAAAAGTTGACTTTTGGAATAAGATGGGGTATCCAGACTTTCCTCTAAAGATCCCTGATAGTACCTTCTTTCAATAGAAAATAGTAGACCGATTTGATGGAGAAATTGCCTTTAGGATTTTTGGACAAGACAAACTTATCTTTCTCATTGAAGATTGGGATTTTGACTTGCTACAATAGTTGCCATAACTAGGCAACCAAATGGAGAAGGTGAGGTTAGGTTTGACAACATTGTGTTATGTCTAACCAAGACCTGTCTAGTGAAATTTAGTCCAACACATAGGTACCAAAGAAGGCCAAATCAGTTTCTTTAATAACCTTGAAATTAGGG
The DNA here is from genome assembly GCF_030272615.1 of Cryptomeria japonica. Classification (NCBI taxonomy): domain Eukaryota; kingdom Viridiplantae; phylum Streptophyta; class Pinopsida; order Cupressales; family Cupressaceae; genus Cryptomeria; species Cryptomeria japonica. Next base: position 247,667,699 of record NC_081415.1, read on the forward strand.
TGAGATGACAAAGGTTCAATCTCCAACAAATTATCTTTCCAAAACCTATTATTTCAACCATTTTCAATTTCCCACCTTAGTCAATTAGAGACTAGCCCTTTTGATGTTGTAAGTAAAATATACATGTAGCAAACAATTTTTTATATCACCTCTACAAATTCTAAATCTTGAAATTGTTCAATTTATTTTTCTTATAATTATAATTTTGGAGTTGAAAATGCATTATAAATTCTATACATAATTTTAGTTGTATTTGCATGTTTTTTTATTATAATTTTTAATTTATAAGAATAAATATTGATTAGAGAATCATTTCAAACATAAATGCTTATATTGTGTATTGAAAGACATGACATAGGAATCTTAAGAAGGTTTGTACCTTGGAGAGGTACTCGCTTAAAATATTCTATAGAGATAAAACATACCCTAACTAGGCAACCCTTGACACTATAGAATAGATTATGGATCTCTAAGTTATTTTGTTTCCTTTTCCTCATGTAGCAAGGTCATTGTATCAATACAAATGTAATAAAGATGTGTGTATATTGTTACTCTATAGTGTATCGTATGATAAAGTTTAGTAAAAGTGGTTTTAAATAAATAAATAAATTTTTGTTGTTTCAAATTTTCATTTTCATTTGCAAATGTGAGCATGACATTAATTTCTTTCAAGAAACTTATACTTTTGTAGATGATATCACCTCTCTTTCCTCAAATGTTTGGAAGAGGGGTTAACTGCAATGTATTGGTGTGTCCCGTTTACCTAGAGGATTGGCTTGTGTTAAGTGCTATTTTGAGGCTTACATTTTATTGAATAGTGATTATATATTATTTATTAATGGTGGATTTTTTCTTTTTGTTTGGGAATCTTTTTGTCTTCACAAATATTTATGCTCCCAAATATTTTCAAGTTAAGGCTATAATCTAGTCTCATATTAAATTTTCTCATTCTTTTGTTTTTTCTCTTTGTTGGAGATGTGAATGCTACTCTTGGGCATAATGAGAATCATTGTAGATTGAATTAAGATTTTTTCAATGATAATTTATCTTTTCTTAGATCAGTGGATATAGAATCCAAGGTCTTTACTTGTACTAATACAAGATGTGGGACTGATTCAGTTTTAGATGCTTGGTAGATTTTTAGTTTAGATTTCTAGATATATTCTTTTTTTTTAATTAGATTAGTAAGGAGATGGACCTGACCGAAAAGAGAGATATAGAGTTACAACATAAACCAAACACCAACTATGAAACAACTAGCAGAAAGAAACCAATACTAATAAAAAATGATCAAAATTTTTCTTGCCCCTGAAACTATTTCTACGGATGCTAGTATCATAGATATATTCTAGTTGAATATCTAGCTAAATGGACTTTTGAGAATGTTGATAAGTATATTGTCATGGACTAAATGTCCTTAATCTTGACTCAATTCAAACTATATCTTGGATTGCTTTATCATGATCAAGCTTAATTTCTTAATTTTAACTCTTGTTGGGAGTTTATCACATGTTTAATCATAGAAAGTTTTGTTTTATTAAATTGGTAATACTTTATAAGACCATTTTAATTTTTTCTTCTTTTAACTTTGCTCATGGCTATATCTCAAAATCTCCATGCGGGAAAGAGATTAACATTTCAATAAAAATAAACGATATTTCTTGACTGTCTAAAATAAATCATGTATAAAGACGTTGGCCTTTGATTAGACAGAATATATATAGGAAATGCATTTTTCCGTCTTTTAATCTCGTGAGCAATTATAGAGACGACGGTTAAAAACGAAAGAAAAGCTAAACGAGTATAAAAATATAATTGATTGAAAGGGTGACGATACTATCGATACAAAAACTTGTGGCTTTTTGCGGATTTGTACGTCCTTCAATCTCGTAAAACTGGAGAGATTTTATTTCATGACATATGCGCAGGCCTGTTAGCAGGCGACAGTAATGCTGTTCTCGGTTTTATAGGAGAGATTTTTATTTCCTTCCTATATGATGAGAATTTTATGTGTTTCTTCCGTGTCAACAACTGCTTTGCCATTGAACATTTCATTGTCTCCGTATATTCCTCTCGTTTTCAGGTAGAAAGAAAAAGGTTAAATTGCCAGTTGCCAGCGGAGTTGGCAATGAAAACATAGACGATGAGAATGAGCAGGCTGCAGGACAATCATATCAATGTGCTATTTAATGACGTTGCATTAAACAAGCATGTCAAACTCAACTAAGCCATCTTTTATCATTCGTTTTGGACAAAAGCAAGGCAAGAAGGAAAAATGGCACTGAAAATGGGTAGCGCCAAATTGGTGGTGATAGTGTTAATGGCAGTAATAATAATGGTGAGTATTAGCGTGGCTTCAGCACAAGGAGGACCATGCTTTAAATACCTGTGCACAAACGATGGGGGTTGTACAGGATACGCAGGCAGCCCTAAGTGCTGCAACATCGGTGACTGTGGCAGCGGAATTGGATTTTGCGACGCTTCATGCTAATTTACCAACTGCTCTTACTGCTTTTCTCGTCTCATGAAATAATCCAGCTTAGTTTGCTGTGTGTCGTTTGTGTTTTCGTGTTTGAGCAGGATGCTGACAATCCTCTCCCCTTAGTTTACCCCATTGTTATTAAGGTTTAGTTTGATGTTTCTACTTTTCAACAAGTTAAAATTGATCTTGTAAAGTGTCTTATTGTGGAGTGCTTTGTAGCTGTTGTCGCTGTAGCTGCTCCACCAACATGATATATTATCCATGTAATGTAAAGTGCATTGTAACTCATGAGGTGGTAGCTGGGCTATCAATTTGAATAAATAATTTATTCAGTGTGTGATTTATTCAGTTAAAGATGTGATGTTCTTATAAGTTTTACACATTCGAATATTTACATATAAAAGTGAATACCTAGATTCCATATGGATTAAGCTTTGATGATGATGGTGACTTATACCAGACAGGCATACATTGTAATTAAATAATTCAAATATGTTAATTCTTATCTCCTTTGAATCATTTAAAAAAATTATTCGAAAGAATAATTTGGCTTAGGCAAGACAAGGGTATTGGTTATAGATTTCTTGATTTTCTTCAAAGTTTTCTTTAGATTCTAGCATTCATTTAGTTTTGACATCTTTCTTCATGTCATCCAAAAGAATGTAAAAAAATCTGTAAATCTATTCATAAATGTATTTGATAAGATTAAATTTTTTAATGAATGATTTGAGCTATTCTTTTGTTGTTTCATAAAGACTGCTTCAAAATAGCCTCTATTTTGTTATGTTGATTGAAATACCCTCTCTTGAATTATTTGCCTAAAATATTTCTTTCAATTATTTCAAAAATGTACTTCTGCTTGAAATAAATGCATGGTTCCTTAAGTCTTAGGAGGATTTTGTTTAGGATTTCCAACATAAAAAAGCCTATACTTGGAAAAACACAATGATGTTATCCACTTAGATGATGATGTATTTTTTGATTGATACATTGAAAGTAATACCATGGGTCTTTGGAAAGTTGCACCTACATTGATTAGGACAAAAGACTTTCTCCTATATGCAAATGTTAAACAATGACATCACACTGGAATCCTTGATGGAAGGTGTCGTTCATTTTTATACCCTAAAAAACTATCTTTGAAATTACAATGACAATCTTTCCTGATTAATATATGAACACTTTTCTACAAGGTGTTAGAAACTAACGATGTTACATACCTACTTTTGATTGGAAAGTAATTATGGGAGCTCATGAAAGAGGAAATGTGAATATAATGATCCCTCAACTCAGGGTGTAAGAAATGCCTATTTATCACTCATAAGTTTTACTATTATCTTTGAATTATTTACTCATTTAATTTTACGCTAATTTATAGATGGTTTCTATTATGAGATAATTTATTTGTTCATTTCTCATTTTATAAATATGATTGTCCTTACAATCCCATTCGACCCAAATAATTAGAGTCATGATTAAATTCAGCATTGAAAAAATTCTTTATTATTAATTCTTTTTGCATGCAACATATTTATGATTGTCAAATCTCTAGGAAATTTTGTTTCCCACATCTAATACCCAAATCTTAGCTACAAATATGGTGTCTATTTTAATCAGGTTTATTTAATAGTTTTTGGTTAGCTTAAAGGGTCATGGAATTATTTTTCTAGTCTCTTATTTTCATAAAACATATTTGACTTAGAATAACAACACAAATTATGGTTCCTAAAGTTTAATTACTCTAGTCCATATAAGAATACCCCCTTGATTCCATTCCTACACCCCAAATAATTATGGTAATTACTATTTCTTCTTTGCACTTTCCGAAATATTCTTTCTCATGTTTTCAAACCATCTTAGCCATAGAGTTTCACTTAATAATTGAATTGATCTTAGGGAAATAAGAACCCTAATTATCTTTGAAGCACTAATTTACTATTAACTTTATTTTCTATTTATCTTCACTTATATAGGAAGGGAAAATGGAGTTGGTCACTTGTAGAGAAAAACAAGGTTATAGACTAATGTATATATGTGGGTTAGTGTGTCTCATTATCTTTGTGCTAGAATATATAGGGACAATGTTTTTTATTAGGGGAAAATAAAGTTTTGAGGGGACCCAAAACCCCTTACACTAGGATCTGAATGGACCCGAAACCCCTTACACTGGGTTTTGAAGGACTCAAAACCCTTTGGAATTAAACAAGAATCAAGAACCCAAAAGAAGAACAATGCAAAAAATATAAAAAGCTATTAACCAAACATTAGTAGGGTAACATAGAGAAAGAATAGCCCCCCATCAAGTCTAAGAAATTAGACTAGAAACCTAGGAATCTTTTGCATCAAGAATCAAAGGCTTCCAAAGAGTAAGAAACTTCAAGGAGTAGGCCAGAACTATAAGGCAAGGGTGTAATCAAAGGACCCTTAACCTTTAGAATGGGTTTCATCATGGCTCCCAAAACCATTAGGTTAAAACTAGCAAAGACTCTATAGCTGAAAGTCACCTCCCAACCAACCAAATCCCTCTCCACCTTAGTATAAAAGAGAACCATCACAATAGAAGAAAAAGAGAAGCAAACCAACAACAAAAGAAAAAAATCATGATTCAATCCCACAATCGCACTATCAAAGACATGATTGGGCGACAAAAAAAAGAAATGAACCTCTCTCACTCGGAAAAACACCACCTACATAGGAACATCTATAGGAAAAGTGAAAGAGAGAAAGGAGAGAAAAAATCATCAAACCACATGAGAAACCTCCACTTCAATTGGAGTAACACAAGGGAGAATCCTGCCAATAACAATAAAACCCTGCATGAAAAGAAGAGGAAAAAACCATTGTGCAACAACAAGGACAACCACAACCCGAAGTGAAATAAACCCTAACAAAAAAAAGCCACAACAAAAGAGAGTAAAGAGAAAAGAAGTAAAAGGAGAAAATTAAAGAGAGCCCCATGAGGAGGCAAAGATCACAAAACCCACAATAGGGACCTGTAAAACTAAGAGGCCCACAGCATAGGGAGAAAGCACCTCCATAACAAGGCGCCTCGTGAGAAAAAGGGATAGAAACAAACACCAATCCACAATACTCAAGATAAACACATAGAAAGCAGATGAGAGGAAAAGTAAGGACGAACACCAAGGGAAGTAGACATCCTCCAAATAGCACAGAGTCCACAACTACATCAAGGAAATAGCCTCATGAAAGAACCCAAAGAAAAATACCCACACATAACAGTGGGGAAAGTGGAACACCAATCAGGAAAGCATCAAAAAATGCCCCAAAAAATACTTAAAACCCCTAAATGAGGGAGCCCAGAACAGGCTAAAAAAACTATAGGGGAAAATCCACGAAAGGAAAGCAACAATTTACCCACAAATCCAAACTCCATTCACCTCATTCACCTCCACATCATTCAATCCATCATCTCCATCTAGAGAAACTCAAGATCTCGAACTCAGGCTCCCACTCGTGCTCATCCTGCCAAAACTATACATAGACATATATGTATATATGTATTTATATGTATGTGTATGAATATGTATATGTATATGCATATGCATATGCATATGTATATGTTTATGTATATGTATATGTATATGTATATGTATATGTATATATGTATATATGTATATGTACATATATAAATATATACATGTATACACATACATACACATATACATACACACACACACACACACATACACACACACATATACATATATATGTATATATATATCTATACATACACACATATATATTTGTATATATATATATACATGTGTGTGTGTATGTGTGTATGTATATATATCTACATATATATGTATACATATACATATAATATATATATGTGTGTGTGTGTGTGTGTGTGCGCATATATCTATACATATACATATATATCTACACACACACACACACACACACACACACACACACACACACACACACACACATACACACACATATACACATATATACATATATATATACATATATATGTATATAGATATATTTATATACATATATATATTTATATATATACATATATATACATATATATGCATATGTATACATATATAAGTATATGTAAAACATATACATATAATACTTTAGGAGCTTTTTTGAGGAGAGTTAAGGCGCTCTGCAACTAGGGCACAAGTTTCAAAGGTGCCACTGGTTGCAAGCTGCCACCGCATGCGAGAGCTCCCTGGCTTCGCTGGGCAGCCTTCGAGCATTAACTGCTGGCATACAACCATTAATGGAGGCCAATAAAAATTCCGAAGGCAAGGATAAACCGTCCATTCCTCATGCCTCTAAGAACAAGCACGCGAGATGGAAGACCTTCAACTAGGTAGTGGAGGGCAAGTGGACTCTATTCTCAGCTGATGCAAAATTTGAGAGTGCACTGCAGCATGAAGATGATGCCCATCTCGTGAGAAAACAAGGTGAGGTCTCCCCCTCCAAGCACATCATCATTAAACCTAATGGTTCAATTCTTTCTGCTATTTCTTCTGAGATTTCGAGTATTTTTTTTGCCATTTTTGATGTAAATAATGTACCATCTTGTCAATACATGAACAAATGGCTGCAAGATGTGTGGGCCAAAAAACTAGGGTTTCATTTTCATTTTGTAGAATGATTCAAAAGGGTATGTTCTTAATTTTTTTTTATAATAAAGAAAGCCGAAGCAAAATTGTTAACAAACAGTTCTGGTCGGTGGGAAATTCATCTTTCAGGGCTGTACATTGCGACCTTGAGGCTTGTAATGATGAAATTCTCACCCTGTCTTATCCAAAATGGATAACCATTAAAAATATTCCCCCTTTTCTTTGGTCTTGTTTAGATAGAATTGTCGAACCCTTGGGAAAAGTTGTAAAAATGGACTCCTCCCCCTCGGTTCTTCCTCATCTTGACGCTAGATTACTCATAGCCCTCAAACTAGGTATTGTATACCCCGCCAAAATTGCTATCTGCCTTGACAATAAAACCTATATGAGAGATTTTTATTTCCTTCCTATATGATGAGAATTTTATGTGTTTCTTCCGTGTCAACAACTGCTTTGCCATTGAACATTTCATTGTCTCCGTATATTCCTCTCGTTTTCAGGTAGAAAGAAAAAGGTTAAATTGCCAGTTGCCAGCGGAGTTGGCAATGAAAACATAGACGATGAGAATGAGCAGGCTGCAGGACAATCATATCAATGTGCTATTTAATGACGTTGCATTAAACAAGCATGTCAAACTCAACTAAGCCATCTTCTATCATTCGTTTTGGCCAAAAGCAAGGCAAGAAGGAAAAATGGCAGTAAAAATGGGTAGCGCCAAATTGGTGGTGATAGTGTTAATGGCAGTAATAATAATGGTGAGTATTAGCGTGGCTTCAGCACAAGGAGGACCATGCTTTAAATACCTGTGCACAAACGATGGGGGTTGTACAGGATACGCAGGCAGCCCTAAGTGCTGCAACATCGGTGACTGTGGCAGCGGAATTGGATTTTGCGACGCTTCATGCTAATTTACCAACTGCTCTTACTTCTTTTCTCGTCTCATGAAATAATCCAGCTTAGTTTGCTGTGTGTCGTTTGTGTTTTCGTGTTTGAGCAGGATGCTGACAATCCTCTCCCCTTAGTTTACCCCATTGGTGTCGTTTGTGTTTGAGCAGGATTCTGACAATCCTCTCCCCTTCGTTTACCTCATTGTTAGTAAGGTTTAGTTTGATGTTACTACTTTTCAACAAGTTAAATTGATCTTATAAAGTCTCTTATTGTGGAGTGCTTTGTAGCTGTTGTCGTTGTAGCTGCTCCACCAACATGATATATTATCCATGTATTGTAAAGTGCATTGTAACTCATGAGGTGGTAGCTGGGCTATCAATTTGAATAAATAATTTATTCAGTTAAAGATGCGATGTTCTTATAAGTTTTACACATTGGAATATTTACATATAAAATTGTATACCTAGATTCCATACGGATTAAGCTTTGATGATGATGGTGACTTATAAGAAAGCGGAGTACATTGTAATTAAAATATGTTAATTCTCATCTCCTCCTTTGAGTCATTTAAATAATTTATTCAAAAGAATTATTTGAGTTAAGCAAGACAAAAGCATTGGTTATAGATTTCTTCATCTTCTCGGAATCATTATTTAGCCTCTAGCATCCATTTATTTTTAACATCCTACTTTACTCTGTCATTGAAAGGATGCACAATCTTTGTAAACCTATTGATAAACTTTATTGATACAAATAATCTTTTTTAATGAATGATTTCAGCTCTTCTTTTTTTTGGTTGTTTCATAAGGTTAGTTTCAAAATAGCCTCTATTTTCTTAGATTGATTGAGATACCCTTTTTTAAATTAATTCAATTATTTTAGAAATGTATTTATGTTTTAGATAAATATGTGGTTTCTTACATCTTTAAAGGATTTTTTTATTTTATTTTATTTTTTAATTATTTATTTATTTTTATTTTTTTAAATTTTTTTTGTAGATCTCCAACATTAAAAACCCTATAATTAAAAAGCACAATGAAAGCACATATCTATATAGCTAATGATGTTTTTTTTTTTTATTGATATCTTGAAAACAATTTCATGGCTCCTTGGAAACTTTCTCCTACATTGATTAGGACACAAGACTTTCTTCTATAAGAAAATGTTATTTAAGAATAGCATCACACTAGAGTCCTTGATGGAAGGTGTCGTTTATTTTTAGATCCTCAAAAGCTATCATTGAAATTACACTTTCAACCCTTCCTAGCTAATATATGAACACCTTACAACAAGGTGTTAGAGACTAAAGATGTTACATGCCCAATTGGGATTGGAAAGTAATGATGGGAGTTCGTGAAAGAGGAAACTACATGGTGAAAGTGTCTAAAACTAATGATCCTTCGAATTGGGGTGTAAGAAGTCCCATTCAACACTCACAAGATTTATTGTTGTCTTTTAATTATTTACTCATTTATCTTTTTGCTAAGTTATAGATGGTTTCTATTGTGAAGTAATTTGTGTATTCATTTACTCATTTAATAAATATGATTGTCCTTACTCTCCTATTCAACACCAGTAATTAGAGTCACGATTAAACTAAATATCCTAAAAATAAATTATTTATTATGATGAAAGCTACAAAAATAGGAAAAGATTCTAGTAAAAAGTAGATTATCATTGACTTGGAATTGCAGGATTTTGAAGATGAGGATGACACTAAACAAGAACTTGAGAAACATGATGAAAATTTTGGTGAGAGGTGCTCTGCTTGCCTCAATAGTAAGGATAAAGATTGGAAACTTGAAATGAAAGGGGCTTTCCTTGAATTGGCCGAGATATTTACTCCTCATGATGAATGAGGGGTTATCACTTGATAATTCAAAGGATGAGAATTTCCAAGAGGTGGAAGAGGAACAAGAAGTTGAAAGTTAAAATGATTCAAAGGGTACAAGAGAGACTAAGGTGGAAAAAGATAATTATGATTACAAGTCCCCTTCCCCAATTGATTATGAAGATGATAAGATGGTGTCGTGCTCTCAAAAATCTCCTATTGAAAAAGCCGAGACTAGCGCTACCCAATTGAAAAGACACATTATGGACCTCTAAGTCAAAGTGAAGAGTATAGACAGGGTTACAAAAAGATGGAATATGCTTTGCATTCTCTTTGTGTTATTACCGATGGTGTTATGTGCAAGGTGCGTATGGGTTTTATTTCAGGCTAGAGTAAAATGAAGAAAAAAGAAAGAAAACATAGGGTAAGGACAATGTGTAGGAGGAGGAGAAGAACAAAGAGAAGCTAGGTCAAGATGCATGGCAGGAGTAGATGAAAATAATGGTCAGAATTTGGGAGCTCCTTAGTGACAATCAGGCTCCTATTTGGGTGTTTTGACTTTGAATACATATGGTAGCATTAGTTTTTGGCTTATTATAAAAAATGTTTACTTTCTAGACTTATAGTTTAAAGGGCTTGCAAGCCCACTAAGACTATTTTTTATTAAGATAAATAGGTTTTATAAGGACCCAAAACCCAAACTTAGAGAGAAATACAAAATATTAAATAGTCACAACCCAATCCTAAAACAATGGTAAAACAACCACAAAAACAGGGGCCAAGCCCACATAGAAAAAAATATAAAAAACTACTAAACCAGAGTTTGCATCAGCTCTGAGTTCTTTTGGATCATAGGCTTGTTTATTTCCTTGAGCTCTTCTATGATGAATCTGAAGGTACTCTTCTCCTGGTTCTTTCTCCACATCCTCGTAGAAGGGCTAGTAGTGATCTGTGATCCCGTACCTTACAAGTTTGGCTCATGAATTTTCTTCTTCTATTTGGTGTCTGAGGGTTGGAAACTGGTGATAGACTGGACTCTTTGGGCTGCAATCATTAAATGTTTTGGCATTTTGTTATCATTGATGTCAACCGGTATGGGAGACTGAAGTGTATTGGTTACATTGATGTCAACTAGTATTGTAGGTCACCGATACATAAGTCAGTGTTGGCATGTGTTGAAGACATGCACTAGAAACCGATATGGTATGATGACCGGTAAGTAAAGTGTTGGCATTGAGTGGCCGCCAACTAGTAAGCATGTGCTCGGTAAGAGAGCAACATCCTGGGATGTTGATTGTGATGAAGAGGTGGAATGTTACAAGAATCACATCAACATCGGAGGTGAAGCATGTGCAAGCCACCGGTAAGAGTTGGATGTTATACAACATTACTCCCACCGGATGAAGAGAAGATTGATAAAGAATGTATCGCTTCAGTAAGCAAGGATGGCATATGGGAAAGCTACCAGCTCATATGTCAAGTTGAAGATGCATCTACTCCTCAGGGATGTCACATTAATACTAGCAGGTGAAATCAATCCTTTCCCATCGGTAAGTGGTAATACCTTGCTTATCCCATTGTATACATGACATACATCATGAATCCTTGCGATAAGACAACCAGAGTAAGCCAAGGCAAGTGATTGGATGCATAGACCAGATGACCAAAGTGGAAGATGAGGAAGCCTCCAGAGTTTAAGATCAGAGATCAGCACTACATCTGCAGAGAAGGCATGATATGCTACCAGAACAGAGAATGAAGAATTAAGATGATGAGTTTGCCACCTTGACAAACTGGTTGAGAGGAGAACCAATCAGATAAAGAAGGATGGAAATATATCTGAATCTATAAACACGGAGTTACCGAGATGCAGATGGTAAGTGGTGTTTCCATAGGTGCATAACAGTTGGAGATTGATGGCATGGTGTCATCAAGTGTATCATCGGTGTGGAGGAAAGAGTGTTGTCCACTGGTAAACATATTTGTTGGTATATTTTACAATCTCCACTAGAGAAATTTGATATGCTGGGTCAACCGGTGAGAGACCAAAGAGACAATGGTGAAAGGTTCTCATCTGATGAAGAGGACTGCAAACATGGAGGTTAATCGAAAAACTTAGTTACATCGATAGGATTAGAGAACTGGTAGGCAAGTTGGACCAGTGGTATGATGCATGCACCAATTGTGTCTTGTTGGTCGGTGACCTTGTCTAGATTGACACAGAGGTCTAAGATGAGATGGATACTGATAAAGGTGCCACATGGAGTTGAAGTGGAAAATATGCACAGTTCGGTGAAGTGTTTTTGTGAGGTAGTTAGCGGTAGGTCGACATTAACATCAATTGTGTATTTCACAGATCAGCTACAGAGGTGCGTGACTCTAGGCAAATTGAATGATGCCTCTTGATTAAATAATTGATGCAAGAGATTTGATTAGTATGTCAACCTGGAGAAGATAACTGTGAGATCATTCAATGTGATTGATAGAAGCGAGTCGACAAACAGGGCCATGGTTGCTAAAAATAGAAGGCATGAACTGCAAGGCACAACAATGGCCATGATATATAGGTAACCATACCTGAGACATGATCCGATAAGTTTTGAGTGGATCTAGTATGCCAAATTGGTCGATGAGAAAACCCTAAGGTGCCAAGTTCAAACTCATGTTTTGGCAGGAAAGCTTTGTTATAAATATCAATGTCGAAGGAAGAGATGGATGATGTTAGAGATAGAGAAGGAGGGCATGAGCATGTAGATTAGTCAGAGTAAAAAATAGTAGAAGAATATAGTGGCTGTAGGTAGGAGAGACACAACAAGCAATAGGGTTTAGCAGAGGCTTAACCGGTAAGGTTAAAGCAACCGGGAAGCAGCAAAGGAGGATAAGTAAAGAGGTGAACCGGTGGTGTTCAAGCCAGCTAGAGGATAGCATAGAGTGAGATGGTCATGAGTGTGTTGTAGAGAAGATCCCACAAGCATAGAATAGAGTATGGTGGAACCAATAAGCTGAGTAATCGTGAGTCAAGTAAAGAGTGTGTTAGATGAATAACTGGTAGAGCCTGAGTTGGAAAGTGAGTAGCAACATGAGAAGGTGAGTAGAGAGAGGAGGTGAGAAGGAAGGAGAGGACAAAAAATGAGCAGAGAACAAAATAGAGACAAAGTGATAGAAGGAAGAGGAGGAGTCAACTGGTAAGGCAGAGGAGAAGTGAAACTGGAAGGGTGAAGAGTATGTAGTGGTTACAAGACTCACTTTAATCGGTTTATTACTTTTGTATTTGATAATGTTCAATGTAGATCACTGAGTTAGTGCTCGGTGAAGGGGTTGTAGCTCCTTTGGGTTGGTGCTCATAAATAGGAGGAGTTGTGGCTCCTTTGGGTTGGTGCTCCTTGGGTTGGTGCCCTAAAAGTTTTAATCAATATTTTTATTGTGAGGCTAGATTAGAGTAGTAGACTCCAACAACATTTCTCACCGAGGGTTTTCCCATCTTGGTTTTTCCTCATATATACCGATGCTATGTGATGTGCCTTTGTGTGTGTTTTTATTTGATCACCTCCTTATCTTACTGATAGGTTTACTTGGTCTTCAGGTTGTTAACTGGTAATCACTCTTAGGACTAAAAGGGTTAATAAATTGGAAACCACTGATTTACCCCCCTCTTAGTGGAATCTTGTGTCCAACAACATTGACCTCAACCAGACTCCTCAGGTTGGCCTTAATCTCTTCCAATCTTATTTCCAACTGACCAATCCTGGATTTGTGATACATTTTAATGATCTTAACATCTTCTGAAAGTTTCAGTATCGTTCATATAAGTTTGTCAGTTTTTCTTGGCATGGTCATCTTAGTAAAAGTGTCAATAATGCCCTTAATTCCTTCTTTCAGCATGTTGATCTAAAACAATTTTAATGGCTTTTAATATAATTATTAAGGAGAATATCAAAATATGAGTCATTTTGAGTATCCCCTTATTTGCCCTATTCAACGTTAATGAGGATGTCAAGCTTTATTTCCTTCTCCTTTCCCTTAGCTTCCCCTATTTTTCCTACTTTGGACTTTTTCATACTCAGTTGGCCAGAATCCTATAAATTGGGATCAAGGGTTTTAAACTTATTGGAAGCCTATAAAGAGTGTTTGTTTCTTCTATTGATACTAGTACTAGGAATAATATTCTATGGGGGGCACTCCTCATTAGAGAGACAGTAGTCTGAATCATCTAAGACATTGAGGTCCTGCCAGTCCATAGCCATACCGGACCCCTCTTCCTCCATCTCCATGTCAGACACAATTTGTACACCAGGGTTGGTTGAAGAGTTTGGGGTTTTCACAACCAGGGAGGGTTTATCCTCATGATATTTGGTATATTCTATGATGAACATGATTAACCCCTCATGCAAGATATGGTTGTCACTATTTTTGGCATGATTTGTAATGCAATTTTCAAGAGAAGATAACAAGTAGAAAGGCAAATAAATTGTTTTGTTATTCCTAAAATGATTCAATATCATAAAGTGATAAGAGAAGATACTGACATAGCAGCTGTCAAGTGTAATATACCTCATTATTACTCCACCCATATTCATCCTAAGAGAATACATGTCCTTCCTATTATAACCATCATCTGCCATATTTTGCACCATGTTTCTCTCATTTTGTTTGTCGAAGATGACCGAAATGGCTTCTTACGCCACCTTCCTCTCTTTTTAAAACTTTTGGCCATTCATTTCCAAGCCATTTATCTCTACAATGAAAGCTTCATCGATTCTAAACTCTACTCCAAAATCCATGAGGATACCTTTCTTCCAACTATTCACAAAATCCTCTATCATTTTTGGGTCATTGCCATGAACTGTCGTGAGATATGGCACAAGGCCACCATCAATAATCTTCATCCACAACTGCCTATTATTTTCTCATTTCTTATAGGAGGTAGGCTCCATTATATTTTTGTCACTTTCCATAAGCAGTCTACCTATCTAAAATTGGGTGTAAGCACCAAACCCAAACGAGGAATTGAAAACTAGAAATAGAAGAAATATCTAGAAATCCTGGTTTTAAATTACAAACTCAAATCCCATGAAAGATCACTACTCATTTGGTAATTAGTTGTCATTAGTCTGATATGAGGCCAATACATTTGGCATCCTTTCTTTTCATTTCACATAATTTTATTGGGAAAGTTTCCCTTCTCGTTCACCATTGCATGTCCACATAATCCACACCACTGTTTACCAAGTGGTCCACTGGCATATTACCTTCCTGATAAAGGTGGAAATTTTGAATTCATCCAATTTTGTATTCATGATGTGGCACTCCTGAATTAAATGCTTGATAGTTCAATTGGGCTCAGTATGTTTACTTACACATTTTATGATATTAAGTGATTCAGTCTCGAGCCACACTTTTTTTAACCCTTCTTTGATAACCATGTTTAACCCAATGTAAGCAACTTTTGCCTCAGAAAAGTGGTTTGTCTAGGTGCCCATTGGGAGTGCCACCACCAAAATAATCCTACCATTGTGGTCGTGTGCAACTCCCCCATATCCAGCCAACCTAGGAGAACCTTTTGCCATTCCATCAACATTGATTTTGATCCACCCATTCAGGGAAGAACCCAAACAATATTATTTCTCATTTTCTTTAACATGACAATAGCTTTAGAAATATCCTAGCTAATATTCCATCTATTGATAATATCCTAGTCCTGAGTCAAAATGGGGATAGGGGGGTCAATCTTCCAAGAAAAACAAGAAGAGACAAAGTTTTCCTTAAAGGCATTCTGGATTCTTCAAGCAATAGGTAGAGCAAAGGACTCTTTGTCCCTGAAGATCTAGTTGTTTCTTTCTTTTAAAATCCCCCAAACTAGATGGGGCAATATAAGGCCCCATAACACTGTGAGAGAAGAATTATTTGAAGGGAAAATCCACTGCGACCAACATTCCAAAAGGCTCCTACAAAGGCACCACATAATTCCCCAAAGATCAAAAAAATGAGCCTAGACATCTCTGGAAAATGAGCGGTGGAACAGCAAATACGAAACATCTTCAACATCTTCCTTGAATAAAAACATTTGTTAGGAATAGCCATACCCCTTTCTCACAATTTGTCAATGGAAAGAATCTTATTTTGCATAAAGAGCTCGAAGAAAATATTAATTTTGGGAATCAACAACTTGTTCTTGTTAGGAATTGACACTCTAGTGGTTAGGTTTCATTATGTGGTCATTGTTGGAAACATGCTTTTGGGTTTAGGCTTGATATGCTGTACCAGCAGGCACTTCACAGACTCTACACCGACATCAGCAAAGGATAGAAGATTTCTTTGATCATCGGCAATGCAGGCTAACATGGTATGGTAAAGGATATCGGTATTGGAGGCTGACACATCTTGGATCTAGAATTAGCGACTTGTTTTAAATGCCTATTCATTTATGTTATATGGATGACATGAAATATGATATTGTATATATCTTTGTAAGCCAACATAAGGCATAAATTTTGTATAAGGTATATAGGGGAGATTGATTAGATCACTTTTAAATATATATGAATGGATAGAAAAGGTTATGGATGTAATATATATCAGAGAGACTATTTATGTGAGGAATTCATTTTAAGGGTTATTTTGGTACTGAGGTTTAGGGTTATAATCGGATTAGACAGAGCTTAAATCGGAACTGTATTTCAACATAGGAGATGCTATACTAAGTAGTTCACTATTCTCTTGATTGTTGTCTGGATTTTTATGTAGTTAGTGAGGCTCCTTTTGTGATCGGCAACGTTCTCTAGCTTGTAAGCCTTCCTACAAGTGCAGGCCAATCATATGTTGTAATATCTCTTCATATGGCTACTGAATTGATATTGTGGGTCACAAATCCCAGTGTGGTTTTTCCTCATTGAGGTTTTCCATGTATAAATATGTGTGTTATGATTCTCATTTATGTTTTTTTTCTTATTGTTTGCATTACTTCTCTCAATTCTATTTATACCGGGGTATACAGATTGGTGTATGTATGTTTTACTAACGATAAAGTCGTCTATTTTGGTATAAATTTAATTTATCCCCCCTCTGAGCGTTATTGGTTTCTAACAGTTCCAAAAACTGGACTGAAAAGGTGCAAGAGAAAAGGATCTCGTCAATAGGTTGAAGCATGAGAAACAAAAATACTCAAGAAGAGGAACCACTCCGCACCAAAGTATTAGTAACACGGAAGGAGGGAAAGTGAATATTAGAAAGCCATAATTGTAGGGGTTTTAGGTTGGGGTCCACACTTATAAGATTGAGCCAATTACCCTCTCTGATTGAATCAATAACCCAATAGCCAAACATCTTCGCACATCTTTCCTTAAGTTGAGCTACCCAATGAAAGTCAATCAGAGGCCCATCACCAGCCTATAGATCATCCTAGAAACAAATTTTCCTTCCATTTCCAAGGACCCATCTTGATCCTTTAAGAATAACATCTTTAAAATTATGAAAAATTACCCATAGATAAGAAGCCTCCATAGGAAGATTGTAATCTTCTAAAACTTTTTGGGCAGAGATACCATTATCATGGTTTTTGTTATGAAAGATAGAAATTTATTCATTAGAATCCTTGAGTCATCTCCACAATTATTCAGCCATAAGGTCTTTGTTGTAGTCATGAATCTTCCTAACGGAAAGGCTTCCAACTCTTTTTGGAAGACACACTTGATCTGAGGCCAGCGGATGAAGGCAATTTTTGGATTCAATACCTATCCACAGAAAATTATTTTGGATTTTTTCCATATGGTCAACAAATTTTGAAGGAACTTTAAACAAACTCATAGCATAGACCAGAAGATTTTGTAAGGAGGCCTTGATTAGTTGTACCTTACCATCTACGCTCAAAAGGGCACCTTTCTAACTAGATAGCTTACTCTAGAAACAATTGATCAAACCAAACCAGAAGGCATCAGGAGCAACTCCTAAACACAAAGATAGTCTGAAATAAGCATCCGATAAGGAGGCTAATTTACAACCTAAAATATTAGCTATCTTGGTCTATCTATGGGTAGGTGTGTTGAGGAAGAAAAACAACTCTTTGGCAGGCTAATCCTCTATTCAGATCCGCTTTCATAAAGATTAAGGGTAGACTTCAATAGCTTAGCTTCCGCCATAAAAATTTTCCCTATCAATAGAGTATCATCCATAAATTGTTGGTGGGAATAGACATGGGATGAGAAGAGGGGCGAAGCCCTTTGAGTCTTCTAAACTGGATCTCCCTTTGAATAATTTTGCTGAGAGATTCACCCATTAAAATGAAAGGAAATGGGGAGAGGGGATCACCCTATTTGATACCTCTAGATGGTAAGAAGAAACTTGAAGGTGATCCATTAATTAACACATAGAAATTTGGAGCAGAGATGCATTGATTCACTAATTGAATCAAGTGATCACAAACACTAAAGGCTTGTAACATTTTGATCAAAAAATCCCAGTTTAACCCTGTCATAAGCTTTAAAAAGATCTAGCTTTAGATAAAAACTAGGTCTCTTATTGATCGAAAGTTAGTGAATGTTCTCATGAACAACAATGATAGAATCCAAAAATTTTCTCCCTAGAACAAAATCATTATGATGTTTGGACATCAAAAGTGGAAGAACTTTCTTTAGCCTCAAAATAAGAATTTTGGTAAAGATTTTGTAGAAAGAGTTGCACAAGCTAATAGGTTTGATACCATAAAAGCAGTTGGCATCTAGCTTATTGAGGATTAGGAAAATGAAGGTGTTGTTGAGTTCTTTTAAAAGAGAGTGGGAGCCAAAACATTCTCTAGAAACATCCACAATTAGCTAGAACACTTAAAAAATAATATGGGGAAGCCATCAGGACCAAGGACCTTGTTTCCTTTAAAGGAAAAAAATGCCTCTTTGAATTCCCCAGTAGAAGGAATTTCGGTAAGCGCCTTGTTCATCTCCTGGGATAGGCTGATGAGAATCTCATGAATAATATCTTTCTGAGAACTCACATCCAGAGGCCCCTCTTCAGCTAGAAGGGAGGAGAAAAAAATGAATTACCTCACGACTCATCTCCTCTTATTTATCTACCCATTTATTATTGATACAAATCCTCTTAATTATGTTGGTATCTTTATGTTTCAAAGTTGTCATATAAAAAAACTTGGTATTTTTATCCCCACTTTTGAGACAAATAACTCTTGACCATTGTTTCTAATATTCTTTTACTTTAGATATAATATCATGAAGTTTAGAGAGGACTTCAACTTCCTTATCCATGATATGAGGATTATAGCCAAGATTTTGGATCTGCTATTGAATATAATCAAGTTCTCTTTTAACAAATTTTTCCTTTGGAAGATATTTCCAAAAGAAGATTTAATCCTTTTCTGGACATTGGATTTCACATTAGATATTTTTTTGGTCACTGTGTACATAATCGTTCCTGGATATCAATATCCCACCACTCACCAATTTTCTCATATAGGACAACATTTAGGGTCTACATTTTCTCAAACCCAAAGGGGAAATCTTTTCTTCTAGAGAGTGGGGAGATGCTCAAAATAATCAAAAAGTGATTAGAGCCAATCATGGAAAGAGAGGAGAGATAATAGGAAAATTCTATCAGCTAGTCCTCGGATAGGATCACATAATCGAGCTTGACTTGTATAAGATTAGAGCCGTTGCGTTTACTGGACCAGGTAAATATAGCTCCATTAAGGTTTTTTTGATCTATTAAAAAAACCTCTAATACTCTCGACCAATTCTCTGATACCCATTGAAATAGATAATGATACCCATTGAAATAGACTTTTTTTGTCAAAAAAAAAATTCAAAACTTAAAAATTAGTGCTTGCAAGTGAAAATCTAGAATTTGAGGAGAGAATGAAGGTTCTAAAAATATAATACTCCCATATTTTCTTTTATCCCCATTACCAACCTATTTCTCCTTTCCCTTTTCCATGCTACCAAAATCCAAAGTATCTATAGAATAAGAGCTATTATCATCATCTTCTTCTCCTTCCTTCGTATTTCTTTTTACCAAAGGAAAATACTATATTTGGGCTCTTTCTTCTACTACTTGCTCCATTAAGTGGCAAAAATACTTAGGATCCCACACCTTTTGATTTCGATATTTCCATAAATAATTACCCCTTGGGAATCCCTTACTACATCTCCCCCCAACACTTGATTAGTTTTGAGGGAAAGGTGGATACTTATGAAAAAGTGGAATGTTATTTGGGAAAGATGGATGAAAAGTAAATTTCTAGATCTCCTAAGTTCATTAGATCCAGGGGGAAAATAAGCATTCAACGTTGACTTTGAAGATAACTTATTCTTCAATCAATGCAAGAACCTTGGAGATTCATTTCTTGTATTGAAGATATCCTAGAGTTTTGTTGGCAAGGCCTTATTTGACAAGACACGATTTACTAGAATCCTAAAAGGCTAGAGAGGAAAGATTGATATATTATTTTTGAATGAAGTTGACTTTTCCTATAGAAAGAATCTTTGACCATATGTGCTCATTGTATATTTTCTATCATCCTACCAAGAGGTAATGTAATCATGTTTATTAGGGATTCTTCTTTCAAAAGGTTGTCTATGATGTTCTCCTAGACGATAAGAAGGTTGGGGTCCTCTTCCTAACTGTCTAAAATTCTTTCTATGGCCTTGAGATTTACCACAAATCTCCAACCATCTCTACTCAGCTTCATTCTCCATGCTCTACTATGGTTTGCCATTTTTAAACACTTGACCACTTTATCCTCTATAATTATTAATAATATTTTATTGAAGTAAGAGTTATAGTTAAAATTAAAAAATATAATTAAAATAATATAATTTTAAATAACAATAATTCAAATTTATAATAATTAAAAATTATAACATATTATTTTATTCTAATACTATAAAGGCAAGTACTCGTCATTGTGTGACACTTATTTTATTTTATATGGATTTAAATTTTTTCTTTTGTGTTAACTAGAAGATAATATTATAATTATAAAAGAAAAATTGCATTTGTTTACAACATGGAGACTTTGACATAGTCATAGCTATAAATAAAGCTAAAAGAAAATTACACTACCATTGGTACTTCTTATGCCATCCACATAGCTAGCTCAATTGGCATCAATATAAGCCTTCAAGTAGAAATCATTATTTTTCTTATACCATAAATATCTTTGAAGTCTCTTTCAAATATTTGAATATTCTTTTAACAACCTTTGGATTTCTAGGGATTAGCTTCATATCTAGGAATCAAACACATTGCTTGTATAATATATTAAGTCTGGAAGTAGTCAATTATAGCAATTCTCCAATAATAGAACTAAGAGAGTTTTATCAATACCCAGAGACTTATCATCCTTACTCAAATGATAAATAGTAACCATGGGGATACTCACTGATTTATAATTCTTTGAACCAGAATTCTTCAGTGTCTCCTTAATATACATATCATAGGAAATAAAGATACTTTTACCTACATGAGAAACTTGGAGTCCAGGAAACAAAGACAACTCATCAATCACTAACAACTCAAAATTCTTTCAGCATCTCTTCTATAAATTTCTAAGATATTCTATCATCTCCATCAAAGGTAATATCATCAACATATATAACAACTATCAAAATATTTTTTCTTAAATCTAAAATTAATGATTTATATATGTTTTACCTTTCTTGAATCCTTACTAAAGTAAGTAAATGTCCAACCTTGCATACAAATCCGTAGGGGATTGCTTGAGACCATACAATGCCCTTTTAAGTTTGCACACCATGTTTAGATCCTCTATCAACTAAAAGCCATTCAACTACTCTATGTAGACATTTTCCTCTAAATCTCTATTCAAGAAGGATGACTTGACATTCATTTGATACAACTTAATGTTCTTGTGAGATACAAATGCAACAAGCATTTTAATTGCATCCATCCTAGCCATTGGATCAAAAGTTTCCTCAAAATCAATATCTTCCACTTAAGAATATCCTTTGCAAATAAACCTATCTTTGTCTCTTGTCACTTCTCCTTCTTTATTTAGTTAATTTTGGAATAACCAATTTGTTCCTATAACATTCTTATCTATTGGTCGAGGGACTAGATCCCTTATCTAATTCTTCTCAGTCAAATCAAGCTCTTATTTCATTTCTTTCATCCATCCTTCATACTTGCTAGCATTATAAAAGGTCTTAGGCAAGCTACCTTTGATAAATGACATAGAATCACCTACTCAATTACCTTGGCAAGTCTTCTTCTATTCTTCATACCTTCATTCTTATCACCAATAATTTAATTTTATGAAAGATTATTTTGGACATAATTTGCTTGAGTCTTAAGGAGCTTCTATAATTCCTTCTCTTTTATTTCCCTTTCATCCTTCTCTTAACCTTCTTCTTCTATAATGCAGGGACCACCTTCTAATCTACAATACTCAAGTTCTTCTGTAATTTGATTCTAATCTATATGTACTCTAACATTTATTCTTTCAACGAGTGTCTTTTTATAATATTTATATGTCTTGGCTCTTATTGAGTATCCAAGAAATATTCCTTCATTAGTTCTTGAGTCAAATATTTAAAAATCTTCTTCATCTCTTTGGATGTAATATTTTTTTGCACAGATTCTTATAGATTTGATAGTAGTAGGTATCCCATTGCATATCTCATAAGGGGTCTTGCATTTATTGACCTTAACCTAATCTCTATTAAAAACATAGACATAAGGATGCACAAATTGTTTCCAATAAACATCAAGATAATTATCATCCTTCATTATTGTCCTAGCCATCTGTTTAACAATCCTATTTTTCCTTTTTTAAACAATGGCATTCTACTAAGGGGTCCTAAAAGTAGACAAATATCTCCTAATTCCATGGTCCTCACAAAAATTTCCAAACTCATTTGACGTGAATTTACCTCCTCTATAAATTATTAAGAATCTGATCCTAGCATTTATTTCATTCTATATCATATATTTGAAAGCTTTAAACTTAGTGAGATTCTTATTTTTCTCTTAAGAAATAACCCATGTCATTATAGAATAATCAAAAACAAGCAACACAATGTAGCTCTCACTATTTAGTCTTTTCTAAGTAGATCCACATAGATTAGTATGAATCAAATCTAAAGGTTATTGAATCTTGTCCTTGTCTACTTTCCCATTTGACATTCCTTGCATAATGTGTTTTTTAGGCTTCATAATATTTTGGCACATCTCTTACTGCATGTGTAGAAATGGCCTTTACCATATTGTCAAAGTCAATCTATCCTATCCTTTTGTGCCAATGCCATCTTTCATTTCTCTACGCCATTATAAAACTAGTTCCTTTAGCATCATATGGATGATAAACATTTCCATCATTCTTTATTCCTTTTGCAATTATTCTTATTGAGCTACCCTTTCTAATTTCACAACCTTTTCATGAAATGTAATTTTGTCACCTTTGCAGCACATCTGACCAACACAGAGAAGATTATGCTTTAATCTTTTTACAAAGAGAACATCTTGTATCTTGGTTTTTAAATCAATAGTTATGGTTCCTTTACCACAAATCTAAGCACACTCTTCACTGCCAAACTTAATTGATCCACCATTCCAATTTTTTAGATTGATAAAATTTCTTCTATAACCGGTTAGGTGATTGGACTACTCACTATCAATAATCCAAGCATTTGGTTCTTCTTTCGCATGAAGAGTAGTCCACATAATAAATAATCTTTCAATATTGTTCATTAGTATCTCGAGTAGCATACTTGTTTGTTTAAAAAAAATATGAACTACCTATAAATGGGTCAGTGCGAGAAGCTGAGTCACATTTTTGGCAAAAAAGTGGAAGTGTTTTCCCTGATTTTTTAGGTTTTGTCTCATTTGAGCTTAAATTTTGAAACACTTGGAGATTGAATCTTGGAAAAAGTTGGGAATATAAAAGATAGCCCTCTAAGTCTACTTTCTAAATATGTAAATTATTTTAATACCCATATAATAAAAAATAAGTTTTTTAATGGAGTTCTAAAAACTATTTTTTAAAAATGCTTGTTTCAAGACCATACCATGCATGTGTACGACCCACAATTTTTGACACAATTAAAATTATTTTCTCAAACTGTTTTGGGAAATGGTTTGTAACACATTGAAGATTGATGAACATATTTTTCTATACTTTTTTTAAATATTTTTTTGAATTAATTTTTTAATGACCGTAATTATCTTTTAAAAAATTTGATGTGTACGGCCCACATAATTTGACGTAAACTTAACATTTATTTATTTTTAAATAGAAAATAATTTTGTGTAGATTGATGACATATAATTTTTTTTTCAAAATTCATTAAAATAAAAAAGTTATTAAATTAACAAAATTAGTTAATATTTCAAGTTTATGGACCCGATTTAGTATAAATTAAATGAAGAATAGTTAAAATAATCCTTTTTTTTTTAAATTACATATTTAGAATCTAGAGAGTATAATATGAAATGGGTTTTAAATTCGTATAAAAATTCTCTAATTAAAGGCACATAAACTATTTGAGAAGTTCATATTTGTGCTTTCGGTCATCGAGATTTGAATTTGCAGGTCCATGTCTCAAGTGTGGCCATCCCAAGCCTATCCTGCACCTAATCCTAAGGCAAGTGGCGGGTTGTGGAATCAATTTCATAGAACGGGCCCCCATTTTGGAAATGGGGGGCCATTTCTTTTTTCTGAGGATAAATGGTTGTGAGGATGGGTAAAATCGGATTTGAAAACTGGTCCATTTTTTAAAAATGGGACCACATTTCATTTTCTAGCGGGCTCCCATTTAAGAACAAAATGGGGGCCTATTTAGTTTCGCCTTGGGCTCCCGTTACTTTTTGCCTCAGGTGCCTAAAGCAAAAATGGGCCCCCATTTTTTGAAAATAGGCCTCCATTTTTTGAAAATGGGCCCCCATTTCTATGAGTGTGTTTTCCAATGCACGAACTTCTGCCAATTTGTGACCCATTACCTTGCACTTACCCAAATAGTATTTCACCATTGAAAATTTCATAATACACATCTTTAGATGAGTAGATACTTTCTTTGGGATAAAACATTCTTTTAGGATTATCACTTTTTTCTTCTCCTATGGTTTCTATTATCTCCTCCCTTTTTTTTGTCATCTTTGAAAGTATATTTAGATGCAATCATCTTTGAGAGTATATTTAGATGCAAAATGAACAATTCTCCCACAATTATCAAGATTATCATGTTGATCAACATCATCTTCCACTTTCTTACAAGATTTGAATTTAGCTTCCTTGTTGCAATATTAAACTAATATTCTCTCATCTCAAAGGTAGTGAGTGCACCATAGAATTGATCCATTTTATATTTATCCAAATCCCTACTTTACTCAATAGTAGATACTTTAGAATTAAAATATTTGGGAAGAGATTTAAGTACCATTTATATTACCTCCTCATCATCCAATTTTCCACCAATACCTATAACTATATTCAATAATTTTGTTGCTTAGTGTATGTATTTGTATATGTTTCCCATTTTTGGCATTCATAGATTCTCATATTTGAATTTGAAGTTTTTCACCTTGATCTTTCTTAATTTTTCATCTCCTTCTTAGACACTTCTAGGCTTCTCCTAAAAATATTTAGAAAACTTTTGTTTTTGAATAAAGGGGTAAAAACTTTATTGAGCAATAGAAACAATAAATTTAAAGAGAACAAGAGCCCCAAAGCCCCAGAAAAGAATCACAAGCCCAACCGAGGATCAACTAGCTTCATAACTATCCATGTCCTCAACAAAGATCTTCTACAAGTCTTGGCAGTAATCTGGGGAGAGATACTCCCACCCTTCAAATTTCCAATCATTACCATGTTCTGAGGCCCACTTAGCCAAACAATCAGCTGCTCTATTCCATTCATGAGGAATGTGGATGAAAGACACCTGCTCCATCATAGTACTAATTTGAAGAATCTAGTGAACAATCCCTGCCAGCTGCCAATGAATCCCACTCACCTTCTGCTCAATCAATAGGTTAACAATAATTTGTGAATCTGATTCACAGATAACCTTTTGTCATCCCAACTCCAAAGCACGCTCCAGGGCATAGAAAATTGCTAATCCCTCCGTAAAGTTATTAGACTGCCACCCTTTATGCACCGAAAAAAAAACCCACCTCCCCCATAGTATTCTACCAACACCACCAACCCCAGCAGGGCTCGGATTACCCCTAGAGGATCCATCGGTGTTAATCTTGATAAACTCATCCTGAGGGGGCATCCACATTCCTACCCTTTGAACCTTCTTCATAGCATGTCTACCTCTCCTGACACAAGCTGAAGAGGGAGACAACTCTTGTAAACCCAACCTAGTTACAATATCTGCCTCATCTCTATCCAGAGGAAAATTCACCTCACATTTAGCTTCCATCGTCTCCTGAATCATAACAATCATTCTATTCCACACTTGTTGAACTAACAGTCTGACCTCCTAAAAGATCCTCCTATTCCTGTCAAGCTAGATTTGCCACAGTATGAAAATGGCCCCAATATGCCAGACAGTCTGGAGAAAGGAGGACAAAAGGGGAGGTCTTCCTAAACTGCCCCAAAACTCTACTAGAGAATCCACATGAACACAAAGATACTTCCACACCCCCCACCAGTAATGTCAAATAAGTAGTGAGAAAGGGAATTTGAAGAATAGGTGAAAGGAATCTTCCTCCCCATTACCACACAAAGCACAGAAGGAAGGCCCCAAGAATCCCCGCTTGCAAATATTGTCCCAAGTTAGGCATCTATTCAAAGCCAAAGTCCAAGCAAAATAGTTAGACTTCGGACAAGAAAAATTATTCCAGACACGTTTCCACCAGTGCACCTCCCTCCCCTCTAATATACGAGATAACAACTCTTGGTATCCACTAGCCATAGTAAAGACACCCTTAGGATTCAGAAACCAAGCAAGTCCATCCTTACCCTTGAGGGAACTATAGTGTCTACTCACCAAAATTCCATCCAACTCATCATACTCTTCATCCATCCCAACAATCGTCCACTCATTAGGAGCCTTGAAGTTGCTCACCCTACACCACCCTGCCTCCAGAAACCTCTTCCAAAGATTCCCAAGGGTAGGAAACTAAACAAGGATGGTGGGGAATCCATTCCAAGATTCGTACCAGAAAAGGACCTCGTCCCCCCTCCTATAAATCCAAAAGATGCCTTTCAATAAGGATATTGAGAAGGTTGTTGATGACTATGGATATAACTAATTAAGGATGATTACTGTCTTAATATTATTATTTTGTCATTGATGTCAAGAAATTGATTTTCTAATTGAGTATGATGTTGCCATATCTTAAGAAGTATGATTTGATGAGTATAAAGATGTCGGTAAAAGACACATAAAGAATATGATGAATAAGGTGATAAGTTATTCAATGGGCAACTATTACCAAGTTAGACAATGTTGAGATCATGATGTTTAGATTGTTTTGATATCCTACATATGCTATTGTTTGAAAGGTTAATACTATACTATGTTACCAAGCAAAGAACCTAGTCAGTAAACCCTAAGGAACCTAGTCGGTAAACCCTAAGGTTATCGCTATCAGTTAATGAAGGCAGAATGTCTACCAAGTGAAGTTTAGTATTTACTGAGTTACAACCGAGCTATAGTAGAATGCATTAAATGTTTACATGTGATATTTAATGAAGGAAGCTGATGAGCTCGAGTGAATTAAATGATTGGTAAGCCATGTATGAAGATTGTTAAAGAATCTATGGTAAAGAAAGATTGGCAGGAAGATCTACAGCTCAGATTGAACCACAATACCCTAACACAAGTTCCAAGGTGAAAATGCAAGTTCCAAGGCGGGGTAAAATGTTTTTAGATCGAAGGATACATTGAACCTAGACAAGATTGAAGATTTGATGGCTATGATGGATCATGGGAAATGTGATCAAGGAGATTAAGTGGTTAGAAGATTGTTTATAAATAGGAAACTGTTGATAAACAATGTATGCGGGCAAGTGTATGCATAGGGATGCTACATAGTGATTACCGAGCACAGAAGCTTGAAGACCTATTTTGATAATAGAGTATAGAGCCCAGCAGAGGGACAAGATAAGTCCTATGAATTGATTGTATTGAGCAAATAAGAATTTTCTTTAACATTTTTAGATGTGAAGTTGCAGACATATTTTTATTACTGTTATTTTGAGAAGTAGCAGAAAATCTCTTAACCGAGTGGACTTAACAGTCTTATTTGTAAAATCCTCTAGCATGGTGACATTCTTATTGAGTGTTTGAAATCCTTTAACAAGGTCACTTCTAACAAAGTGAAGATCCTAATAGATCTGAGGGAAATCCCTTAGCCGGGTCACATCTAGCAATGTGTTTGTAATCTTTAATAGGATTTTCTCTTAATCGAGCATACTCTAGAAGAGTATATTTCTTAGTGGGTCTGAAATCCCATAGTGGTTTTTCCCTATTTGGGTTTCCATGTTAAATCTAGTGTTATGAGGTTTATATTGTTCATATGCTTTTGAGTTTGCATGTTTAACAGTTTTGGTTATATGACTGATATATGTTACCAAGGTTGAATCTGATGTTTTTATGGATGATTAAGTTTGTATGATTCACCCCCCCCTCTCATCTTGTTGGCTATTGGATCTATACTTACATTAAGTATCAGAACTATCAATTGGTATCAGAGCTTTGGACTCTGGGAGAAAAGTTTAGAGGCACTTGAGTTAAAGATCCAAAGATGTACAAGAGGGATGCACCAAAGCTGAATAAGTCAAGTTTCTCTACATGGCAAAAAAGGATGAGGCTGCATCTATTAGGAATTGGAGAATATGTTGTCTATTATCTGGAGAATGATTTTGTCACACCGAGCACCTATCCATTGACTATGGAAGAGATAAAGGCAAAGCAAGAACATATTCAAGCAATGATTGAAATAACATCTGCATTGACCGACTAAGAGTTTAATGATCTAGAAGGATGTACTGATGCAAAGACAATGTGGACTAAGCTCATATCTATGTATGGTGGAGATGAACATGTTCAAAGAGCAAAAGTGGATAGTTTAAGAGGACAACTTGAATCTATGAGGATGAATGAAGGTGAGAACATAACCTAGTATAGTACAAGACTAAAGGAGATTGTAAATCAAATCAAAGGAGCAGGAGGAACTATTGAAGAAAAGGATGTAATAAGTAAGTTGTTAAGAACCCTTCTACCAGCTTATGCAATCCGAGTCTCTACAATCAATGAATTGAGGTATGTACCCAATATGCCAGTTTCTTTAGATGCTACTCTTGGTAAGATACATGCATTTGAGTTAAGTAACTTTGATAACAGTGGGTCATCAGTAAATAAAGTTGAATCTGCATTCAGTTCTTTTCATATTGATGAAACTGATGATTACAATGATAGAAAGTATAAGTACTTTGAAGGGAATCATAGTGGAGCAAGTGAAAGATTTCGCAAAAACATGAAGGAGGTACACAAACTGTATGAGGAAATCAGAAAGAAAGAAGAGTTTGAAGCACTATTAGCCAGAAGGCTACCGAGAGGAAAAGGTAAGTATAAAGGAAATCTACCTTTAAAATGTTTCAATTGTAATAAGATAGGACATATGGCTTCTAACTATCCTAACAAAGAATCTAGTGAAAAGAGAGATTACCAAGATGATAGACAGAAAGATAATCATTATAGAGGACACCAAGACTTTAGGAGAAGAGATAAAAAGACATGCCTAATAGCTACTGAGGAATCTAATGATGATAAATCAGATGAAACCTATACAGAGGAAGTTGTTTATGTGGCTATTAAAGATGGATTAGATGAAGAAAGGTATGAAGAAAAATCTTTAATATCTAATATAAATACTAATGATTCTTGGATCATAGATAGTGGTTTCTCACATCACATGATAGGTGATAAACACAAGTTTATTAAATTAGATGATTATGATGGAGGCTATGTAAGATTTGGTAATGATGCACCATGTCCGGTAAGAGGTAAAGGATCCATAACACTTCTTGACAATGCTAAATGTAATAATGTTTATTGGTTTGAAGGTTTGAAATACAATTTGTTGAGTGTATCATATCTAAAGAACACAAGTTACCGAATAGAGTTTGAAAAAGGAATTGTCAAAGTTCATGACAAGCATGGAAAGTTAGCTACTACCAGGACACAAAAAAGAGGTAATACATTTCATCTTGACTCAACTCAGAATAAATGTCTATATGAAAGGATAGATGATACCTGGTTATGGCATAAAAGGTTTTGTCATGTTAATTTTGATAATCTGATCAAAATAAGTAAGAAGCACCGAGTAAGAGGTCTACCGAGTCTTGAAAAACCTGAGAATGCTATGTGTCGAGGATGCTGGATGGGTAAGATGACAAGATCAAGCTTTACAAGTAAGTCCTACACTTCTAAGGGAATTTTAGATCTTGTGCATACTAATCTTTGTGGTCCTATGAAAGTTCAGAGTTATTATGGTGATAAATATTTCATATTATTTGTGGATGATTACTCAAGGATGATCTCAGTAATGTTTTTAAAAGAAAAATCAGAAGCTTTTAAAATGTTTAAATGGTACAAGGCTAGAGTTGAAAATGAAACAGGGAGACAACTGAAATGTCTCAGATCAGATAGAGGAGGAGAGTTTACATCTGATGAGTTCAACTTATTTTGCAATGATCATGGTATAAAAAGACAAGTCTCTGCACCGAGAACTCCACAGCAGAATAGGATAGCTGAGAGAAGGAACAGATCTATTGTGGATTGTGCCAGAACCTTGATGATTGAAAAGAAAGTTCCGCAAACATTTTGGAGAGAAGTAATAAGCACAGGTGTTTACACCTTGAACCGAGTTCAATTGAAGAAAGGTACTTTGAAGACACCTTATGAAATATGGTATGACAAGAAACCTAATGTAAGCTATTTTAAAATATTTGGGAGTAGATGCTATGTTCATAAAGATGATAGAAATGGTAAGTTTGATTAGAAAAGTGAAGAAGGAATGTTTCTAGGTTATTCTTCTAGAACCAAAGCATTTAAATGTCTGATCAAATCATCTAACAAAATAGTAGAAAGTGCAAATGTGAAAATTGATGAATTTGCGGAAAGAAATGATGAAGGAAACTCCGAAGAACTAGAATATTATGAAGGATTTGTCTATGTGCAACCGAGAAGTCTTACTGAGTTAACTATTGAAGAAAATGAAGAAAATATCCAGTTAGCGAGTGATGAAGAAGATCATACAGAGCCTACCGAGCTTGTATTAGCCAAGTATGTCAGAAGAAATCATGCACCAAGTTAGATTATAGGAGATAAGGATGATCCAGTGATGACAAGGAACAAACTGAGATAGAACACATGTTTGATATTTGAATTTGAACTGAGAATAGTGAAAGAGGCATTTAACAATGAAGATTGGATAAATGCTATGACAAAAGAGATTGATCAAATCAAGAAGAATGACACATGGACACTGGTCCCAAGACTGAAGGACAAAAATGTAATCGGTACAAAGTAGATCTTCAGAAACAAGCTAAATGAAAAGGGTGAGGTCATTCGGAATAAAGAAAGACTAGTTTGCAAAGGTTATGCCCAAGAAGAAGGAATTCATTATGATGAGACTTTTGCACTTGTGGCAAGACTTGAAGGAGTAAGAACATTGTTGGCATATGCTGCTTACAAGAATTTCAAGGTATATCAAATGGATGTCAAATCTGCATTTCTGAATGGTATATTAGAAGAAGAAGTTTTCATTAAACAACCTAAAGGATTTGTTGAAGGAGAAAATAATGATCAGGTATGTAAATTGAACAAAGCTTTATATGGTCTGAAACAAACACCTAGAGCATCGTATGAGATATTGCACTCATATTTGATCAAAATTGGCTTTATAAGAACAAGTGAAAACAACAATATGTACATGAAGAATGATGAAAATGGAACACTGATCTCAACCATATTTGTTGATGATATTATCTTTAGTGGAAATGACTCTCTATGCAAGAACTTTGGAAATGAAATGAGTAAAGAATTTGAGATGTCATTAATCGGTGAGATAAAATATTTTATAGATCTGCAGATACTGCAAATGAAAGATGAGATTTTCATTACCCAATCCAAGTACATAAAGGAAATTTTGAAGAAATTTGGATTGGAGGATTCAAAACCAGTAAGTACTCCTATGAATACCAACTGTAAACTATCAAAGAATGATGAATCTACATCTATTGATGAGACACTTTACCGATCTATGATTGGAAAGTTGCAATATGTTGTTCACAACAGGCCAGATATAGCACATGCAGTAGGTATTGTTGCAATATTTTCTATAGATCCTAAGGAAACACACATGATGGAAATCAAAAGAATTTTCAGATACTTAAAAGGCACTGAAGATTATGGTTTAGTATATCAGAAAGGAAATGAGTTTGATTTAAAAGTTTATACTGATGCTGATTGGGTAGGCAACATTGATGATAGGAAAAGCACAAGTGGAGGAGCTTTCTTTTTAGGAGAAAGACTAGTGAGTTGGCTTAGCAAGAAACAAGGATGTGTTTCTCAGTCAACAGCAGAAGCTGAATATGTTGCTGCAGCACTGAATTGCACCAATATAGCATGGATCAAACAACTATTGGAAGGTATAAATGAGCAAGTTACTGAGCTAGTAACTATATTCTGTGATAACACTAATGCCATTAACATTTCAAAGAATCTTCTTATGCACTCTAAGACAAAGCACATCTCTATCAAATATCATTATCTTAGAGAAGAAGTTCAAGAGAAGAAAGTGGTGTTGGAATATGTTAGTACAAAGGAGCAAATAACAAATATCTTCACCAAGCCACTGTTAAAGGACACTTTTGAATATATCAGAAGTCAGTTAGGGGTCCTACCCCTATCTTCCATTCACTGATCGAGTTCAGTGAATGCATCAATTCGATGACTCTACAGAATATCTTTTAGGAGTTGATGTTGATTTACACACTTTAGGAGGTTTTCTAAAGGTGTGCAAGAAACAATAAACAGGGAACATGAATTGAAGACAAATGCTCTGACCGAGACTGAATTGATACATAACAGTAATGAATTCACTTCTCAGAGGAAGAAATTATGTTTTTAGTTCTTTTCTTTTTGGCATTGTTGTCAAAGGGGGAGAATACCTATGAAAGGGAGATAATACATAATAAGAGTAGACTATAGATTGGAAAGAAGACTGAGAAAACAAGAGAAGTCTAATGTATGGGGGAGAGAGTTTCAACATTTCAGAATTTCATAGCAATCTGAATCCAACTCAATAAAGTCAAATCAATTGGTTTTGCCATCAATGCCAAAGGGGGAGATTGTTGGCATTATAACAGACAAGAAGAAGGTTGGCATTCCAATTACATTGAGAGATTGTTGGCATTTCAATATGGATATAGAGAAGGTTGTTGATGACTATGGATATAACTGATTAAGTATGATTACTATCTTAATATCATTATTTTGTCATTGATGTCAAGAAATTTATTTTCTAATTGAGTATGATGTTGCCATATCTTAAGAAGTATGATTTGATGAGTATAAAGATGTCGGTAAAAGACACAGAAAGAATATGATGAATAAGGGGATAAGTTATTCAATGGGCAACTATTACCGAGTTAGACAATGATGAGATCATGATGTTTAGATTGTTTTCATATCCTACATATGCTATTGTTTGAAAGGTTAATACTATACTATGTTACCGAGCAAAGAACCTAGTCGGTAAACCCTAAGGTTATCGCTATTAGTTAATGAAGGTAGAATGTCTACCAAGTGAAGTTTAGTATTTACCGAGTTACAATCGATCTATAAAAAAATGCATTAAATGTTTACACGTGATATTTAATGAAGGAAGCTGATGAGCTCGAGTGAATTAAATGATAGGTAAGCTCCGTATGAAGATTGTTAAAGAATCTATGGTAAAGAAAGATCGACAGGAAGATCTACAACTTAGATTGAACCACAATACCCTAACACAAGTTCCAAGGTGAAAATGCAAGTTCCAAGGCGAGGTAAAATGTTTTCAGATCGAAGGATACATTGAACTTGGACAAGATTGAAGATCTGGTGGCTATGATTGATCATGGGAAATGTGATCAAGGAGATTAAGTGGTTAGAAAATTGTTTTTAAGTAGGAAACTGTTGATAAAAAATGTATGCGGGCAAGTGTATGCACAGGGATGCTACATAGTGATTACCGAGCACAGAAGCTTGAAGACCTGTTTTGATAAAAGAGTATAGAGCTTAGCAGAGGGACAAGATAAGTCCTATTAATTGATTGTATTGAGCAAATAAGAATCTGCTTTAACATTTTTAGATGTGAAGTTGTAGACATATTTTTATTACTGCTATTTTGAGAAGTAGCAGAAAATCTCTTAACCGAATGGAATCAACAGTCTTATTTGTAAAATCCTCTAGCAAGGTGACATTCTTATTGAGTGTTTGAAATCCTTTAACAAGGTCACTTCTAACAAAGTGAAAATCCTAACAGATCTAAGGGAAATCCCTTAACCGGGTCACATCTAGCAATGTGTTTGTAATCTTTAATAGGATTTGCTTTTAACCGAGCATACTCTAGAAGAGTATATTTCTTAGTGGGTCTGAAATCCCATAGTGGTTTTTCCCTATTTGGGTTTCCACGTTAAATCTGGTGTTATGAGGTTTATATTGTTCATATGCTTTTGAGTTTGCATGTTTGACAGTTTTGGTTATATGACTGATATATATGTTATCGAGGTTGAATGTGCTGTTTTTATGAATGATTAAGTTTTTATGATTCACCCCCCTCCTTTCATCTAGTTGGCTATTGGATCTGTACTTACATTAAATATCAAAACTATCAGCTCACCCTACACCACCCTGCCTCCAGAAACCTCTTCCAAAGATTCCCAAGGGTAGGAAACTGAACAAGGATGGTGGGGAATCCATTCCAAGAGTCATACCAGAGAAGGACCTCTTCCCCCCTCCTACAAATCCAAAAGAGGCCTTCCTTAATAAGAGAATCCCCCTTCTTGAGAGTGCTCCAAATCATTGAGACTTTTCCCTCAAGTGGATATCTTGGGATTTCCTCCTTCGGGATCCTCTGCATATATTTGTAGGCCAAACTCCTAGCCTAGCCTCGATCCTGTTCAACACACCACCTCCTGTACAATTTAGCCACCAAAGAATCCCCAAATAAAATATACTGCCTTAAATCAAGCCCACCCGATAGTTTCGGGCTACACACCAAGTCCCAATTGATGAGACACCATTTGTGTGAGGACATATTGCGTGCCCATAAGAATTGCCTTGCTAGAGAGTCCAATCCCTTCAAGAACCACTTAGGGGTGACTTGTAGCATACATCAATAAATCTGAAGAGCCTGAACCACCGACTGGATCAGTTGAACCCTCCCGACAAAGGATAACCATTTGTGTGTCCAATGTTCAACCTTCATGCAAAATTTATCGAAGATACCCTACCACGAATCCCTGGGAGGGTTACCAAGAGAAATAGGAATACCCAGATAAGTCAAGGGCATAGAGCCAACTTAGAATCCGATGAGCCTAGATCACATAACACAAGTAGTTCTGAGCCTAGTGTTCATCCTCATGGGAGTGAGTAGACATCACATAGGTATGCAACAACTCCACATGAGAGACAACAACTCTACAATCAGACTGATGAGGCACTCCAACGTGCCTTAGATCATTTAAATATCACTTTGGAAAACATGTGTGATCACACAAATAAACAAAGGGGTGAGACTATTAGACATGAGCTAGTTCATATGATTGACCTCGTCGACAATTATAATCCATATGATGAGGTCAACGCAGAGGAATTCTATAGATCATTTTCACACAGTGTACATGGTACTGTGAAATGGGACACAATGAATGATAGGGTTTCCATAGCTGATGTGAAAACCATGTTTCCTTATTATCAGGCCTTTGGTAGGGTGAAAGGCTATATGCCTACCAGGTACATGGATGCACTAGTAGAACCATTTATCTATCCTAGATGGTTAGCCACTCATCATAGCTAGCCCTAAAAGGATGAGTTGCCCCTTTATTTCTACAAACAATTGTGTTTAGAGTTTCATTTGTTGGATGATGTTTATTAGACTGATTTTCAGATAAGTTTAGACAACCAGGTGCACCCCTGCCTATTAATAAATAGGAATTGATTGGTCCAAACCTTGTGGTTCTTCCCAAGAGTGCAGACCTAGCACATGCTGCAGATACTGTGCCATATGACACTCGACAATCCATATTTTCCAGTATTTCTACTATAGCCATATAGGTGGATGAGATGACATCAAATCGGGTGAGTAGATATTTGTTGCACTCTCATACTAGAATTCATGATGTATCAATGAGTGATGATCCATATGTTCGAGTAGACATAACATTGTCGATGGATGCTGCACGCATGCATGACATAGATCCTTTACGACAGGTGAGCACATGCTTATCCAGTGATCTCTTGGATGCATATCAAGTCATTGCTATGGATCATGGGATCTCACTACAGGATGCCCCTCCATATTCTAGGCGTGCACTTGGTAGACCGGGTGCATCTAGGCATGATTATGAGCATACAGATTCTCAACCTACTGCTACTGCACATCCTACTGCCCTACCCCAGCATACAACAGTTGGTCAGGATACACCTCCTCCTCCTATTTATACATCCATTGATCAAGCCACAATACCTAATACTGGATTTTTGGGGATGTTCACTACCATGCTTATGGAGCCAGACAGTGACGAGGATCATGTTGTAGTGGGCTCCTTACATGATTTTGACATCAACAGGATCAGAGGAGCCTTACATTTTGTAGGAGAGGTATGAATTATATAATATATAAATTACTAATTTTAATTTAGATATTTTATATAGCTACTTGATTCTACACATGAGCTGCATAGATTAAATTAATTATATATAAATTGGATTGTATTTTTTGAACTATATAGGGTATCACGTTAGTATCGAGCCACTGACCCAATTGTTCATCAAGAGACACAAGTATATATAAATTTTAAATTATTATTTTTTTGTTTTTAAGTTCTATTTAAGTGGATATCTAGGTGTTGATTAAATAATTTTTTGAGCAATTTAAATTTTATATATATATATATATATATATATATATATATATCCAACAAAATGTGTGCTTGTTGTCTAGGATGAGCGAGCTTTGCGCAGGATGAGCCATTCATCTTGCAAACATTCTAGAGTCCAGCATGCGCATGATGGAGGTGTTAGAGGCCCCGAGGTATGTTTATCTACAACCTCATGTACATGTACATGTTCAAGTAGAATAGATTTAGATAATAATTCATGTTTAAATAATGTACATGTTCAAGCTCATGTGTAATTTATATTGCAGGCGCAGGGGGCGATGTTTGAGGATTTGCACATTGCCACCAACCCCGTTCATCATGAGACATAGGTACATACTTTATAACTTTAAATTAATTGAATCTTAAATATTTAAGTTATATTTTTAAAGGGTTAGTTTGAAAGTTATGAATATATGTGTACACATGTATATCTAACAAAATTTCAACATTGCAGGATGCACCACTATCCTGCAGGTTGAGCTCCTCATCACATAAATGTCCTAGAATCCTACATGAACATGGTGGTGATGTTAGATACTCTTCATAGGTATGTTTGTATATGTACAGATGCTCATAATCTATGTAACTTAAAAAAATTTACTTTAATACATTCAAATTAAATGTTTAATGTATGATTTTATGTGTGCATACTCTATTGCAGGCACATGGATCGGGACATGCTTCAGGATAGGGCCCCGAGTGACCCATTCTTTATATATATATGTGCATGTGCACACATTTTATATATATTATATATATTTGTACAAGTGTACTAGACATTTCATATATATATATTTGTACAAGTGTACTAGACATTTCATACGTGTATTGTACACATTTCATATGTGTATGTGTACTAGATATTTATTTTCCATATTTCATGTGTGTGTGTGTATGTGTTACATAGATCTACATTTCATACTACTTTTCACGTTTATATATAGATAGATTACATTTTTGAAAGTTAAGTGTTTAAATGATAGAATCTCTAAGTCATTTGAATTTAGTTAAGTGATCTAGTTAATTGTACATGTGTATGTGAAAGTTAAGTGCTTATGTCTATTTTAACTTTGTTCATTACTAAACAAATTTAGTCTTTAAAATTTAATTAGTTGGTCATTTTATTTAAGTGTTTATGTACATGTTTAATGAACTTACTTCAAAAATTTAATATCCCCTTAAATCCCTTTAAGACCACTTAGAACACCTTAGGACAACATAATTAAATAAAACAATATATGTGTTTAAATATAAATGAAATGAATGTACAAAGATGAGTAAAACTAATCCATGCGTATAAAAATATAAAAGAATCAATCCCCTTAAATACCCCCTTCAATCCCCTTAAGACCACTTAGAACACCTTAGGACAACATAATTAGATGAATCAAAACAACATAATTAAATGAAACAATATATGTGTTTAAATATAAATGAAATTAATTTACATAGATGAATAAAATGAATCCATGCATGTGTAAAAATATAAAAGAATCAATCCCCTTAAATATCCCCTTAAGACCACGTAGAACACCCTAGGACAACATAATTAGATGAATCCAAACAACATAATTAAATGAAACAATATATGTGTTTAAATATAAATGAAATGAATGTTCATATATGAATAAAACAAATCCATGCATGTGTAAAAATATAAAAGAATCAATCCCCTTAAATACCCCCTTAAATCCCCTTAAAACCACTTAAAACATCTTAGGACAACCTAATTAGATGAATCCAAACAACACAATTAAATGAAACAATATATTTGTTTAATATAAATGAAATGAATGAACATAGATGAATAAAATGAATCCATGCATGTGTAAAACTATAAAAGAATCAATCCCCTTAAATACCCCCTTAAATCCCCTTAAGACCACTTAAAACACCTTAGGACAACATAATTAGATGAATCCAAACAACATAATTAAATGAAATAATATATATGTTTAAATAGAAATGAAATGAATGTACATAGATGAATAAAACGAATCCATGCATGTGTAAAAATACAAAAGAATCAATCCCCTTAAATACCCCCTTAAATCCCCTTAAAACCACTTAAAACACCTTAAAACAACATAATTAGATGAATCCAAACAACATAATTAAATAAAACAATATATGTATAAATATAAATGAAATGAATGTACATAGATTAACAAAATGAATCCATGCATGTGTAAAAATATAAAAGAAGATCAATGACACAAATATCCCCTTAAATGCCCTTAAGACCACTTAAAACACCTTAGGCCAACATAATTAGATGAATCGAAACAACCTAATTAAATGAAAAAATATGTGTAAATATAAATGAAATGAATACATAGATGA
The DNA here is from genome assembly GCF_030272615.1 of Cryptomeria japonica. Taxonomy (NCBI): domain Eukaryota; kingdom Viridiplantae; phylum Streptophyta; class Pinopsida; order Cupressales; family Cupressaceae; genus Cryptomeria; species Cryptomeria japonica. The sequence continues at coordinate 247,706,974 of NC_081415.1, forward strand.
ATAAAACATGTAAAATCAACGTATAAAACATAAAATAAATGCATCAAGAAAACTAAATTTACACAAGTTATCCAAATTGCTACACATGTCTAGAAATATCTAAATATATATATATATATATGAGTTTATCAAAATAATTGACCTATCTAATATATTTTACTTGTTCAAACATGACAAGTGAACTTAAAGCTCGCGGTACATATAATCTAGATCCTCCCTATCTTTTGTAATTTCTAAATTTTTTTCACGATCTTCAATAGGCAAACTCCACTTTTGGTCACCACGTCCTCTTTTTGGCTATCTCCAATTGCAATCTTGTCGCTATTACTAAGTGACTGTAGTGTAGAATGTTTTGGCCAGACATATAATCAATGAATGTTACACCATTTGTATCTATCTTTATTTGTTGATAATAGGCACCTTCAACAACAACTGAACCAGTGGGATATTGTTGCCCATCGTCATCACTGATTGATTCCAATAACTTGCATTTTGGTTGTGTGCATCTCAGTAGATAATAATCTACACTTACTTTCAGTATTGTCAGGATCAACAATCACTGCAAAAATATCACCTGTGAAAATAGACCATACATGTATATATATTACAAGCAATATTAGTTCATTGCACATTTTCAAAATGAAAAATTTAAAAATTTGTACATTTACATATATGTAAATTACAAACTATGCATGCACACACCTGTAACAACTAAATCAGAAACATGTTCAAAGTTAGCTGAATATAGAGGATCATGAATATCAATAATGTCACTATCTTCATAAGGAGGCCTTGTGATAAAATATTTCACATCCCATTGCAAAACATATCCATTAGCAATATTTTGACAATGAGTATCTTTGTTGTTCACAATGCAATCAACACAAAAGCATAATTTTCCTCTTGCAATAATAACATGAGGCTTACTAAATCCTGTAGTCATGTCTTGATGAAACTTCTAGTACCATTAATTGATTGACAATTATAAGGATTTGTTCGATCAATATTTGAAAATACATACAAAAATTATTTAGTGAATTTTAGTTCATTTCACACACACATATATATACACATTTGAATTTTTAAAATAATTCAAGAACACCAAGAATGTTTAAGAAATTATATATATATAACTTCCCAAAAATAATGCTTGTTGTAAGTTGTATCACGACCAACAAAATGATTTTTGCACTATTCAATAATATCATTAGAATTACGTATGGTGTTACCTGTACAAAAGCTCTTCCTTTAGAAAATTGGACAACACACACACACACACACACACACACACATATTTAAATTAATCTATGAAGAAAATTTTCCTGCAAGTTCATGTTGCCGAAGTGCATGCTTCACACATGCTCCTGCTCCATCATGCTCTCCTTTTCCATGTCCACTCTCAAGAAGTTCCACAAAAACATAATGCTACATTGAGCATGTTGTAGGGATAACCAGTTAAAAGCTTTTGCAGACTTAAATTGCCTTGATATGAATAACATATATATTAAATATATATATTTAAAATTTTGACCTGTTATATACAATAAAATCATATATATATAATAAAAACTTAAATAATCAATTTCAAATATAATTTACTTACTGGCACATCCATCTGAGAAAATCCAATATTGTGTACACTCTATCCCACTATATTTAATATCTTCAAAAAACATTCCAAAACAATGTGCTACATAGCTCCTATCATGACACGTATCATCACTGATATAGAAATGGACCTCCTTGATGATAATGTGTTCATTTTTAGTACTCTCTATACCATCCACATGAAATTGTGCATGTCTATAGGAAACTTGTACAAATATTGCAACTTGACCGGAATGATAATATTGACTTTGAATTTTTGTGTGAGGACTAAATGTATAGTTCGTGGAAAAATCTACAATTGAAAGAATACAACCTGGTAGAAAAAAATTCTTTGAATCACAAAACTGTTTAGGCTGCCATCTTGCACCATGACAATGTTGGATATGTGGATATATCATATTACGAAATCAATCTATAAACTGAATGTAGGGCAATTCACTCGCTTTCAACATAATTTTTTTGGATTCAGTTCCTGACTTACTTTGGTATGTCTCATATTCAAATCTCTTCGATATAACTAGTGCATGAATATCAATATTCTTATTTTACAACACAAACTTACTCAAAAATCCATAATCATTGCATTCACCTTTTATAAATTGTATTTTGAACTCATCGGAATCTTCTAATTTATCACATAAAATAGACTTCACAAATTGTGTTGTACTTGTAGGAATGACTAGATTTGGATTAATTGTTGCCATGAACTTCTTATATGATTGTAAGTGTAGATGAAATTCAACATGATTTCGACAACAACAAGTTTCACGTACCTTATTTATGTGTACAAAGAAAGGGCGAAATCTGTCAAACATCCTTTGGCAAATATTTACATCTAAAAATTCTTGCTTGAATGCTTCAAACAATTCAATTTGTGTTGTATCTAAGAAATGTTTTGGATGTGTAATATTTTTACCATCTTCATCTATCATCTGTATAGTATCCCTTCTATTGGAAGAAAAATGAGATTGGTTGGTCCAATAATCAATGACCTATCTTTTTACATCTTCAGAAATTTTGTCTTTTCTAGGAACCCTATCGATATTTACCCAGATTTTTTTTATGTTTTCATCCAACATATTTCTCTTCCTAATACATCTTTGAACAATTTTTCTAGATAAATTGATTAATTGAGAAATTGTATTAACTTATTTTTTACGAGTCAATTCCTTACTAGTAATCATAGTCATCAATGCTCTACGTGCAACACTTAAATCAACACCTCGACTTGTGCTCTCAATACAATTCAATGCTTCTTGTAAATTTTCAATTATAGTTTCTTTTACTAATGTATCACTAGAATGTTTCTTATTACCAACACCCAACAAGTCCAAAACAGGTTTCATTTGCTTTTTCCTAAATAACTTGGCAAATAATTGTGCTCTTCCAACTATTGACTTATTTTTAAAATAATCATCCCACAAATTCTTACAATGCAATTTTAGTGTGCTTTTAGGTATCATATCTTTAGATGGAATTTCATTGAAAAGACTATCTTCTTCCATTTCCATCAAAATTTTCATACTAGAAGAAAACAATTCATCTCCTACTTGAGTAGATGTTTCTTGAACATCCTCAGGTTGATCTTGAACAACAATAGATTGTTGTTGACTACGTTTTGTATGACCTTTCATCTTATTGTCCCTTTTACGATCATACAACCTTGATCTAGTCCTCTTATTCTCCATTGCAAGAAAGATTTAGATCGTCAAAATTTTGTGCTTTGAACCTAAAAATAGCACATGCAAATATGCATATCTAATAACTTTTCGCCGGTTCTTAACAAAAAAAATGTAATTAGTAAAATGTATAAATAATTTTGCATTCTTATACTTAACATGTGTAAATTTCATTCATTTAGATCATTTGACTTGAAGTCCAATTTTTATAATTTAGAAAATGAAAAAATAAGGCTCACAAAATTTAGGAGCCTTGATAAAAAGTAAGAAATTTTAAGTATATACTTCAATTAGATACATTTGACTATATGCAATGTACATATGAACGTGATTTAATAACCTTAATTTCTTATATGGCCAAGAAATAACATATAATATAATTTGAGTCAAGTATTAAGAAATAAAATACAATATAATTTTCAGTATTAAATAATGTTGGATATATGGCCAAGAAATGGTTATCGCTGTATCACAGTGACTAAAGAATATGGTTAATCTAAAAAATATTTAATTTCCAAAAAAACATCTAATATTTTAAATTAAGCATGCTTGAAAAAATAATTTCTACTAACCTACATGGAAAGGGTAGATGCCTTCTGAAAAAAAATCAAAATCTTTGCCCCTTTAAAATATTAGAAATATTAACCCCTTTATAATATTCCTACTTGCTCCAAAATGCCACTTTATTTGAAAAAAAACGGATTGTTTGCAAAAATAACTCTTATTATTTTTCGCTTTTGATTGATTTGGTTTTTTCAATGCAAAAAAATTATTGTTTATACGTGGATCAAGCGACCGGTCGCTTGTATGACCGATCATGTCAGCCCTCACAGTTCCAGCTAAAACTATTTTTGAATTGTTCCGACCAGAACCCTTCTGGCCGGAATGTTTCCGGCCAGAAAGGCTTATGTGGAATGCCAAGTGGCAGCCACATCAACAAAAAAGATGATTTTCTCAAACTTGTCACTTCAGCAACAAAATTCAATTGGTAAATTAAACTTATTAAAAAAATTTAAAATACCCTTTTTAAGAGATCAAAGTCACGATTTTACTCATATAATTTTTTTAATGTTTTGATTATATTTAATATATATAAAATAAAAAATACTACAACTAGGTATTCTTTTATTTGATATAAGTCTGCTTTGAAAAACAAAAAAAAATATCAAATCACTTCAAAAAAAATTGAAAAAAATATGGTTCACTAGAAGAGAGAGTCTTCTCCAAAAGAGTATTTTTAGTTTTTGGATTATAATAAATTCAATAGACAAATTGTGGTGGGAGACAAAAACTGTCAAATTCTAGTGTATTCGACTTCCAAATGCTATTACAAAGAAAATATACATTAATTTTTTATTATTTTTTTTTTCATACACTATATAAATATGTGATCTATAACTAATATCAAAATGAGAAAAGAAAAAGTTGATTTACATTTACTTTTCAGGTGGGAACCAAACCCCCTATTTTTTAGCGTTTTTCAGCACTAAAAAAATGGACATTAAAGCTAAACAAAATATATAAATTATTGACGAAAAAATTTCAAAAAATAATATACTTAAACTTCAACAAATTTTACACATTTTATCAATTTACATCATCTTCAAATTCAAAATGCAAATGACACTTTTATGGCAACGAAATTGAATAGTTATTGTTGTGTTAGCCTTTTCCTTTGTAAAAGTGTGACACATGTTTGTAATTTTACCCTTGGTTCACTTGTTATATGAAAGATAGGAAGAGTTACTATCTTATCCATAGATTTTGTATAATACTTATGCATAGTAGTTAGAGTTGTTGGCATAACTAATGGTGTTGGCTCAACCAGTTAATCAGTTAGTATTATCATTGATGACTAACACTTATTGGTGAATAAGGCCAAGCTCATTGGAAAGGAGGAATGGTAAACCCCAATGGTTTACTCATGGTTGTAAATAGTATGGAGGATTTAGTGCTTCCCAAATATGAATTAATGACACACTTAAGAAGTATGTTGGTAGAAGACTAATCAGTTGAAGGATAAATAGAGTATCTGATTGGTTGCTCAACCACTCGATAGGTGTTGAGATCAATTTCTTAAAATTGGTAGATGAAATGATGATGCGGTCACAAGAGGTGACCCAAATTGCATTTTAGTAGTATTATGCACGATCAAAACACTGTGGACATTTAGGTTATCAATCTAATTGATGATTAGTGACTGGTGATAAAAGATGAAGAGTTACATTGGTGAAGCCATACCCAGTAGGGGCATCAAAGGCATAGGCATCTGAGGTAGAGGTAGCAACCCCGCTAGTTCCAAAGAACCAGTCATACAGGTTGAAGAATGCTATCCACTGAGAATCTCGTAGCAGTGACCGGTAAGCTAGATGTGATGACCAAAGGTGAGTCAGTCATGGTGAGATATCATCAAAGAAATAGCTAGTGAAGTCTAAAGCAGTTAACAACCAGTTAAGGTGAGATTTGTGTGGATTTTCTGATTCCCATTAAAAAGACAGGACATGACCCAAAGGTTGGTGAAATTATGAGTTCCAGAGGCAGATAAGGATGAGTTGCTAGTGAGATTGATGGAGAGCACACAAAGAGAGTGCAAGAATATTTGGAAAGATTTAAATTTTAAATCTATCAAGTGTTAGGTGTAAACTCATTGAGGAATCAACTGGTATGTGTTGGCGAAATATGGTATAAAGTTTTTTGGTGAAACCAAAAAGATTGATCATAAAAATTTGCAAAGTGCAATTTTTGAAGAGAGGTGATCCAACAAGGTGAGAAGAGAGTAGAACTACTAAGTGAATAGTAGAGTGGTGAAGAGAGTGTGTGGAGATCGAATAGTGTGAAGAGAAGAGAAAGAATGCAGAGCATCAATATAGTGTAGAGAAAGTGTAACTGGTGGTCAAATGAAGAGCTTCATTTGGATCTGATTAAGCTAAGAGTAGCTATTACAATTGATCATTCTCTTTGTTGTTTTCTAATAACTACAACAATTAAATCCCTTAACCAAGTGGACTTTAATAGGTCCCTTTGAAAAATCCCTTAACCGGGTGACATCTTAAATGATGATCCTAAGTCCTTTAACAAGGCTACCTCTAATAGTGTAAAGGTTCTAATAGGCCTTAAAGGAAATCCCTTAACTGAGTGACACCTAACAATGTCTTTGTAATCTCGTAACAGGGATGGATCCTCACTGAGCGTACTCCAGAAGAGTACAAATTTTGTGAGTTTCTACTCACACCATGGTTTTATCCCATTTGGGTTTCCACGAGAAAAATCTTGGTAGTCATGTGTGTTTGATTTTATGTATGCATATTTCTTATTAAATGCTACTTAAGTTTAAATCAAGAACAAACTGGTATAGTGTTGATTCACCCCTCCCCTCTCAGCACCAGTTGGGACTAATAATTAGTATTAGAGCCTTGGTCCTTAGATTCAGAAGAGCTTAACAACTTAAGGAAAGATCAAAGATGATGCGAAAGGAATGCCCCAAGTTCTCTAAGGAGAATTGCACATTATGGTGTGGTAGAATGAAGCTCTACTTAAGAACCTTAGGAGATCAATACCTGAATCATGTAAGTGTGGAGTACAATGACCCTACAGGGGTTCTCACTACATATCAGATCAAAGAGAAACAAGATAACATCACAACTATGGATGTGATTGCTGGTACTCTATTTGATAATGAGTATGCTAAGGTTCAAGATTTGAAAAACAACCTATGAGTGAGATGTGGAATACGATGAATACTATTTATGGAGGAGATCCTCATTAACAAAAGGCTAAGGTGGAAAATTTGAGAGGCAAATTTGATGAGATGAGGCTACAAGGAGGAGAAAATATAGAGCAGTAGAACAAAAGAATAAAGGATGTGGTAAATTCCTTTAGAAGTGCTAGATGAAAACTTGAAGAAGATGTTGTGGTCAGCAAAATCTTGAGAGCCTTGCTACCATAATATGCCAAAAGGGTTTCTGCAATTCAGGAACTCAGATATTTGAGAATGATTAATGTTACAGTTGACTCCCTGATCAGTAAGTTGGCTGCCTTTGAACTAAGCAACTATGATAACAATATGCCAAAGATTGACGGTGCCTTCAAATCTTCCATGACACTTGCACCAACAATGAGAAGAAAAGAAACCAGAAGTAGTTCTACTACAAGAACCCATCATTCTCATGAACATGACAACTTGTTATCTAAAGAACAAGAACAAGATGAGCTTGAAGCTCTAATAGAAAAAAGGCCGCCAAGAGGAAAAGTGAAGTACAGAGGTAAACTACCCCTAAAGTATTTCTCATGCAATAAAATAGGAGATTGCATCCATATGTCCTGACTATGATAGGAAGGATAAATTTAGAAGATACAAAGAGAAGAGAAATAAGGAGTGTTATCTTGCACAAGGACTTAATGATGACGAATCAGAAGGATTTGATGGAGAAGGGATTACATTTGTAGTGGTAAAAAGGAAGATAGAAAAGTGGAAAGTGATATGGCACTTATTTCTAGTGTAACCCAGTGTGGAGACTGGGTAATTGACAATGGGTGCACTCACCACATGATTGGTGATAGGAACAAATTCCTCAGCATGGAGGATTATGATAGAGGACTATTGAGATTCGGAAATGATTCTCCCTATGCAGTAAAAGGTAAGGGATCTATATCCCTAAATGATAAAACTAGATGTGAAGATGTTTATTGAGAAGAAGGGCTAAAGTATAGTTTGTTAACTGTTGCACAACCTAACAATAAGGGTTATTGGTTGGGGTTTAATTAAGGAGTATGCAAAATACGTGATAAATCATGAGGTCCAATTGCTATCGGTAAACAAACTAAAGTTAATCTGTTGTACCTAGACACCACTATAGGAAGTTGCCTAATGGCAAAGGTAGAAGATAGTTGGCTATGGAACAAAATATTGTGTCATGTTAATTTTGATAGCTTAGAAAAGGTTAGTAAAATGAATTCTGTCAGAGGTATGCTTGACATTATGAAACATGAGAATTCTATGTGTAAAGATTGTCAGCTAGGAAAGTTGACCGGATCTTGATTCAGCAGCAAATCTTATTCATCTGAGAATATGTTGGACTTAGTGCATATATATTTGTCTGTTCCTATGAGGACTAAGAGTTTCTATGGGGACTGATACTTCATGTTGTTTGTAGATGATTTCTGAAGAATGATGTGGGCTGTATTCTTGAAAAAAATCTCAAGCCTTGCACATGTTCAAGGTCTTCAAGGCTCGAGTGGAGAGAGGAACTGATAAGAGTCTAAAATGTTTGAATTGAATAGAGGAGGAGAGTTCACCTCTCAAGAGTTAATTCATTACTATGAAGAACAAGGGATTATGACGCAAATGTCTGCACCCAGAACACCTCAGCAAAATGGAGTTGCTGAAAAAAGAAACATAACTCTAATTGATTGTACAAGGACTCTAACGATACAGAAGGATATTCCACATGTCTTCTAGTGATGAGCAATGAGTAATGTTGTGTATACCTTGAACTAGATATAGGTGAAGAAGGGGACAAATAAGACTCCCTATGAATTATAGTCTGGATACTCACCCAATGTGAGTTACTTCAAGGTATTTAGAAGCAGGTGCTATATCAAGAGGGATGAGTACTCTGGGAATTTCAATCCTAAGAGTGATGAAGGAACCTTCTTAGGTTAATCCACAAAGAGTGAAGCATATTGGTGTTTGAACAAAATGACTGGTAAGATTGTGGAGAGTGCAAATATCACAGTAGATGAGTTCTTTGTGAAAAATGATCAAGACAACAAGAGTGAACCAGAGGACTATCAAGGATTATATTACACTATACCGGTCGAACATGTTGGAGAGAATCCTAATGCAGCTACAAATGAGGAAACATGTGTCTACCCCAACATTAATAACAATAATATCTCTAATTGAAATCTCAATCCAAAGTTTGGATATTCATATGGTAGAGTTTACTATTCTCATGGTTGGTGTTCATTTAGTTGTCAATCCAGGAATGTAAAACTTGAAATGGGTCTGCAAGATATATGCACTAAGCTCCTTGAATGATTATTCTCAATTACTAGAAGAAAGGTAGGAATAAAAATCAGAAAGACTAAATGAAAGCTTTTCAAAATTATGCTGAAATGAATTAATGGAAATAACAGGAATAACACCGTTCTGCCTTGGCTGCAGGAACAGTCAAAGGATCTATTTCTAGTGGCTACAGGAACATCCCAGTCATGAACTTCTACTGCAACTAAGTAAAAACTAACTTCAATAATCATAAACATGGGATCACTCACCAAGTGGGCCCCCTTGGATAAGTGATATCAAACTCTCAGTAAAGAACTCTTAACATATCAGAATAACATGTTTTTATTCATTTCTTCCTGAAAGATGATTACATATCCAAAAGATGAAAATATAGAATACATGACAAAAACTGCTCAATCCTTTTCCATTCTGTCTAACATTCAGAAAAGAAGGGAGAGCTTATTAAATAGAAAAGACAAACTACAATGGATAACTACAATTACGCCCAGAAGAAAAGGCGGATCACTGCCAGATGAAGGGGATAACAAAGAGCTTGGCTGCAAGAACTGTGGATCTATAACCAAACCACAGTCCTTGCATGCCAAAGAGATATTTTATAGATTAAACATGCACTGGAGTTAAACTTCCATGGTGAAGTACAACTACTCTGATTATGCCATAGATCGCACTCGCTTGAATCTCCTTCAATTTGATCTCCAGCTCTTTGGCGTGATTCTCCAGTCCTTAGGTGCAGAAGAGAATTCTTCACTGCAACATCAATTATTCCCTGCATTAAAACATAAACAATATACAAGGACACGCATATGTATCTTACTTTAACTAATACATTCATTAACTCACGTATGAAATCATCCTAAATAATCCGCATATCGTAGAGACAAACCATTTAGCTACAGGAATAAATTGGCATGGCTACAGGAAGAAATTGGCAAGGTTCAAACAGGGTGAACTCACAATAATGGTTCCCACTTTTTTGCCATTTTTGACACTGAGATGTACATTTTTTAAATAATCTTCAACTTCCGAGAACTATAACTTTTAAACTATTAAAAATTTGAAGATGATGTAAATTAGTTATTTCTATCATTTTGTTTGTAGATTCTATATACATTTTTTTCAAATTTTTTTAAGAATTTTTATTAAATTTCCCATCTCCCTCGAAAAGTAGTTTTTTACAACAAACTACATTATTTAAGAGTGAGGTGCCTCCCGAAACATATAACTTTTTTTCTATAAATGATAAAAACTCAATTCTTTTGAATTTTGGTTTGTAACATCAATATCTAGGGTTTGCATTCAGTTGTTGGCATTTTGGATGTGTCAATGTAGCAAAGCCTTTCGAATTGGTCTTGAAACCTCAACCTCAAACTTCTAAAGCTGCTAAGTCTCATTTTATTGAGTGTTAGGTTGTCGCTGTATGCCTTGACATTGTTCATTTTGGCACATTATCAGACCTGTACCAACATTTCCTCATAAAAACTAAAATTTATAATAGAGATTTAGAAAACCAATCTCTATTATAAGTCATATGAAAAGATTCACCTGAGTCAATTAACCATGCATCATTATTTTTCATTTTATAAAGTTTTGAAGTCTGACTATTCATAATTTAGACATAGGTTTACATTTGAACACATAACTTGTTCTATATAAATCGAAATTCAATTTTTTTTTTTTGTTAGAAAGAAGACATCAATACCAAGGGCATAGATATTTTTTAGAATTTTTTTGAATTAGTTTCTTATTTTTCCCAATGTGTTAAACAGAGAAGTTCATGTTTGATGAAAAACCAATTTTCCATAAAATTAAAAAAACAAGAACATAATAAATTCAAAATATAACAAAATTATACTCGTTGGAAAGCTTGCTCTGAGTACTACAATCTAATATTTCTGGGTTATCAAGATTATTTCATTTGTGCTTTGAACCAGAGCTCCAAAGTCATTAATTCTTTAGAATTTTAAAATTTTTTGGGAGAAACCTCAAATTAGAGGGTTCGAATGAACAGTACTTCAAGCGAATGGGGTTCGCTTGAATCCATTATGGTTCAAGCGAACCCCCATTCGCTCGAACCAATAGGCTTGATTTCTACCCGTACAAAGTCACCCACGGTTCGAGCGAACCCAGGTCCGCAACATGGTTCGCTTGAACTACTAGGGGTAGTTCGAGTGAATACCACTATTTCGCTCAAACACCTAGAAAATCGAAGTTCCCACTTTCGCCAAATTCCTTCGTTGGCAAAAGTGGGAACCAGCTTTGTGAATTCACCCAACATGATTTCTTAAGTTCGGTTTTTAAAACATGGATTACATATAGTCAATGCACAATATTTTACTATCATAGTGCAGTCCAAAAGATACCAAAAAACCTAAAAGTCCTGATAAAAACATGTCAATACACCGACTTATCATGCCCTCCAACTCTAAGGTTTTGTTGCTCCTGCAGCAAAAGGAAAATTTCTAACTTTTTCTGAGACTCTAAAATCACCCACAGTGTTCTGTCCAGTTCCCTTGGAAGGCAAACTCTAGTAAAATCCCTTCATTTTCTCCAACCTGGACCATCTAGCTGTTTCTTCAACATTCACATCATAATTATGTTCTATTGGTTGGCATGCCAAAAGTGGCCACATTAGGATAGGAGGTTGAAAGATTAATGGTAACCAATTATTGGATTTCTCCCTTCCTAGCTGTATATATTTGGAGGCTCTCTGTATAGCTGCATGAAAATTCTACAATGGATAGGGTTCTCCTAGTTTTAGATGATCTAGTAGATGATTCCAGCGTTGAGTTAGTCCCTCTAGTGCTTTTGTCCTGTGGGTTTGGACTGATTTCTCAAATGCTTGATATACTTCCTCTCTCATTGGAAGTACTATCTTTCTAACATCATCTCTTATTAACAACTTTTGCCAGTCATAATACAAAACTTTGGGTTCTTCTGCTTCCCTCCTCAATGGCAATGGACAGTCAAGTTCTAGTTTTTCAAACTCCCTGGCTTGTGGTCCTATAATCATTTCATTTTGTATCCATGATATTAGAGCTCTGAGATGAATATCCCCAATGTATAAGAAGGGATTCCATTCTCTGTCTTGGGGCATAGCATAATTATGTAAATATAGTTCACACAATAGGTTCTTTACAGAATGTGGGGAGGTTTGAAAAGCATGATAGAATTCCTCAGGTGTTTCCAAGGATGGGCTAAGGTCCCTTATTATGCAGTTTAATCTGAAATTCAGATACCGTTCTTTCAAGTGCACTACATAAATTCTTGGGGGAGCTCTACACTGCATTATCTCAGGAACCATACTATAGATTTCTTCTACCTTAGTCTCCAATTCTTTAATTCTATTGTCTTTCTTCTTAATCTCTTTTTGCTGCTTATTAATTATTCATTGCAACCTATCCTTCTCTATTTCCCATTTCCTAAATAATGTTAAAGCAATTGACAAGCTAGTTAGGGATGAAGGAGTTTTTATGGGTCCTACTTTAGACCGTGGAATTTCTTCAATAACTTCCTCATTCTGGATTGACATATTTCCCATGTTTTCTTCAGGTTTCTATGCAACATCATCAATTATCTCCTTAGATTGAAATTCCATTGAAGCCAGATTTGCAAGCTTATCAATTACAATTTCTTCCTGAATTGCTTCTTGGATTTCTTCACCTTCAGGATTTTCCTAAATTTCATCTTCTATAGGGTTTTCTTGCATTTCCTTATCTATAGCATTTTCTTCTTCTGAAGTGTCTACTGCAATGACCTCTACTGGCTTACTCATTGGTTGAGTTTTCTATGTCCTTCTTCTTATTCTCCTAACATACACTTTTGAAACAGACGTAGGAGTTCTTGTTTTTGTCTGACACCTCTTGGCTGTAGGAGGAATATGCACTTCCTACGATCGAACAACAAATTCTTCACCTGAATCCTCCTTTTTTCCTTCCCTCTACAAAATAGGTGAACCTCCTTGAAGAGAGGTAGAGGGTTGTCCTTCAGTTAGCCCTGCTTCAATATTTTCTTCTAAAATTATTGCAGCTCCTTCAGCAACTAACAAACCCTCATCTTCACTGGAAAGATCTTCTGCAACTATCCCTTCTTGAACCAGAGGATTATCTTCAACAGGGGCTTCGTGTACCCTAAATTACAGAATATCTTCAAACACACCCCATTCCATCTATGAAACATCTCTCAGGGACCGTTGTACCAGCAACTTCACCAGTCTGTGATGGCTAATAGAGCGATTTCCATATTTGTTAGTCTTCTTAGCACTTATAGAAATGAGATGATACAAGAAATTTGGGACATTAACTTGCCAATTATGACACAGATGACTGAGTAGCTTGAAGTGAGGCGAGTGGAGATTTGATTACCGTCCTTCACAGGTGATATATTTCATGATATACAGAGCTACCTGAGGCCAGTGTGCTAGCAAAGAAACCCTTCTAGTTCCTTGCCTATCTACCATTAAGGGTGTGTCTATAGGAATTGTGAACTCTGCCCTAGCACTCCTTGCATCCTTCGATTCTGGAAAGAGTTCTCCTTCCTGCAGCAACCCTGTGACCTCTGCAATTCTCTGCTCTGTAGCAATTACCCTCAACCCCTTAACTGTAGCTTCTCCTTCATCAAAAGAATACATAAATTCCACAGCTATTTCGTCATTGAAATCCAAATCTTGAAGAAATACTCCAGCCAGCCATGGTTTTGGAAATAGTGCACATAGACAACATCCTGCAACAACCCTTCATGTATAGTCAATTCATGGCAAATCAGATCACCTCCCATCTTTTACTCTGATACTTCCATAGCTTCACAAAAATGTTTGAAAGATTCCCAAAAGCTAAAATCTACATATCTAAAATTAGGTGGCGGAACTTATTATTCACTTGCGTGAAATAATAATCATCATAAGTAATGTCAGTTAGGAAATCAGTTCAGGATAATAAATCTTATTGGGAAAAAGGATCATAAAGTACCGCCCCCCCCAACTTAACCTAGCACGTGTCCACACAAGTCAATAAGATTTCGGGTTTGAAGCGGATTAAAACAAGATTAAAGTCATAATGAGATAATAAATGCAAAATTAAAATAAAGTACAATATACATGTACTTGCAATTGGGCGAAAATGATGGCAAAATGAAATGAAGTGATAGATAAGAAAGTGGGATGGAATGTAGTGGGTGGAACTTTATGTACGGAGAACAATATTTCACATGGAAATATCTGATTGTGATACAGTAAATAAGTTCACTACAAAAGTTGCAAGAACGTCACCTTTATTAACATGCCCAAGTGCAACAAGAAGCTCATGAATTGTTACCGAATAATTATCAGTTACTGCAGGAATATCACCAATTGCTGCAGGAACTTGTGTTTCTTTTTGAGGAGCAAACTGCTGCAGAAACTCTTCTCTAGTAGCCAGCTTGTGATAAAGGCATAGTCGGTGTCCATTCACTAAAAGTTTGAATCTAACAGCATCCATGGCGGACAACCAAACTGCTCTATTATGAAAAACTTCTTCTATCTCATAAGGACCCAACCACCTTGTTTGGAGTTTTCCCTGAGCATCCTTATATCTGGAATCATACAAGAGTGCCCAATCACCAACTTTGAATTTATTTTCTCTAATATACTTACCATACCATCTGGCTCTTTGGTTTTAGATCAACTCTGTCTATTGAATAGCTATTTTTCTCCATTCATCTAAAGCATTTAACTGCTGAATGTGTTCCTTTTGTGCTTTAGATAATGTCATATTTAGTTGTAGGGCTATTCTCAAGGTTTTATGCTCTAATTCAATAGGCATCATTTCTATTTTGTCATAGACCATCTCAAAAGGTGTGAATCCAATTGGTGTTTTCCAGGTTGTTCTATATGCCCAAATTGCCTCTGAAAGCCAATTAGACCAATCTTTCTTATGGATAGACACTGTTTTTGTAAGAATACCCTCAAGCTCTCTGTTGGTAACCTCTACTTGACCATTAGACTATGGATGGTATGGAGTAGATTTCCTGTGTCTTATATTATATTCATTGATCAAAGATTTTATCAATGTTGATGTAAATTGAGGTCCCTGGTCTGAGACAATTTCCCTGGGTACTCCATACCTTGTAAATATTTCCTCATATAGAAACTCTGCTACCTTATTATCTCTTGCATGTTGCATAGCTTTAGCTTCTACCCATTTTGTCACATAGTCTGTACATACCAAGATATAAGATTTGCCATTAGAAGGTGGATCAATGGGGCCAACAAAATCTAATCCCCATTTATCAAATGGTGTTATAGATATTTGATGATATAGAGGCATTTCATCAGATTTTGTAGGTTTGCCCATTTGCTGACACCTATCACACTTCCTTGTGAACTGAGTTGCATCCTTGTGTAGTGTAGGCCAATAATAACCAATACTGAGTATTTTCAATGTTGTCCTTTTGGCAGCAAAATGACCTCCACATGGTTCATCATGACATGCATGCAAGATGTCATATGTTTCATCTTCTCTGACACATCTTCGCATAACTTGATCAGGTCCAATATAGAATAGACAATGAGCAGTCCATGAAAAATTAAAACTTTTTTCAACTAACAACCTTCTTTCCTTATGAGAAAAAGAAATTGGCATCTTAGCTGCACTTAAATAGTTGGCAATATCAGCATACCAAGGTGTATGGACCTGTATGAGAAACAAATGCTTATCTGGAAAAGTGTCATCTATCATTGTAGAGTCTTCCTACAATTGAAGTCGTGAAAGATAATCTGCAACAACATTAGACTTCCTTGGCTTATCAACAATTGTGATATCAAATTCCTGCATCAACAATAACAAGTGAGCCAATCTATTGGTGATTGATGGCTTATTCATAAGATATCTAATTGCAGTATGATCTGTATGCACAAATATTGGATACCTTGTAATATAGTGTCTAAACTTGTTAAGGGCATATATAACAGCTAGCATTTCTTTTTCAGTAACTGTATAATTCAATTCAGGTCCTTGCAAATTCTTACTGATATAATATATGGCATTTTCCAACTTGTCAACTTTCTATCCTAACACTACTCCTATAGCATAATCAGATGCATCAATATGGATTTGAAATGGTAGAGACCAATTAGGTCCTTTAAGAACTGGTGCCTGAGTCAAAGCATGCTTAATCTTTAAAAAAGCTTCATTGCATGCTGAGGTCCATTTAAATTCTGCATCTTTAGTAAGCAGTGTATATAAGGGACTTGCAATTTTGCTAAAATATTTAATGAACCTTCTGTAGTATCCAGCATGGCCAAGACAACTTCTCACATCTTTCTGCTTCACAAGGTCATTAATTTGCTGAATAACCTCAATTTTTGCTTGATCCACTTGTATACCTTGTACAGATATATGATGACCAAGGACTATTCCTTCTTCTATCATTATAAAACACTTTTCACTATTTAGAGACAAGTTGTAGTCTTCACACTGCTGCAAAACTTTCTTCAAATTATCCAATGCCGGATCAAATTCAGAACCATAGGTTGTAAAGTCATCCATGTAAATCCCATTATGTCTTGAGAAATATCAGAAAAAATACTAAGGACCGCCCTTTGAAAAGTGGCTGGAGAATTACACAACCCAAAAGGAAGAACAGAATATGCATAAGTGCCCCATGGACAAGTAAATGTTGTTTTCTCCTAGTCCTTAGGGGCTATTTGTATTTGATTATAGCCACTAAATCCATCCAAAAATGAAAAATATTTCTTACCAGCAAGAGAATCCAATATCTGATCTACAAAGGGTAGTGGAAAATGATCCTTCCTTGTGGCTAAGTTCAAGGCTCTATAATCAACACATACTCTCAATTTGCCTCCTTGTTTAGGAACTATCACCAAAGGTGATACCCATTGACTGTCAAAAATGGGATAAATAAATCCAGCTTTCAACAATTTTTGCAATTCTTCTTTAACTATCTCTTTCAGGGCAGGATTGACTCTTCTTTGAGGTTGTCTAAGGGGACAACACTCATCCTTTATATAAATGCGATGTGTACAAACTACTGGATCAATTCCATTCATATCCTTGTAATCCCATGCAAAGGCATTTCTATGGAGTTTTAGCAAGTCTACCAAGCCATCCTTCTAAATATCTGCTATATTCTTGTTGATGTTCAAATATTTATTCAATGCAACCTCTATCTTGACAGTAAGATCAATCTAATTTATATCAGAAACATGAGAATATGACAACTCCTATGGCAACAAAGTGTGCAAAATATCAGTGGTTGCAGGAAAGTCCAATCCTACAATATTCGGAACCAGTTCTTCCAATTCTGTATCTTCTATTAATTCATCTGTCAGAACCTTATAAAGGATTGATTCCTCATCATATAACTACATGAGTGGTACTCAATTAATCATCATAAGATGACTAATAGAGTCTATCTCTTCAGATTCCTCTCCCAAAATAGGCCAAACAGTCTATTGTTGCTCAAGCTGAGGTTGTGCAGGGGAATACAAAGCCAATGTTTTTGTCATCTGACATATTCATGTCACCCAATATATGCATCTGTTGTGGCAAGCCATGGTCTTCCCAAAATGATTGGATATACCCCAATGTTGCTTTTGGGGATAAAATCATAAAGTCTGTAGGGTATTCCCAGGAATCTAGTATGACCACTATATCTTCTATTATACCATCAGGTCTTACTGCAGAGCCATCAACAAGTTGATGAACTATAGGTGTAGCCCTTAAACTATCTATCTCAAGATGTTTCATTACTTCCCTTGTCATTACATTAATGGCTGCTCCTAGATCAATTAAAACATTATTTATTTGACTGCCATTAATGACTATAGTCACAATAGGACTGCCTGGATCAGAATATTTTGGAATAGCAGCTTTTCCCAACATAATATCAGCTAATTGACCCATAACATGAACTATTTGTGGATCCTTTTTCTTTCTAGCAGGTTTCTTTAGGCATGCCTCTCTCAATGCCTTACCATATATTGAAACATCCTTTATTGCTTGCAGCAATGGAATTTTAACACAAATGTGCTTTAGTTGGTCAAGAATATCAAAGCATTATTGCTGTTCAGTTGAAACTTCTTTGTCGGACAATCTTTGGGGAAATGGTGGTAATATTTGATTCTAAGGTATTACATCATTAGGATCAGAGGTTGGTTGCTCTTCTGGTAATTCAGTAATAACTAGGTGAGAGGGACTGGGCAGGGTTGTTCCAGATCGGAGGTGAATATCTTCTAGTGATAAAGAATAGGCTGGGTATTGGTTAGCATCAGCTGAATAAGCTTGTTGTTGTTGCTGAGATTTAATATTTGGATTAGGCAATAGTTGAGTAGGTAGTTGTGTTGGCTTTGGAGGTGGTGTTGTGGCTACAGGAGGTGGCATTAAAGCAGGAGGTTGTGGCTGCTGAGTAGGAGGGTGATATCCAGAAGATTGGGATGACCATGATGGGTTTCCCCTCCATTGAGAGTTAGGTTGCCAATTCCCTTGAAATAGGTTCCCTACACCCTGAGGTGGATACCAGTTTCCTTGTGGCTGCTGCCACTGGGGCATTTGATTAGCAAATTGCTATCCTTGGCCTTGTGATCCATACCAATGTGGATAATTACCAAAATTTTGAGAATACTGTGGTTTCCATTGGTTATTTGGTGCATAAGAACTACCACTATAACCAGAAAAGGAAAGTGGATCAGATGGCATACCTTGTCTCAGAAAATTTGGTCTTCTCTGAGCAAAATAGAAGACTTGTTCATCCTCCCCTTGAATTGATTTGAAATCAAGTACTTCAACATTTGCAACCATCTTACATCTACAATCTTTCTTCCGCTGCTTACAATGAGGACAAAATTCTGCAAGGAATGCATCAGCTTCTTCATGCTTCTTCTTAGCTGCCAATGTATCTAGCTAAGTAGCCATATTATTTATAATGTCCTCTTTGAAATATTTTAACAAATGACTAAGTTCCAACCTAGTAACTCCATTTCCAGATGATGATGATGGTGCTCCTAGCTTAAATCTCCTATTCTTCTTAGAAGTGGAGCTGGAATATTTCTTGCAAATTTGTTCTATTTCAGCCCAAGTAGATTGTGTAATGTCACCCCCCCCCCATGAGATCTAAGGAATCAGTGCATTCATCACTGATACCCCTCAAGAATATCAATTTGAGGGAATCTTCGTTCAAGGTACTATGCTTGGACTTCTTGACACTAAACAAAAACCTTTCTAGATAATCCTCAAGGCTCTCATTTGCAGTTTACGTCATCCTAAAGATGTCATCCCCATGCCGATCAGTGCCTCTATAGTAATCTTTATATTTTGCAAGAAACAACCATTTCATCTCATCCCATGTATTGATTGTGCTACTACCCAAACTCATAAACCATCTCAAGGATGACTCCTTCAAAGTGGCTGGAAAAATTTTGAGTCTATGGGCATCTGTAGTATAGTCAAAACTCCTATAGAGAACATCAAACTCAAACATAAATGTATCAGAGCCCTCTATGACCAACCCATAGAACTTAGGTAGTGAAGATGCTGGAATGTTCTTGAGGTTAGCATTATCATGCTGGTCAGAGATGGGAAACTCAAATGTTGGACCAGGTGGTGGTGGTGGATTATTTCCACCAGGGGGTGGGTTACCTTGCATTGGACTTGTGGGGGTTATTACAATAGACAACTCTTCTTCTAGCGGACCAAAGAGGAGCTGAAGACTATCTCCTGTAAATTCAGACTCAGGGTGATTCAAATTTTGTGGGACTTGATACAACTCAAAAAATGGGTTTATATCTGAAGAACTATCTTCTACTTGGGTAGTATGAGTGGGTAAAAATCTACCTCTAGCATCTCTTCTTCAATTATACATCTAAATTCATGAAATCCAAACAATTAACTAAAAACTAAAACAATCATAAAAGGCTCTTAGCTTGACACCATCCCTGACAACGGTGCCAAAAATGTCTACTCCAACATTAATAACAATAATATCTCTAATTGAAATCTCAATCTGATGTTTGGATATTCATATGGTAGAGTTTACTATTCTCATGGTTGGTGTTCATTTAGTTGTCAATCCAGGAACGTAAAACTTGAAATGGGTCTGCAAGATATATGCACTATGCTCCTTGAATGATTATTCTCAATTACTAGAAAAAAGGTAGGAATAAAAAATAGAAAGACTAAATGAAATCTTTTCAAAATTCTGCTGAAATGAATTAATGGAAATAACAGGAACTGTTCTGCCTTGGCTGTAGGAACAGTCAAAGGATCTGTTTCCAGTGGCTACAGGAACATCCCAGTCATGAACTTCTACTACAACTAAGTAAAAAATAACTTCAATAATCATAAACATGAGATCACTCACCAAGTGGGCCCCCTTGGATGAGTGATATCAAACTCTTAGTAAAGAACTCTTAATAGATTAGAATAACATGTTTTTATTCATTTCTTCCTGAAAGATAATTACATATCCAAAAGATGAAAATCTAGAATACATGACAAAAACTGCTCAATCCTTTTCCATTCTATCTAACACTCAAAAAAGAAGGGAGAGCTTATTAAATAGTAAAGACAAACTACAATGGATAACTACAATTATGCCCAAAAGAAAAGGTGGATCACTACCAGATGAAGGGGATAACAGAGAGCTTGGCTGCAGGAGCTATGGATCTGTAACCGAACCACAGTCCTTGCACGCCAAAGAGATATTTTATAGATTAAACATGCATTAGAATTAAACTCCCATGGTGAAGTAAAACTACTCTGATTATGCCATAGATCACACTCACTTGAATCTCCTTCAATTTTATTTCCAACTCTCTAGCATGATTCTCTAGTCCTTAGGCACAGAAGAGAATTCTTCACTGCAGCATCAATTATTACCTGCGCTAAAATAGAAACAATATACAAGAACACGCATATGTATCTTACTTTAACTAATACATTCATTAACTCACATATGAAATCATCCTAAATAATCCGCATATCGTAGAGACAAACCATTTGGCTGCAGGAATAAATTGTCATGGCTACAGGAAGAAATTGGCAAGGTTCAAACATGATTTCTTAAGTTCAGTTTTTAAAAAATGGATTACATATAGTCAATGCACAATATTTTACTATCATAGTGCAACCCAAAAGATACCAAAAAACCTAAAAGTCCTGATAAAAACATGTCAATACACTGACTTATCAACATGTAAAGTAGAACTCGCACAACCGTTAGAAGAAGATCCAAGAAATGAACCAATAAAACCAGGGTATGTTATAAACAATCATCCTACTGACAATATTATTTGTGCCAAAAATGTAGGAGTATTGACTAGAAGAAAAGCAAGAGAGAGTACCTATCTGCTCTCTAAAATTAAGCCCAAAACAGCAAAGGAGGTTCTAAAAGATGAGGATTGGATCAAAGCTATGGATGAAGAACTGGAGTAGAGTGAGAAAAATGAAACGTGGACCCTTGTGCCAAGACCGGAGAACAAAAATGTGATAGGCACCAAGTGGGTGTTCAGAAATAAAATGGATGAAACCGGTCAAGTAGTAAGAAACAAAGAAAGTTTAGGCTGCAAAGGGTATGCACAGGAAGAAGGTTTGGATTATGAAGACAACTTTGCATTGGTGACTAGACTGGAAGGGGTCAGAATCTTTCTTTCTTATGCTTCTTACAAAAATTTTAAGGTCTACCAAATGGATGTCAAATCGACATTCTTGAATGGTGTTCTAGACGAAGAAGCATACATTGAGAAATCAGAAGGGTTTGCTTCAGAAGATGGAAGAGATATGGTATGTAAGTTGAAAAAGGCTCTATATGAGATAAAATAAGCACCAAGAGCTTGGTATGAGAGAATTCACTCATACGTGATAAGTATATGGTTCATGAGAACCAGTGACAACAATAACTTGTATTTGAAGAATGGAAAAGAAGGAAAGCATCTGATTGCAAAGATTTTTGTAGATGACATCATCTTTGGAGGACATGATAAAATGAGCAGTTGTACAGAAGAAATGTCCATGATAGGTGAAATAAAATTCTTCATTGGTCTACAAGTTTCTTAGTTAAATAATGGTATACTCATTAGCCAAACCAAATATATAAGGGAAATATTGAATACCTTTAGAATGGAAGATTACAAACCTGTTGGAACTCCGATGGTTATAGGTTGCAAGATTTCCAAAAATGATGAGGCTAATGAAGTGAATGAGACACTTACCGATCCATGATCAGTAAGTTGCAATATGCAGTGCACAGTAGACCAAATATAGCATAAGTAGTTGCCTTGGTTGCTAGATTTGCTACAAATCGAAAAAAGACTCATATGGTGGTGGTTAAGAGGATATTTAGATATCTTAAGGGGTCTGATGAGTATGGCCTCTAGTATCCACATAAGGGAAATTTCACTTGTGTCTTCACCAATGTAGATTGGGAAGGGATCATTGATAACAGAAAGACCACTAGTGGAGGTGCATTCTTTCTTGGAGATAGGATTGTGTCATGGAAAAGAAAGAAAAAAAATTGTATCTCTCAATCCATAGCTGAGGTGGGGTATGTGGCTGCTGCAATCAACTATACGCAAGTAGTATGGATTAAGAAGATCTTTGAAGGTATACAAGAAAAGGTGATTGAACAAGTGGCGATACACTATGACAATACAAGTGCCAACCAAGGAACAAGTTGCAAACATATTCACCAAGATGCTACCTAAGGATACTTTTGAGTATCTTAGAGGTAAGCTAGTGGTAATTCCCCTACATGCTCTCAGGTGAGTGAAGATTATAACAACATAAACCTAGTATTATTTTTCCTAAAAAAAATTTGTATTTGGATTGATGATTATGGACTACTCCTGTTAGGGGGAGCAGTCATTGCAGTATGTGAAATAGGATGTCTAGACTACACCTTTGGAATTATTGTCAAAGGGGGAGTGAAGAAAGATGGAATATGAAGGGAGATGAAGTTAGATGTGACATGAATGGAAGCCAGTGAGAGGGGGAGATTAAAACAAACCAGTTGATCCGTACAATAGAAGCAAAAGTGAGTGGTTCCTAAAAGAGAAGTTTGAAGTGTTTCCATCAATGCCAAAGGGGGAGATTGTTGGCATAACTAATGGTTTTGGCACAACTAGTTCATCAGTTAGTATTGTCACTAATGACTAACACTTATCGATGAATAAGGCCAAGCTCATAGGTAAGGATGTGTGGTAAACCCCAATGGTTTACTCATGGATGCAAACAATATGGAGGATTAAATGCTTACCAAATATGCATTATTAACACACTTAAGAAGTATGTTGGTAGAAGACTAATCGGTTGAAGGATAACAGAGTAGCTGGCCAGTCAGTCGACCATGTGATAGGTGTTGAGACCAGTTTCTTAAAAATGGTAGATGAAATGATGATGCAGTCACAAGAGGTGACTCAGATTACAGTTTAGTAGTCTTATGCACCACTAGAACACTCTAGACAGGTAGGTGATCAATTTGATTGATGATCAATGATTGGTGGCAAAAGATGAAGAGTTACACCAGTGAAGCGATGATATAGGTTCAAGAATACTATCCATCGAGAATCTCAGTGCAGTGACCGGTAAGCTGGATGCAATGACCAAAGGTGAGTCAGTCATGGCAAGATATCATGAAACAAATGGCTAGTGAAGTCTATAGAAGTTAACAACCAGTTAAGGTGAGCTTTGTGTGGATTTTCTAGTTTGCATTAAAAAGATATAACATGAACCAGAGGTTGGTGAAATTATGAGTTGTAGAGGCAGATAAGGATGAATTGCTGGCGAGATTGATTGAGAGCAAATAGAGAGAGTGCAAAAAGATTTTGAAAGATTTGACTTTCAAATCTATCAAGTGTTAGGTGTAAAATAATTGATGAATTAGCTGGTATGTGTTGGCAAAATATGATAAAAAGTTTTCTGGCGAAAACCAAAAAGATTGATTGTAAAAATTTGGAAAGTGCAATTTTTGAAGAGAGGCAATCCAGTAAGGTGAGAAGAGGGCAGAATTGCCATGTGAATAGAAGAAAGGTGAAGAGAGTGTGTAGATCTCTTATAGTATGAAGAGCAAAGAAAGAATGAAGAGCACCAGAAGAGTGTAGAGCAAGTGTAACCGATGGTCAAACTAAAGAGCTTCATTTGGATCTGATTAAGCTAAGAGTAGCTATTACAACAAATCATTCTCTTTGTTGTTTTCTAATAACTACAACAGTAAAATCCCTTAACTAGTTGGACTTTAACAGGTCCCTTTATAAAATCCCTTTACTAGGTGACATCTTAAATGATGATCCTAAGTCCTTTAACAAGTCTACCTCTAACAAGGTAAAGGTTCCAACAGGCCTTAAAGAAAATCCCTTAACCGGGTGGCACCTAACAGTGTCTTTTTAATCTCCTAACAAGGATGGCTCCTCACCAAGCGTACTCTAGAAGAGTGCAGATTTTGTGAGTTTCTAGTCACACTGTGGTTCTCTACCATTTGGGTTTTCATGTGATAAACCTTGGTAGTCATGTGTGTTTGATTTTCTATATGCATATTTCTTTTTAAATGTTTCTTATACTGATAAGTGTTAAGTTTGAATAAAAGTTTTGATTAAGTATAAATCTAGAACAAACCGATATAGTTCTAATTCACCCCTCCCCTCTCAGCACTGGTTGGGACTAATGAGATATATCCCCAATGAACTACAAAAGGATAAATCACCTATTCTCTTGACTTTAACATTTTAGTAAGAAAGGAACAAAGTATCCTTGTAGGGTCAAATGGATTGAGTTAGTTTCAGGAAAAACTAGTTTAGTGTGTATTTTTCATGTCCAAACAAGGGATTGAACTACCTATAATACATAGTATGTACTTGTCTCTCAAATAAAAATTCTAAGAAAATATAGTCCACGGATGGATTTTTTTAATAAAAATGATCCAAGGATGGTCTAACCTCACATGAAATTGGTCTGAGGTAGGACTTATGATAAAAAAAACATCCAAGATTTTAAGTCTAACTTGAAGAAGACGGGCGATGAAATTAATAGTGGGAAAAATAAAATTGTCATACACCTTAATCAATACTTCAATTTTTTCATAAGTCTCTTAAAACAATTCATACATGTAAAAATATTTACCATGCATATTAGATCAATGAGAAACCCACCGATAGGTTTGTCATTAATTCTAGTAGTGATCTATAGTGGTTAATTAGTTACATGCATTAAGATACCACATTTCATGAAGGAAATACTAGTGTCAAAATTAGTCTCAGGTTTCTCTTGTTTATGGTAAAATTTTATCACACAAACTAAATATTCTTCTTGATTTGTTTTGGAATCAATCTCTATGTAGTCAAAATTTGTATCGACAAAATTTGTTGAATGGGACTCTCATGGTCTAGTTAAAATTTGTAAGTTTTGATTAAGAGGTTCTATGCATTTATTAGTTTTATTATTTAAATCTAGTACATATATGATATTAGAGTCTGTGAGGTCTTGGAATTCATGTTTAAGATGCATACATCACTTAGTATTATGTCTAAGAGTACGATGATAATTCTAAAAGGCCTTTAGGTCAAATGATAGAGGTAAAGGTTTGGAATTGTCGAGAAAATAGATGGGATGAATTATAATTAATTTTTTGTATAAAAATTCAAGAATAATCAAAATTAAGGACTCAAGAAGGTAGGGAAATTGTTGATTCTTTTGTGTAGAAGAAAATTGGGCTGCAATAGGAGGTGTTGTAGATATAAATTGAGGTGACATTAATCTTGCAATGCTAAGCCATTCATATGTTTCCATGTTCATTTGAAAGTGTTCTTGAGGAAATGTGAGAAAATATTTAATACATGTAGTTTATGGATAATTGTAATTACATTTTCAAAATGTGAACATGTTGAGGTGATAAAGATACATTAAAAAGGAAAATATTAAATCTTTCCCATGTTCTCTTTGGGACATTAAGGTTCATGCATTAGGTACAAACTTTTGTGAAGAGAAAAGGTGTCCATTTACATATCTTAAAAGTCATAAGTAGTTACAAAGCACTAGACATGTCAATAGTCTAATCGGATTTAGGTTTGGCACCTAGGGAGGGTTAACTTAAAGTTTTTTTTATTATGTTATTGTATTTATTGGCTATTCATTATCGAAGTTATGGGTTTTTGCAAGTGGTTTTTGCCCATTATTTTAGGGAAATGGTAGTGATATTTCCTTTCCCATTTGGCCATAAATTGGAACCAAGGAATACTTGTTTCATCACAAGATTCTTTGAGGTTTCCAAGAAGTTTTGAGTTTAGTTTGAGAATTAAAGTAAAGCATATTATTTTCTTAAGTCTCTCTTTTAAGAATTACTAAATATTTTCACTCATTCTCTGGTGGAGATTTTCCTACAAAAGGGTTTCTCCATGTAAATTTAGTGCCTCTTTGGTATGATGATTTTGTATTTATGTTGAATGATTAAATCAGAAGTTTATTTCACATTTATTTTCAGATTAATTAATATTTTCAAATTTATAATCACAAAAGAGAGATAATATTGCAAGATTTATTCACCTTTCTTCATAAAACATGGTCAAGCAGATAAAGGAGCCACATTAGATTGCTCAACTAAAGTCATGGAGGATGAGCCATCATATTTACTAACTAAAGTTTATAATAATAAAAGGATATGCACAAGAATATAAATTAATTAAGTTTCACAACAAATATCTAATCTTCACTTTGTGGTTGTAAGTTTCCAATTAAAAATTATTTGCACATCAATAGATTCGAAATAAAATAAGAAATTTATCAATACAAAGTTTATTATCTACCAATAAAATTAGTTACTTCATATTTCACAACATGTTTACAATGCATGAAATTAGTTAATGTCATTTGAGGTCTAATATTATTTTTTAAATATTGTAAAAATTGATTAACAAGTCATGAGAAAGAGTTAATTGAATTTGTAGGCAATGAGTAACACCAATAAGGCTCAGTGTTTATGGTGTTGAATTTAGGATTGATGAGACTTTCATAGCAAAGATATAGAGATTTAAAATGGAAGTAAAAAATATTTATAACTTGAGGAACTCTTCGAAGGAATTGTCTTTTTTCTTTGACAAATTGAGTGAAAGAGACAAGGTGAGGAAAATGGCCAATGGGGGTTACAATATTAAAGATATCTTGAAGCTTTCCGCGGACATGGCGGGGATCATAATGAGGTACATCACTTTTGCTGGCCATTATAATAGCATTTTTTTCTATCACTTCACCATTTTAAATCATTTTAGGCATGATAGGAAAATTTCTTTGCCTTTTTACTTACTTTCTTCGCTTGATTATAGCATTTTAAATCATGCCAAAAAAATGAGAATCATGTTTTACATGAGGGGTTATTCTTTCCTATTATGGAATATTCCAAAGTGCATGAAGTTAAACCTTCCTCTGGAGTGAACAACCCTAAACCCTTGGCTAGCGATGATGTGCATGTGGTTTCTAACATTGAGTTGGATGAGATGGAGGGGGTGAAATGGACATTGATTGACATGATGTACATGTGTCTGATGACTCAGATTACTGGCCTTTGGAGGATGAGGGTCTGCAAAAGAGAGCTACTCCCAATAATAATAGTAGTAGAAAAAGCAAACCCCCTCCTAAACATGTAGCTAACAAGTAATAAACCCCTCCCAAAGCCCAATAGTTGGGTCCTCAAAACTCCAAAAAAAGAAAAATTAGCAAAGGGATGGAGTCAAATGTAATGGGGAT
The DNA here is from genome assembly GCF_030272615.1 of Cryptomeria japonica. NCBI lineage: Eukaryota > Viridiplantae > Streptophyta > Pinopsida > Cupressales > Cupressaceae > Cryptomeria > Cryptomeria japonica. The sequence goes on from NC_081415.1 coordinate 247,735,005, forward strand.
GATGCAATCAAATTGAAAATCCCCCTCAATGTGGACCTAGGAGAAAACAAAAAGGAAGAAACACATTTTGAAGTGCTCCTAGCTAACTCTTCCAACAACCAGGAGAAGTGTTTTCACTAGATGAATAGTAAAATTGTTCTCATAAAATAGGGCATTAATGATATAATCAACACACTCAAATAGAACCCTTTAACGTACAAAACTAAAAAGCTCCTAAGAATGACTCAAAATTAACCACAAATGTGAGGGTTATGAAAACCAAGCATGAGTCAGAATTTCTTATCTGAAAAAAAGCATGAAGGAAATAAAGGGAAACCTCAAGGGTTTGGTGGATATTAGCAAAGAGGCTATGCATAAGAGTGAATAAGGTCTCAAAAGTGTTAATGATAAAATTGCTATCCAGAGAGCCTAGCCACTCAATAGTGTTCTACCTTCAACCGACAAGTCAAGTAACAAGAGTATGGAGATAAATACACAAGATGTAGATATGCAGGTTTCAATTGGATTCTCTACTAGGACTAGAAGCAAGAACTAGGAGAGGAGTAGTATGAGATTCATCATGGAGGAGCTCGAAGACATTTAAACAAGAATATAATTAAAAAATACTAAGCTCATGAAAGATCTTTGCTATCTTTTTGTTTGTTTTATTTGTTGTTTTGCTCTTGTTTAGTCATTTTTGTTACGTGTTGTGGGGTGTTTCCTCTATTTGTGTAGTTGTTTGGCTATTGTTTATTCTCTAGTTCACTACTAGCTTTTTTTTTTTTTTTTGGATTTGGGTTTCGGTTCCCTATAAAACACATTTATCTTAATCAAAAACACCAATAAAAGACTATATATTCAATTACCTACCAAAGAATATTTCAACAAGTGCATTCTCAAGAAATAAATTACTAGCCAAAGTTGTAAGGATAAAATTACCAGTTGTAATATAAAGAGAAATATGGATGAATTGATTGCAAACTTATTTTTATATGAGATGAGAAGAAATTATATGAGTGTTGGCTCCCAAGATGCCTTGCATGTGTAAGGAAGGTCCAAAGAGAAAGGGCATAAATAAGATAAAAGAGGGAAAATTGGCAAGGATGTTCAAAGATCCTAGAAAGAGTAGATAAAGAGTTGGAATTATTGAAAAAAAAGGACATTAGACATAGGACAATATAGCTAAGAAAAAGAATGAAGATTCTACCAAATACAAATTTTATGCTTTGTTTATTTTTTTCTAGCACTATTAGTGGTGATTCTTGGCTTACCAATTCAAGTCCCTCGTATCACATGAAGTGGTTCTCATCCTACAAAGTATATGATGGGGGAAATGTTTTCGTTGGTCTTAGTAGTAAACCAAAACATTTGTAGTAAAGGAAAGGAAAACATGTGTTTTAGTGATGGAAAGGTAAAATGAATTTATAAATTTTTTATATTCTATAAATTGCAATAAATATTGTTTCTATATCTAATTTGAATGATTCTATAATCCATGTCAATTTTAATAAATTCAGTTGTAGGTTGGTAAGACGAAATTTTTCTATAGCTAAAATATCTTGGATAGGGACTGTGTTTAGGCTTAATTCCTGCACTTTTCATAACCCTAACAACATAAATAACACTATAGAATGCATGTATGATCTGGAAAAAAACATTGGATCACATTGGTGAAAAAGGGCTTAGGACCATTCTGATTAAAAGATTGGTTGATAGTCTTTTTAATTATTCTATTGGTAAAAATGATTACTATGAGCATTGTGCATTTGGTAAATGGAATAGATCATCAATTCCTAAATGATTTTATAATGAAAAGAACCCTTGGAAGCTATTGTCAATGATGTCTGTGGTCCAATTGATATTGTTTCTTTGAGTAAATTTTGGTATTATGTTTCTTTCATTATTATTTTTCTCAAGATTCACTTGGATTTATTTTATCTATTCTAGGTATGAATTTTTCACTAATTTTAATGAAGTTAAGGCTTTAGTGGAAAATTAAATAGATTATACGATAGAAACATAGAGGATTGATAGTGGGGGTGATGATTTTTTTAGAGATGTTGATGAGTTCTATAAGCATGTCGGTATTGTTTGGCATAAGACTACTCCTTATAAAGGATCTAAGGATGGAGAAAAAGAAGATGGTTTAAAAAGTTTAGATGATGTGTAAAATGAACACATAGAGGAAGATGATTAGGTAGATCCTATTACTCCTTCCTTGGTGAGGTCCACGAGGCAATGGAATCAAATTGGCAAGTATAGCCAACCTCATTTTTACTATATACTTTCTTTGTTGACTACTATTGATGAACCTAGATCCTATAGGGAGGCTCTCTCTTTTGAGGAAAGTGAATCTTTGATCTAGGCTATATAGGAGGAGATGATGGTCTTAGATAGTTGTGACACCTAGGATGTTGTTATTTTTTTGAAAGGAAACAAGCCAAATAGATGCAAGTGAGTATTTAGAAAGAAGTTTGGAGTGGACGAGTGGCTAGGGTGGTATGAGTATACATAGGTTGCCAAGGACTAATTTGAGAGAGGAAGTTGATTTCATAATTTTTTTACTCTCCTATTGAAATAATCTTTTATTAGATTCCTATTATTTATTTCTACTACTTATGATTTTGAAACAAATCAAATGGATGTAAAAACTTCTTTCTTACATGGGGATATTTATATGTGATAACCTGATGGTTCTGATTTGAAAGAAAAAGAACAATTGGCTTTTAGTTTAAAGATGCCTTCATATGGCTTGAAAAAATCACCATGGATTGAAGTTGGCTTTTAGTTTAAAGATGCCTTCAGATGGCTTTTAGTTTAAAGCGGCAGAGATGCTTCAAAATTTGACCTAAGCTCAAGCTTCTGTTGGTCATTTTTGGTTTTTAGTCTGTTCTAATCTTTTACTTGAAGGCGTTTTGTATGCCAGTTGTCTTTTCTTTACCTAATGTCTTTTGTTTAGTTGTGCATTAATTCTTATCTTTTGTTCTTCCTTCTTATTGGGTTTTAGGGACCCATCAAAACCTGTTTTCCCTTAATAAAAAAAAATCACCATGGATGTGCTACCATAAGTTTGATACTTTTTCATTGAAGTTGGATCATATGATGAGTGAGGATTGTCATTGTGTTTATATTAACATCATTGATTATCACACACTAGCTATTGTCTTGTATGTTGATGACACGTTATTTATTGGAAACAAAAAGGTGATGATTAGAGAGCTCAAGGCTTAGCTTAATTTCACATTTGATATACAGGACTTAGAAGCTTAAAAATATAGTTTTGAATTAGAGATCACTTGGAATTGGGTTCACTAAATGATTTCATTAAGCTAGAGTAAGTATGTTGATACTATTTTTTAGAGGTTTAATATGCACGATTGTAAGCTAATTAGTATTCTATTTTTGGGTGGTACTAAGTTGGGTTTAGACATGTTCGCTAGTTCTAATTATGATTTTGAGGATATGTCTAAAGTTTCTTATAAGCTATTATTTCAAATCATAGGCATGACATTATTTTCTATCAAGAAATAATAGTTTATATAGATGACGTGGTCTCTCTTTCCTCAAATATTTGGAAGAGTGGTCAATGTTTTGGTGTGTTTTGGTTTAGCTAAGAGATTGGCTTGCTTATGGATTCTTTGCATGCTTACTCCATATTGAATAATAAATATATACTCTTTATTAATGGTGGATTTTTTTTTTAAGCCTAGTGGTATTTTACTCATTAGCAATATTTATGCTCCCAAAGATTTTCAAGGTTATCCTATGTTGTAGTCTCATATTAATTTTTCTCATTCTATTTTTATTTCTACTTATTGGATTTTAGCTAGGTATTTTAATATCGTTATTGGTAATGGTGAGAAACTTTTTGGATTGAATTAGTTTGACCCATCCTTAGTTTTCTTCAATGGTAATTTACATTTTCTTAAAATGGTGGATATCAAATTCTAAGCATTTACTTGTAATATAGTACAATATGGGGTTTGATTCAATTTTAAAAGAATGCTAGTTTTTAAGTTTCAAATTGCTAGATATATTGTGACTAACTATCTAGTTAAAGTGCTTCTGGAAATGTCGATAAGTAAAATGTCATATAGACTAAGTCTCCTTAATATTGGATGAATTCAAACTATTTTTGTAGTTGTTTTAACAGAACTTGTTGAGAATTCATTTATTTTTTGATCATGAAATGTTTATTTTTTAAAGTTGATGTCATTTTGTGAGACACTTTTAAATTTTTCTTTTTTTTTATCTTTTTTTTTTTTTTTAGTTGTGACTATCTAAAAGTTCTATGTTATGAACAGATGTAAAAATATAAGAAAAAGGTTACATTTCCTGTTGCTAGCAGAGTTGGCAATGAAAAAAAAGACGATGAGAATGAGCAAGACAATCATATCAATGTGCTATTTAGTGTTTCATTTGTGTTTGTGTGTCTGGGCAGGATGCTGTCAATCCTGTCCCCTTCATTTACCACATTTGTGCTATTCAGTGTTACATTTTGGGAAGAGAGTTACAAAAGGTAACATATAATTGAAATTTGAAGTATACTATGTCTGACAAGGGTGCTAGGTGTCCTAGTTTGAACCAATAGATCGACATGATGATTAGAAATATAGTTAAGAGGTTATGATCATTTTTTCTTAAAAATCAATCTCTAAACAATATGATAGGGGAGCTAGGAAAATTATTTTGAGAAATTTTGTCTTTTTGAATTCTATTAGAATTTGTCACTATTTGTTCTCTGTTTATATAACTTTCTCAGTTTTAGATCTACACTTGGACACACAAAAAATAGGGAAAATCATTGCACCAAATTTTAGCTTACCTAATTGAAACCCATTATTATTATTTCCATGTCCACAATGGCTAATGATGAGATATAAGTGCATGCCCTCACAAAGATAGAGTATAAACTAGTAATGAAATGCAAAATTGGAAAGATAGTATCTCAGTATGAAACCATTTTATGGAATACCGCACAAGGCGATATGTAATTAAGTGAAGCCATACAACATGTTAGTTCATAATTCCAACACGAAGAAATGCAATATAATAGATAATGATTGTTATATTGGACTTTTATGCTTGAATAATAGATTTTTTAATGCAAATCTCTACTTGAATTGATAGGTAGAGTTTTAGAATGTATTCTTGAAAGTAATTATAGGTTCAAATGAGAAAGTGGGTTTTACTTATATACATATTACACTTGTTCAATATAAAATTTTAGGGAAGGCTAAGAAAGTGAGATAAATTTATACTATTCCCTAAGCTAATTTTAACAATTCAAAAGTTGAGCTTATTCTACCTAGATGAGAAGATTGGATTCTGTATTCTTTTAAAAATGAGCCATGAGAATGGTCATAAATAGGAGAATATAATTGTTTTAAGGAAATAATCTTTAAATTGGACACAATCACACATAAATTGAGAACATCTGCCAAAATGGTTCCAAATGTAGTGTAAAATTCTTAATGTAAAATATTTATGACAATACATTTAGCCCCCACATTAATACGATTAAGAACTTAATCTCAATATTTAAGAAAAATATGAAGGAGAAAAAAATTCCTTCATTAAGATATTAAAGAGTCAAGATAACTCCAAGCTCAACAAGCTGATAGTCTTGAAGAATTAGGATCTTAACAATCTAAAATACCAATATAAAAGGTAAAAAATATGTGATAAAAGATATGATCAACATTTGAAGCGTAGATGGTGTTTCCTTGGCAGTTTGCTATTTTTTAATGGTTTTTGTTTGCTGGGTATGTTTCTATTTGTACTCTATACTAGGTGGTTCGTTGCTTATTTTATCTATTATGTCCTTAGATAGGTGTGCATCTCCCATACACCCTAGGTGAAACTTTTCTATTGATATGTAATGGTACGGGCCTAACCAACTTTAAATTAATCAAAAAATTCAAAATATACATGGATCATACATAAAACACAAAATCAAATATAAGACTAACAAGATATATATACTCTTGTTGGAAGCCATATAAGTGAGCACAAAGCATGACCTCTAGAAATAGTAAGATCGTCAAAAGTCACTAGGTGTCATGTCACAAGCACACAAAGAATGACTTGTAGCACTAGTGAGATCCTCATAAACTTACTAGGTGTCATGTAAAAAATAAATAAAGGGCACATAAGAAGGAATAGAGCATTGGTGGTTCAACATGGAAGAGACCAAAATGAATTAATTATTTTTATCATCCTTAAAACATAATACAAGAGCATATTTATAAGAAAAACATATTTACAACAAGAAAACTTTTACAAAAAAGAGAACAAGGAATATACAAATAAAATAATGTCACAACATGATAAATCCCTTTGTATCCTTGAGCCAAATGAACCTCATGGGTCATCCAAGGAGAGATTAAAAAACTAAAGATGCAACAAAAAGCACATCATGGGGAATCACATTACATTCTAACAAACTCTCAAGGACAAAGGGTATTGCACTTATGAGACAATCTATAGGAAATATTCCACCTCACAATCTCTCTCATTATAAAGAGATGACAAGAAATATGATAAATGAGATAAAAATAGTATTGTACAAGGAGGAATATCTATTTCCAAACATGGATCATTCCCTAAGGGAGGATCATCATGCATCTCACTAGGAACTAGACTCAATGTTTTAGACAATATTGAAATTAATTGAAAATAATTCTCTTAGGTTTCAACCATGTAATCTAAATCATCATCTAAGTGTGTCACACTAGGTAGAGTAATAGTGTCACTGGAATCATTAGGAGCATTATCAACTAGTAGAAGAACAAATAGAGGAATCCCATAGAATTAACAACTTGAGGTTTTGGTTATGTTGGGAAAGATAAAAATCATTCTTAGGAATAGGTGTAGGTCGAGAAGGATAATGATATGAGAACATATAAAGCTCAAAGTCCATAGCACAATGTCTTCTACAAAATTATCTTCCACTGCAATTTCATCAATTAGAATTTAGAGCTTTTCTAGGAGGAGAGGTATCACTTGACATTGATTCCTTTTCTTTCTCATCTGCAGGAAAAGGTATAAGAGATCTGAGGAACTCCAAATGGTGTCAAGTGTTTCCTCACTATCATTTATATGAAGGAAAAGGAGGAATTGCAACATAGAAATTAAAATCACCATGAATGAGAAGGATTCTTAGTCTAGTATTTGGTTCACTTATTTCCTGAAGGATAGGAAGAGTTACTACCTTATCTATAGATTTTGTATAATCCTTATGCATATTACTTAGAGTGATCCCCAAGGAACTACAAAAGGATAAATTAGCTATTCTCTTGAATTTAACATTTTACTAAGAAAGGAACAAATTATCCTCATGGGGTCAAATGGGTTGAGTTAGATATAGTATTAACTAGTCAATTGTAAATTTTTCATGTCCAAACAAGGGATTTAACCTACTATAATACATATTATGTACTTGTCTCTCAAATAAAAATTTTAAGAACTTATAATCCACGAAAATGATTTCTCTCATAAAAATGATCCAAGGATGACCTAACTTAACATTGAATTCGTCTTAGGTAGGATTTATGATTTAAAAAAAAACCAATTTTTTAGGTCTAACTTGGAGAAGGGTGATGAAGTTAATAGCGGGACAAGTGAAATTGTCATACACCTTAATCAAAACTTCAAATTTTTCATAAAGTCTCTTAATATATTTCACATGTGTAAAAATATCTACCATGCATACTAGATCAATGAGCACCTCACATGTAGGTTTGCTATTAATTCTAGTAGTGATCTATAGTCATTAATTAGTTCCATGCATTGAGATACCATATTTCATTAAAGCAATACTAGGGTCAAGCTTAGGCTAAGGTTTCTCTTGTTTAAGGTAAGGTTTTATCACACTAACTAAATATTCTTCTTGATATATTTTGGAATCAATCTCTTTGTAATCAAAATTTAGATTGACAACATTTGTTGAATGGGAAGGTCATGGGACAGTTAAAAATTGTAAGTTTTATTTAAGAGGTGCTATGGGTTTATTAATTTTATCATTTACATCAAGTACATATATGATAATATAGTCAACGAGGACTTGGAATTCATGTTTAAGATGCATATATAACTTAGTCTAATTTCCAAGTGTACGATGATAATTACATAAGGCCTTTAGGTCAAATGACAGAGGTAAAGGTTTGAAATTGTCCATGAAATAGATAGGATGAATTATAATTAATGAAAACTAAGGACTCAAAAAAGTAGGAAAATTGTTGATTCTTTTGTGTAGAAGAAAAGTGGGTTGCAATAGGAGGTTTTGTATCTTTAAATTAAAGTGACATCAATATTGCAATCCTAAGTTATTCATATGTTTCAATGTTCATTGGAAAGTGCTTTTTAGGACATGTGAGAAAATATTTAATACTTGTAGTTTATATATATTTAAAATTACATTTTAAAAAGGTGAACATGAAGAGGTGATAAAGATAAATTAAAAAGAAAAAAATTCAATCTTTCCCATCTCCACTTTAGGACATTAAGGTTCGTTCATTAGGTACAAAATTTTGGTAAGAGCAAAGATGTCTATTTGCATATTAGAAAATTCATAGAGAGTTATGAAGCACTAGAAATGTCAATAGTCTAATTGGCTTTAGGTTTGGCACCTAGGGAGTATTCAATCAAATATTTTTATTATTTTGTTATATTTATTAGCTACTCATTATCTAAGGTGTGAGTTTTTGTAAGTGGTTTTTACCTATTCTTTTGGGGAAATAGTAGTAATTTTTTCTCTCCCATTTTGCCAAAAATTGGAGCCAAGGAATACTTATTTCATCACAAGATTCTTTGAGGTTTCCAAGAAGTTTTGAGTTTATTTTGACAATTAAAGTAAAGTGTATTATTTTTGTAAGTCTCTCTTTTAATGATTACTAATATATTTTCACTCATTCTCTACTGGAGATTTTCCTAAAATGGGTTTCTGCATGTAAAGTGTTGTAATATGGAGCCTAACCAGACTCAGGTTAAATTTTCCCTTCTATTGGTGTAGTTTCCCCCCAAATTATTTAATGGGGGTTTGAGGGTAGTTCCCCTAAGTCATCATGTGATATTTTTATATTGGTTTACATATTGTAACCCTAAATTTGTAACCGACATAAGTCTTGATAAAATGGCTAAGGGTTAGGGTTTTCAATAATGAATTTTGTAACAGTATTGAGTTGCAACAGATTGCTGATTGTAATTGGTTTGATTTCATAGATAATAATAATATTGGACTCTCTATTTGGTAGATGAAGATAGATTTTGGGTGAACTGCGTTAAAATTGTCTCCTCTTGGTTATTATTACAATGTTTTACATTCCTTTGTTAAATCTTTATTTGCATATAATTGATATTTTGTACATGAAATTCCTAACATAAATCCAATGCTTCTTTGGTATGATGATTTTGTATTTATGTTGAATGATTCAACCACAAGCTTATTTCAGATTTAATAATATTCTAAAAAATTTAATCACATAAGAAATATAATATTGTAAGATTTATTCACCTTATTTCATAAAACATGCTCAAGGGGATGGAGCAGCAAAATCAAATTGGTCAACTAAGTGATGGAGGATAAGCCATCATATTTACTAACTAAAGTTGATAATCATAAAAAGATGTGCACAAGCATATAAATGAAGTAAGTTTCATAAAAAATATCTTATCTCTACTTGTAGTGGTTGATTGCATTCTTATGCATGGTTTTGTGTTCTAATGATGCAAAAAACTCAAATTGGACTCCTAACATTAGATAATTATGCATCATGGAAGAAATCAATATGGAATTATCTCAAGGGAAAGGATTATCTTGGCTATCTAAAGGAAATGATTTCTCAACCAAATGACTATAATGCATTATCAAAATGCGAGAGTAAAAGGGAGAAAACACTTATATGTATATGTTCAAATTAGTCTTATTTGATTTGTAGCTTCATAATGAATCATTTAAAACACCTAGGGAGGCTTGGGAGACTTTTGAAAATTTGTATGGTAAAGCTGAGAAGATTGGGGAATATCAAATTGGTAATGATTTGTTGACTCTTGATCCAAATAATTTTGACCACATCCAAGGCTACATCTTCAAAATCAATAAATTCAAAACATAGCTAAAGGACTACAATATTCAAAAACAAAATTTACAATTTGTTCTCAATGTGTTATCCAAGATTGGTCTTGAGTATTTAGTTTTTATTTCTCACTTTCATACACATAGTCTTTCAATGGGAACATGATATATGTTGGTCCTACCTCTAAGTTTGATGATTTTGTAAATCACTTAATCCAAGAGAAAGAAAAGTTAATTCAAATAGGTCTGATAAGTCCTCTACACACCCAAATATGGTTGTAGTGGAGCATAAGATAAAGAAAGAAATATGGAATCCTTATAAGAAGCAAAAGAAGAAAAAGAACAAGATAAACAAAGAATTTGAATCATCTCCCTCTCAAGGGGAATCATTTATGAAGTATAAGCCTACTTGTGCATATTGCAAGAAGTTAGGACATGTAGAACACTATTGTTATAAGAAGGATATTGATGAATCAAAGCATCTTCTTGAGAATAATAGAATTGGTTTTCCTTCAAGATTGTTTACTTCTGATTATGTTTCGTGACAAATAGAATTTGATAAGAAAAAGAGTCACATTTTTGGGATAGGTAAGAACAAAGGGTGAGCTCTTTATGATACTATAGCTCATGAATTAGGGAGACGGCTTCTAGATTTAGGAGCTTGTCATCCCATGACATCTTCCCAGTCCATGTTCTCATTGTTTCCTAGCAACTTTTTGCCTATTTTGATGGGAAATTATAAATATATCAAGTTAATTAGGAAGGGATCTATTTATATTTGGGATGAAACCTTCAATGATGTGTCATGTGTACCTTACTTAACAAATAATCTCCTTTCCATCTATCAAGTCACTCATGGTGAAACAAGGATGACTATTGAGTTCATTTCGGATTTAGTTATCATTAGGGACTTGCAGAGTGGAGAGATAATTGTTACTAGGCTGGTGGATCATGCATCTCAGTTGTACTCCTTTTCAAACTTTGTTCCTACAAGTTATCAATTTTATTCTTTAGATAATGATCAAACTTATAGCATGGATTTAGATATTGAGGACAACTTTGGTTACTTGAACTTAGGTATTCTCACATGTGATCCAGTTCTTGAGCAATGCATTTCAACTCCTCCTATTGAGATCACATCAACTATTTGTCTTGATGATTAGATTGTATTGCTACAGTTTTGGCTTCTTGTGATTCAGTGCAACAAGATATACATTATCTTCCATATATAGTTCCTTGGGATAACTACTTGATAGACATTCTAGGTTTTTTTCTCTGGAGTTGTATCTTGCATATTTGTCTAACACCATTAATGATATTTATCTTCTCTTTGATGAAGATGATCCTTCTTTATTAATTGAAAGGGAGCACTCTAACCCTCTTGGTCACTCTCTACATGATCATTCTTCTGACTTTGATGTGACTGTGGATACTTATGTGCAACATTCGGAGGAGGTCTCTATCTTTAGAGGAGACACTTGAGTCTATGGATCTTGTTCTATATTCATCTTCACCAGATATTAGATTCTATTTTTTAGCATTATGGCCTAGTAGACCTAACTTGGAAGGGGTTACTTTGAGCACCAAAATAAGAACACTTGATTAGATTTTATAGACTCAATACATTTTGAGATTTCCTCTTATATATTTTTGAATAGATTGGGAAGGCTTCATTCATACACCTTTGGTTTTTTTTCTTCCTAAGGGGAGGAATTACAACTTCATACATGTGAGAGAATCTAAAGGAGCTATCATATGAAATGTGCACAAAATTATACCCTCCATCTCAATTCTCATATGTGTTTAAGTAATTGTGGACACCATTTTATTTAATATTATTTATATAAGCTTTAGCATATAAATATTTAATAATATTGATTCAGCTCAATGATAGAGGGCTTTATCAAACCATCAACCCAAATAACACTCTACTCAATTACATTAATATATTCATAATATAAAGTTTATTTTGTTAAAACATGATTATACCTATATTCCAATGAAGATGGAGGAAATGGTGTTTGTCGAGATAATGTAGACGATGCAGATGATGGGGATGAGGCTGACAAAGATGATGGTGGGGGGTTTGGGGTAGCTTGCTCTGGTGCCTATATTTTCCTTTGGTTCTAGGCCCTATGACCGTTGGGTTTGAGGGTGTCTCTATTTCATTTCCCCTTTTTTTGCCAGCTTGGACCCTATTTTTTTGGCCTATGGTCTGATCTCCTTTATTTGCATCATGTAGGGTGTTCTATTGGTGGGTATTAGATCTTCCTTTATGCCCTACTCTTGGTGTTTGGCATGGTGTGTGTAGTCTTTCTTTGTGCTCTTCTCTTGACTTTTGGATTGATGTGTTTGTTCCATGATGGTTGGTCCCTTCCCCTACCTAGCCTCTAGCATTTGAGGGCCTTGGTGCCTAGTTTTTCTCTATGTGCCTTGGTGCTTTCCGATGGATACCTCTTGAGCCTCTAGCATGAGTTTGGGATTACCTCAGTTTTCTCCAACGTGAATAGCGTGATCATATTTTGTGGGCTTGAAGCTTCTATAGAGGACATGAGTGACATGTTGTTCATGATGGCGGCTTGTGTCTGGTGGTCATGGTGTGTCTGGGATTTTATTTCTCATGGGCCTCATGGGTATCCTTTCCCTACACTGTGTGGATTTTTCCTATTTTGTATGTTTTGAGTGGCTTGTGGAAGGATGGTCTCTTTCTTGTGGGCCCATGGTGGGCGTCGACATGGCCCCTAATCCTTTGGCTCACCCTTTCATCTGGCTTCCAAGTGGCCTATGTGTTTTGGTAGGACTTCTCTATAGGTGTCATTCTTGGAGATGCTCATGGGTTTCTCACTTTGCGGATCCCCACCTTTCTCTTGCCTTTGAACTTGTGTTTGGTGGCTTCCATACTTCTTTCTAGGGCATATATGATGGATTTTTTCCAAGCTATTATTGGGTCGAATTCTTTTGTGGGCCTCTTTATTGGGATTTTTGTTTTCTCTTTGGATGTTGTGTGGTTGTGTTCTATGGTGGTCACTCCTCATCAGGCTTTCTATTTGTTAATGGGTGTTTTGTAGATGGTTGTGGCTTATGTCTTTTGGTTCCCTCTACACATTCTTTGTGATTTGTGGGTTAGAGATCCTCTATTTTATTCTTTTGGTCTTATTTAGGGAGGCTTTTTTACTGAACAAGGGAGTGCGCTTTAGTGTTGTGGGCTTCCTGGATAGGATTGTCTCATCTTCCCCTCTAAGAGTTGAGTTTCTAGTGGTCCCTTCCTTCTTGGGAAGGGTTTTGGTGGTGTATTTATTTTGTTGCTTTGAGTGACCCTATGGAGGTAGGTCTTGAAGATGTTGTGATCGGGAAGGTTCTTATTGATGAGTGTCTATGGGGATTTTTTCTTTCTCTTCAGGATGTTGGTGCTCTTCTCAATGGTTTCTCTTATTGTGCTAAAGTGGGACAATTTTGGATAGGTGTTGTGGGTTGGTTATCCTAAGAGGTCTTAATTAGAGAGGGCTCTATTTTCTATGTGTCTAGTTTGGTGCTTGATCTCTACTATTGTTGGAGGACACTTTCTCACTTGAGGACCCTTGCTTCTAGCCATTTCTGCCACTTTCTCTTGATGTACCTTGTTGGGATGTTGCCTACAAGACCTATAATTCTAAGATGGTGCTAGGTTTATTTTATCTTTGGTATATTGGTTGGGGATTTTTTCCCTATGTTTTTCATTATTGGGACTCTATTCCCTAATCTGTATGTTGATAGATGGCCTATTGAGGTGGTCTTTGTTAGTTTTTTTAACAACCCTACTGGCATAAGGTTGCAAAAATCCTTTCAAAATATTTTGGCTATTTATTTCCTTCTTAGTAGGTCTTTTCCTAGCTTAAGGGTGGTTGTTAAGATGGCTTGGGATGCATTCCTAAACTCATCTATTTTGAATAGGTAGTTTTAGCTACTCGGGACTTTGTTTCCCGCCAATTTAGACTTCAATAAAACCCTCTTAAATGAAAATAAGGGTTTTCCTTTTTAGATGTTTCTTGGGTTGTCTCATGGCTTGTGACCTCTTCCCCTAGCATGCCCTTCTGGTAGCTTGTTGTGGTATGAGCCTATCCTAATTTTTCTTTTTATTATGGTACAAGCCTATCCTGATTTATCAATATCAAAGTGAAGAGGGAGGAAATGCATCATAAAAATAAACAAAATCTTAAATTTACATCTTCAAACACTTTTGGTGCCAAAAATCCTTTCTTTTAGCACTTTAAACTTTATTAAAATCTCCCACATTTTAATTTTCCTTTCCACATATATTTTTAATAATTCATTCTCAAGTTGCACATTGGGTTTTTATTCTTATTTTTAACATCTTAAACCTATAATGAAAATTCTATTTTAACTTTTTGTTGGTTGATTAACCCCTTGGGCATCCCATTTCTCTTGTAGGCTTCCATTACAAAGTCATGGATTCCTTTCCCTCAATTTAGTCCACCTAGTCATAATTCATTTTCATTCTATTTTAGTTAGTAATTATTTTGATTCCTTTTATTACAAAATTGAGCTTTATTTTGTTGGAGCAATAAGAGGACGATAAAAATTCATTAATTCAATTAATTTTGCAATGCATTCCAATCAAGGAATTTATTTTTCTAATAAGTTCCTCTTTAAAGTAATTGTTCTCTTTAAAATTGGTCAAAGCACATAAAATGACCTCTTGAAACACTTCTTAGAGCCATTTTACACTATATTTTATTTATTTTTTAAATAAATTATTTTCCAAATTTGTTGATTGATATTGTGTAGCTAGGACTAGGTTGTCTTCACAAATAAAATCATATGCTAAAAAGGACTACCACACCAATATGACATTAAAAATATCCTTCTATATCAAAATAAAATATAAATGGTTACCAAATATATTTGGTATGTGTAGCATCATTAAATTGTGACCTTGCAATTTTCGACCGTATTTGGGTCTTCACATTGGTGAAACGAATCCCTAAGCCTGATTGGAGACTCGAGACATGCTCACACCTCCTAAAACTTGCAGTTCCTCGCATCCTACACTCCCTCTTATCATTTCTTATCCTGAATTAGGGTAGGATAGGGGCATGGCACCTCTGTTCTCCTAGGATAGGAGTGTGGTGCCTCTGTCCTCCTAGGACAGGGTCACAACATCCCTGTCCTTGCCCTATTTTGGGACCCCTTTGGATTAAACCTACATTGGGCTTGTTAAATGGGAAGTGGGAAAGGTTTCCCTTTGTCATCCTAAGATGATAAATCAGTCAAATAAACCTAATTGATGAATAAATAAGATGCATTTTTCTCTCATATTTTCATAAGAGACATACATAAAGTGGTAATTATGATCTTAAGAAAAATCAAGCATTCAAGAATTCAAGTTTCTATTTAGCATCTCAAGTCTCCTTTCAAGGCTAGGTGTTGCATTCAAGTCAAGGATTCAACCATTGAAGTGGATATCTCTCTTGACATTCAATTCTACATATCCTTTCAAACAATTCTATCAATATTTCAATTGCATCCTCTCTTGAGGCGAATTTTATTTTAGTCATTTACTTGCAGGTACTTTTCCTCATTTGGTTAATTCCAAAACTAGGGTTTGACTTGAAGGACAACCCCCAATCCCAACAACAATTCCTCCCTTTTCTGTGTGTAGGTTTTAGGTGCTCAACTGTATTTGCAAATTTGGACTTCATTTTCGGAGATGGAAAACCCTTTTCGCCATGCAAATTTTTCAGAGGACCGAGTACACTTTCAACACGGTCTCGACAAATTTCGCCCAAATTTGCAGGGTAGCTTCATATCGGACTTTTACTACTAATTCTAGGTGCACAACTTCATCCTGCATTTCTATCTCAGCTTATAATCATTTCTTTGTCACTTTTACATTTAGTCCTAAATCGCATAATTCAACTTATCTATTCTAAAATAGGGGTTACTTCGACTTTCCAAATTCATTGTTAGTTAACTTAGCATTCAATCTCTTTCTATTGATATTAGATCTAGTGAATTGTCCCCCCTGTGTTAAATGTAATGTGTGTAAGAGGTTGAAGAAAACTTACTTGCATTAATTGTTTAAACATTGCAGAAAAATGAAAAATGTTTATATATAAGAAATTTATCTATTGTGAAAAATATATATACACAAACAAATTTATGTATATGTTAGATTCATTAATTTTCTCTTTCAACATTGTTGTCTATGAATGCAAATATACATACATGAGAGATAGAGTGTGTTCAAATTGTAAATATAAATATATTTATATTTCTTTAGGTTTCCTTATTTGTAAGTTCAAAAAAATGGAAGGGCATAGGGGGATGAAAACACTTCCATCTTATAGTTTTGGAGGCACACTCTATTTATGCGGGTCACGATCATATGGTGTGGCTATATTGAATAACTTTCTTAGCCATTATAGACCTCCTATTCTTTTCTACCATTGTTAATATGCTTTCTAAAAACAAGTCTTCTAAAAATTCTTGATTCTATACTCTATTTTGCCAAAAACATTTACAAACCTATACATACATACATACATACATACATACATAGAAAATAGGAGAGAGGGAGGGGGTGGGAGGAGTAGCTAAAATAAACAAAATAAATAGAAGACAAAATGAGAGAGGAAATAAAAAACACACTCAACAAAGTAAAATAAAATAAAATGTTTTACCTTGGGTTTGTCTTAGCCCTTCTCCTCTTTCCCTTGCTTCTCTCTCTACATGCTTTTATAAATCTTAATGACATCATAAAATAATGAATTCATGTGGAACTAATTAGTTTTTCTTACGTTAGAAGAAAAGGAACTATTTTAATCTAATTGAGTAAGATGAGTTTTGTTGCTAATGTCTTTGAATTTTTTATTTTATTATAGTTTAAATTAATTGTTTTTGTTTTTATTGATTTAAAAATATATATATATTAATTAATTAAATGTTTCAGAAAATTAATTTGTAAAATAAGCTAAATCAAATATTTTATTAAGTAATTTTTCTTAAATAAAATTAACTTATAAAACATATAAAATCAAACACAATTAAATAAAAGTTATTTTTTCACAATTACTTCATTTAATGAAATTCACCTTATTAATTAAATAAAAATTCTATTTGTTTTCTCTATTAATAAGAAGAAAAAAAAAGGGTGTTGGCTCTTTACACTAATAACCCATTGGAAATATTATCAGAAACAACACTTTAGAAATATACTAACAAGAAAAACTAATAGTAACTAAAAGGATTAAAGAGTCTTAGTAGCATATATAAAATGAACTAGAGTTCTAGACCTAGCTTGAGACAAAAAAAAGACCACAAAAAAATAGCTTAAATAGACTACTTGAGCACATTGCTCCAGTCTTTAGTAAGGAACTTGAACAATTCCTTGTAGTTCCCTTCAGGTTTTACATCCTTTCCAAGAATATTCTTCTACATCGAGCACATTAAGGTGGCCAAACTATGCATCACATGTAGGCTAAAACAGGAGATACTCACCATCTTTTGTTCTAGATTCGTCACATTTTTTTATTGCATCCAAATCCTCTACCATAGACCTACATGTGGCACAATTACTTACACTATCTCTTTTTTTCTCCACCTCCCCCGACATCATGTCTTGGGTAAGATCCAAGGGTTCATTCTTGTGACTCTAGTCTATTAAACCCTCGTTGGTAGATTTAGTTGAGCTATTATCTTTTCATGTGTCATCTTTACTCTCTTCAACACACTTTTCTTATAAACTCTCAAAAGAGTCCTCCTCAGAATCTTTTCCATACCCTGCCAAATTCTTGTCTGGAGCAATACACTTCAAGCATCCCACCAGTTTGTTAGAATGCCTAGAACAGGAACTAATACTTTTACTAAAAACCTCCCCAACCTCCATTTCAACCTCACTACTGGCCTTTGTTTTTTAGTAGGAGGAGGGAGTCCTTGTGGCTTCCTCATCTTATCAACCCTAGGGGAGGTGGATTGTTGATTAATTGTCATAGAGGCAAGATTAGGAGTCACAGGGGAGCCAAGATGATAGTAAATTTTGGTAGAGAGGGGTAACTTCAAATGTTTCTTTTTTTCACCCTTGGGTAATAAGAATAGTATTTACAAGGGGTGAGATAGAGTTTGGGGCTTCATGCTCCTTTGATAACAGTTGTTCGAGGGGGGATTAGAGAAAGGTGAAAATGATACAGGTAAAAAATTAAGCTCTGATGGACTGGAATAAGTTTTTGACCATGAGTTCTAGCCATCTCCAAGGCTTCAAGAACAGAGTTTTTGAGGGAGATAATTAGGAAGAAAGGAAATGAGAGCAAGTCATGGTTACAAAATTGATTAAATAGAGGAAAATGATAAATATATCAGGCCTTATGCCTACCTTCTAGGGTAAAAATTTTATAATCATTAAGCACAGCTTGTTCCATGGCTCAGGTAGTTTATCATTAGCAAACCCCCCTTGAATCTTCATAGGTTCTAGTTTTCACCTGAAGAATTGCGCTAGACTCTCATTGTTTGGCACATGAATTTTCCTCTACCACTTCTTGTCCTTGGTTGAGAGGCCCATAGCAAAAATAATGAACTCTTTAATTAGATCAAATGAAACAGCACCCATAGTAACCTTCTTCTCATCCTAGGATTTAGTAAATTGGATTGAAATAATTTTTTCATACCCATTAATCCTGTCTAAAAAATCTAGAACCCCCCTTCATTAAAAACATGCCAAAACATAGGTCATTTTAAAATTTGGTTTGAACATTGGGATTAATTATAACCATGTCCCCACCCATTATGGAAAGATACACATAAAACATAGTGATAAGGTAGAAACAAACCCAAGACTTAGCACTCAACACACTTAGCAGGTAAAAACAAGATGAAAACAAAGTGTTTAGGGCCTTTGAAATAGTTTCCTTGAAAATATGAGAGACATAAAAGCTATAATAATTAAACCTTCATCTCCATAAATTCCAAAGCTACCATTCTTTTCTGGTAAGACCAAATAGAAAATTACAAGTAGATTTTCTGGGCTACATATCGTCACCACTAGGAAGAACATATAAAAAATGTTTATTGTAGAGGTAGCATTCATTTCAATAATAATCTAAAGCCAGAAAAGCTTACCATGCATAGGTGAGCTACCACATCATTGTGACTCCAACCTTATTGTGGGGCTCACACCAAATGTTGAAGCCATCCCTTCTATCACTCAAATACAAAGTCCATATTATCTGTATCATGAAGGTGACCCAAGGGTTCAACACAATCTTCCACATATGCATCCCTATCAGCATAAATGATTGTCCACCAACTCGACAACCAACTCTATACCAGGTTTCACGTACTTCATCACTAAGGCTTAGCCATATTTCTACTAGTTTATCTCAACTTGAAGACAAATCCCTCTCCATAGATAGCTATTCCACTATCTTGAAATATGTGGCAATACAAACTTACTTCATACAAAAACACATTCAAACTCACTTCGTACAACAACTTTATTTCCTTCTTTGGATGTGTGTTTTAAAACATGAATCAAGACCTAACAATAATTTTCAAATTTCTCTTACTATTCTTTTAATAGAACAACCAAGCATATTACAACCATTAATTGTATCAATAATGATTTTGGATTCACTCTCAATTTTCATGTTGTGAATGCCGATAAACAGGGAAATCCTCAAACACCAAAGTAAATCCTTACCTTAGCCTAATTTCTAGTACCCACCATAATACTCCCAACCAAGGTTCCTATATCTAATCTTATGACTCCTCTAACAATAACTAGCCCCTATCTAGCAACTCCAGCAAATTTGAGCTTGTTCCTCCCCCTTATGTGGGGAGCCCACTTAGTATTCAACTTCTTCAGTCTCTTAGAATTATCAAATCTAGCATACAAAGGGGGAAGATTTCAATTCTTGTCCATTTTGGCATCAAAAGCTGAGGGGGGAGAAGAGGGACGAACCCAATTACTGACTGAAATATTCTACTGGAAAAGCTTGGCAAAAATTCAAAACACCTCAACAAATCTTTCTTCACCCCTAAATATTTTATAATTCCTCTCCTTCCAGATACTCAATTGGAGGTTATGAGGTATTTTTGTTCCAAACTCCTTAATGAGGAGGTAAAAGGAATGGCTTATCTGATCAAGGACCAATGCTTGCAGACCATAGTTCAAGACCCAAGCCAACTTCAAATTTTTGAGAACTTTACCCCACAAGTTAAAGGCAAATTGACAATGAAAAAGAATATGGGGAATGGATTCCTTCTCAAGGTTACATAAAACACATTTATTTGGGAATTGAAAAAAGCCTTTTGATAAGGTTATCTTATGTGAGGATATTATTATGGTTCACCACTCACGAGAAAAAGTTGACTTTTGGGATAAGATGGGGTATCTAGACTTTCATCCAAAGACCCCTAAGAGTACCTTCTTTCAATAGAAAATAGTAGGCTGATTTGATGGAGAAATTTCCTTTAGGATTTTTGTACAAGACAAACTTATCTTCCTCATTGAAGATTGGGATTTTGAGCCACTACAATAGTTGCCATAACTGGGTAACCAAATGGAGAAGGTGAGGTTGGGTTTGACAACACTGTGTTATGTCTAACCAGGACCTATCTAGTGAAATTTAGTCGAACACATGGGTACCAAAGAAGGCCAAAACAGTTTCTTTAATAACATTGAAATTAGGCTGAGATGACAAAGGTCTAGTCTCAAACAAATTATCTTTCCAAAACTTAATATTTCAACCATTTTCAATTTGCTAGGTTTGAGCCCAATAGAGACTAGCCCTTTTGATGTTGTAAGTAAAATATACATGTAGTAAACAATTTTTTATATCACCTATACAAATTCCAAAGATTGAAACTGTTGAATTTATTTTTCTTATAATTATAATTTTGGAGTTGAAAATGCATTATAAATTCTAAACATAATTTTAGTTGTATTTGCATGTTTTGTTATTATATTTTTTAATTTATAAGAATAAATATTGATTAGAGAATTATTTCAACCATAAATTCTTATATTGTGTCTTGAGAGAAATTACATAGGAATCTTAAGATGGTTTTTACCTTGATGAGGTACTCCCTTAAAATATTCTATAGAGATTACATACCCTAACTAGGCAACCCTCGACACTATAGAATAAATTATGGAGCTCTAAGTTATTTTGTTTCTTTTTCCTCAGGTAGCAAGGTCATTGCATCAATATAAATTTAATAAAGATGTATGTATATTGTTACTCTATAGTGTATCATATGATAAAGGTTAGTAAAAGTGGTTTCAAATAAATACATAATTTTTTGTTGTTTCAAATTTTCATGTTCATTTGCAAATGTGAGCATGACTACTTTCTTTCAAAAAACTAATTTTTTTTAGATGATATTACCTCTCTTTCCTCAAATGTTTGGAAGAGGGGTTAATGTCAATGTATTGGCGTGTCCCGTTTAGCTAGAGGATTGGCTTGTGTTAAGTGCTATTTTGAGGCTTACATTTTATTGAATAGCGATTATATATTATTTATTAATGGTGGATTTTTTCTTTTTGTCTGGGAATCTTTTCATCTTCACAAATATTTATGCTCCCAAATATTTTCAAGTTAAGGCTATAATCTAGTCTCATATTGAATTTTCTCATTCTTTTGTTGTTTCTCTTTGTTGGAGATTTGAATAGTACTCTTGGTCATAATGAGAATCATTGTAGATTGTATTCAGTTTTTTTCAATGATAATTTATGTTTTCTTAGGTCGATGGATATTGGATCCAAGGTCTTTACTTGTACTAATACAAGATGTGGGACTGATTCAATTTTAGAGGCTTGATAGATTTTTAGTTTCAAATTTGTAGATATATTCTTGTTTTTTATTAGATTAGCAGGGAGACGGCCCTGGTCGAAAAGCAAAGAAACCAATACTAATAAAAAATGATAAAAAAATTTCTTGCCCTTGAAACTATTTCTACGGATGCTAGTATCATAGATATATTCTTGTTAAATATCCAGCTAAATGGACTTTTGAGAATGTTGATAAGCATATTGTCATGGACTAAGTGTCCTTAATCTTGGCTAAATTCAAACTATATCTTAGATTGCTTTATCATGATCAAGCTTAATTTCTTAATTTTAACTCTTATTGGGAGTTTATCACATGTTTAAATAATAGAATGTTTTGTTTTTTAAAATTGGTAATACTTTATAAGACCATTTTAATTTTTTCTTCTTTTAACTTTGCTGATGGCTATGACTATCTCAAAATCTCCATGTGGGAAAGAGATGTAAATTCTCTTTTATCATTATAGTATTATATTCTGTTTAAAACAAAACAAAGTTAAAAATCACATATAAAATAAAATTAATATTTCAATAAAAATAAACGATATTTCTTTACCGTCTAAAATAAATCTGTGTATAAAGACATTGGCCTTTAATTAGACAGAATACTATAGAGGAAATGCATTTTTCAGTCTTTTAATCTCGTGAGCAATTATAGAGACGACGGTTAAAAACGAAAGAAAAGCTAAACGGGTATAAAAATATAATTGATTGAAAGGGTGACGATACTATCGATACAAAGACTTGTGGCTTTTGCGGATTTGTACGTCCTTCAATCTCGTAAAACTGGAGATATTTTATTTCTAACAAAATGTTCGATGACATATGCGCAGGCCTGTCAGCAGGCGACAGTAATGCTGTTCTCGGTTTTATAAGAGAGATTTTTATTTCCTTCCTATATGATGAGAATTTTATGTGTTTCTTCTGTGTCAACAACTGCTTTGCCATTGAACATTTCATTGTCTCCGTATATTCCTCTCGTTTTCAGGTTGAAAGAAAAAGGTTAAATTGCCAGTTGCCAGCGGAGTTGGCAATGAAAACATAGACGATGAGAATGAGCAGGCTGCAGGACAATCATATCAATGTGCTATTTAATGACGTTGTATTAAACAAGCATGTCAAACTCAACTAAGCCATCTTCTATCATTCGGTTTGGCCAAAAGCAAGGCAAGAAGGAAAAATGGCAGTGAAAATGGGTAGCGCCAAATTGGTGGTGATAGTGTTAATGGCAGTAATAATATTGGTGAGTATTAGCGTGGCTTCAGCACAAGGAGGACCATGCTTTAAATACCTGTGCACAAACGATGGGGGTTGTACAGGATACGCAGGCAGCCCTAAGTGCTGCAAAATCGGTGACTGTGGCAGCGGAATTGGATTTTGCGACGCTTCATGCTAATTTACCAACTGATCTTACTTCTTTTCTTGTCTCATTAAATAATCCAGCTTAGTTTGCTGTGTGTCGTTTGTGTTTTCGTGTTTGAGCAGGATGCTGACAATCCTCTCCCCTTAGTTTACCCCATTGTTATTAAGGTTTAGTTTGATGTTTCTACTTTTCAACAAGTTAAAATTGATCTTGTAAAGTGTCTTATTGTGGAGTGCTTTGTAGCTGTTGTCGCTACAAAGCACTCCACCAACATGATATATTATCCATGTAATGTAAAGTGCATTGTAACTCATGAGGTGGTAGCTGGGCTATCAATTTGAATAAATAATTTATTCAGTGTGTGATTTATTCAGTTAAAGATGTGATGTTCTTATAAGTTTTACACATTCGAATATTTACATATAAAAGTGAATACCTAGATTCCATATGGATTAAGCTTTGATGATGATGGTGACTTATACCAAAGAGGAGTACATTGTAATTAAATAATTGAAATATGTTAATTCTTATCTCTGAATCATTTATAAAATTTATTCAAAAGAGTAATTTGGCTTACGCAAGACAAGGGAATTGGTTATAGATTTCTTGATTTTCTTCAAAGTTTTCTTTAGATTCTAGCATTCATTTAGTTTTGACATCTTTCTTCATGTCATTCAAAAGAATATAAAAAAAATTGTAAATCTATTCATAAATGTATTTGATAAAATTAATTTTTTTAATGAATGATTTGAGCTATTCTTTTGTTGTTTCATAAAGACTGCTTCAAAATAGCCTCTATTTTGTTACGTTGATTGAAATACCCTCTCTTGAATTATTTGCCTAAAATTTTTCTTTCAATTATTTCAAAAATTTACTTAGATGATGATGTATTTTTTGATTATTACATTGAAAGTAATACCATGGGTCTTTGGAAAGTTGCACCTACATTGATTAGGCCAAAATACTTTCTCCTATATGCAAATGTTAAACAATGACATCACACTAGAATCCTTGATGGAAGGTGTTAGAAACTAAAGATGTTACATACCTCTGTTGGATTGGAAAGTAATTATGGGAGCTCATGAAAGAAGAAATGTGAAAATAATGATCCCTCAACTCGGGGTGTAAGAAATGCCTATTTATCACTCATAAGTTTTACTATTATCTTTGAATTATTTACTCATTTAATTTTATGCTAACGTATAGATGGTTTCTATTATGAGATAATTTATTTGTTCATTTCTCATTTTGTTTCCCACATGTAATACACAAATCTTTGCTACAAATATGGTGTCTATTTTAATTAGGTTTATTTAATATTTTTTGGTTAGCTTAAAGGGTCATGGAATTATTTTTCTAGTCTCTTATTTTCATAAAAAATATTTGACTTAGAATAACAACACAAATTATGGTTCCTAATGTTTAGTTACTCTAGTCCCTATAAGAATGCCCCCTTGACTCCATTCCTACACCCCAAATAAATATGGTACTTACTATTTCTTCTTTGCACCTTTCGGTATATTCTCTCTCATGTTTTTAAACCACCTTAGCCATAGAGTTTCACTTACTAATTTAATTGATCATAGGGAAATAAGAACCCTAACTATCTTTGAAGCACTAATTTACTATTAAATTTATTTTCTATTTATCTTCACTTATATAGGAAGGAAAAATGAAGTTGGTCAATTGTACAGAAAAACAAGGTTATAGACTAATGTACATATGTGGGTTAGTGTGTATCATTATATTTGTGCTAGAATATATAGGGACAATGTTTTTTATTAGGGGAAAATAAGGTTTTGAGGGGACCCAGAACCCCTTACACTAGGATCTGAATGGACCCGAAACCCCTTACACTGGGTTTTGAAGGAATCAAAACCCTTTGGAATTAAATAGGAATCGAGAACCCAAAAGAATAACAATGCAAAAAATGTAAAAAATCTACTAACAACAACCAACTATTAACCAAACATCTGTAGGGTAGCATAGAGAAAGAATAGCCACCCACCAAGCCTAAGAAATCAGACTAGAAACCTAGGAAACTTTTGCATGAAGCATCAAAGGCTTCCAATGAGTAAGAAACTTCAAGGAGTAGGCCAGATCTATAAGGCAAGGGTTTAATCAAAGCACCCTTAACCTTTAGAATGGGTTTTATCATGGCTCCCAAAACCATCAGGTTAAAACTAGCAAAGACTCTGTAGCTGAAAGCCACCTCCCAACCAACCAAACCCCTCTCCACCTGAATATAAAAGCAGACAGTTTTTTAGTGGTGAATCTTCACCAATTGGTGAATTCCGCGTGAATAGTCTTGGGCAAGATCATGGTCAAATCACTTGGAATTTTGGGGTTAACAACACACTATAGAATCTGGCTTCGCCATTCACCACATAGCGTCGACGTGCATACCCATAATATTTGCCTGGAATCACTCAGACATGGGTATTACATCACCTCCATTATTTGCTAGCAATAGTAAAACGACCACATACCCAAGACCTAATTTGCCAATGGTAAATTAAATGTTCATTGCACGCGTCAGCCAAATTCACCAATATCAATTAAAACATTATAAGCATTTGAGGACCCATTTCACCCCGCTTAAATTAAATGTTCATTGCACGCCCATGCAATTCGCCAAAAATGCAATTAAATTAAATGTTTATTGGCAAATGCGATGCTCACGCCCCGTGCAATTCGCCAAAAATGCAATCATAGATTGCTATAAATACACTCTTTCTTACACTCTTTCTTCCAATTTGTTCACGTCTGATTAGTAAATTGGGAGCTCTCAAGTCTCGATTCTCATTTCGCAAATTGAGTTGGAAAGTTGAAGTTCATTCACATTATAGAGTGGGGTGGAGGGCCAGAGTTACAATCCTACAACACAGGCCCAGACATTCCTGATTCCTGATTCAAAGAATTGAGAAGACATAAAGGTGAGTAATCATTTCTTCATACTTGATAGTATTAGTTTTAACTTTTAATTCATAGTGAGAGGTCAAGACTCAAGATGTCACAGTCAAACATGAGTGAGACTCCTTGGGGTGGTGAAGGGATTGAGATGTCACACAAGGGTGAGACTGAGAGTCCTCCGAGTGGTGAAGGGATTGGGATGTCAGACAAGGGTAAGACTCCTTAGGGTGGTGAAACTGAAGGGATTGAAAGGCCATCAAAATTCCCAAAACCTAAACTTAAAGATACTACCATAAAGTCTTTCTTTGAAATTGGCAAAGTTTCTAGTCCATCAACTTCTGCAGTTGCGGAAGCCATTCACAATAACTAACCACCACCACAAGGTAGGATTGTCATTGAGTTAAATGCATCAAATGAGGATGACAATACCGACATGACAGAAGATGTTGTAAGGGATACACACAATGAGATAATTCACTCGGATGCAAATGCTAGTACTGAAGATGATGTTTCGTAGGAAGAAAAGAAAAAGGAAAGTAAAACTAGGGCGAGAGTGGGAGATGACAAGGAGTTTTAAGCTTGATTGGGTAGCAAAGTACCCATTCATTGAACCGGTCCCAAACAATGATGAACAACCAATAGAATGCAGATGTAAGATTTGTAGTTTGAAAACTAAAAGAGAGAAAAAGATGCAGCTAAAGCTTGACACCATAGAAAATCATATTGGTAAGGTTTATGAAAAACAAATCATAGATGGAAAGGAAACACGAGTAGTAAGATGGAAATCAAAGGAAGAATGTCTTAATGTTAAGTATGCCGTGGAATATGAAGAGCATAACCACAAAACGACACTGATTGGTAATAGTGGATTTGGAAATACACTCAAGGCTGGGCTTGAACATGCAGCGAAAGATGCAAACCTGGCAAAGACTGTTCAGAAGAGTTTTTTTTCCATATTATGTCAAGAGGGTGTGCTATGAAAGATTTCCTAGAATTTAGTAATTTATTATCTTTTTGAATGTTCCTCACTATCCTATGTCACATTGGTCAATAAATGTTGGATGGGAAATGGCAAACTGTCTCACTAAGGTGGAAAAGAAAAATTTACAAGAGAGTGTAAAAGAGTCAAATTTCATTTCATTATCCATAGATGAAGTTACTGCGGTAGATAACACTGCTTGGGTTTGTATGTATGTGTATATCATAAAAGAACACGCCCACCGAGCTCATCTACTCTATGTTCATAAAATGAGGGGCAATTCAACAATAGAAAATTTATATTTGGAAGTTAAGAAAGCTTTGAATGAAATTGCTGGTATGGATGACTTGAAAATTGCCAAGAAGTTGGTGTGTGTTGGAGCTTATAGAGCTGCAATAATGCAAGGTCAAAGGACCGGTCTTTGCACAAGATTACAAACTAGTTTTGCACCATACATGGTTGGCATTCACTGCATGGCCCATTGAATGAATTTAGCATATATAATTGTAAGCAATTTCCCTATAGTGTCAAAAGTTGAAGATCTGGTCCACGAGCTCCACTCATACTTCTGTCGAAGTCTTAAACATTTTGCAGAATTTCAGATTTTTGCTGAGGGAGTAACAAGAGGAAACAAGCTTCTCAGGGATGTTGAGACCAGATGGATCTCCTTGCATGGACCAGCGGAACGATATCTAACAAAATATCAATCCTTGATCAGACTAATGTATGAGAAATGCTTCATAGTAGACAAAGCTCCTGATCTCTTACATAAGTTAAGTGATATAGAGACTCTATTAACTTTAGCTAGTCTTCTCCCCATGCTGGATTCAATGAACAAACTTGTTAAGAAAGCCCAAGATAGAACTATGTATATCAATGAGTATAGCACTCTACGTAAAATGACATGCTTGAGCTTGGATGGTCTATATTCAGATCTAACAGGGCGAAGCCCAAATTTTTTTAGGTGGCATATAATTACAGATTTGAATCATGCTTAAAATTTTTTACATTTCAATACAAAAAATGAGTTATGTGTCTTTGTAAAAGGATTGTAGATACCAATGCACCAATCTAAGATGGGTAAGCAAGGTATAGCACTACCAGTTAAAAAGGAAGATTTTGACAGGATTGTTAAATCTGTTAGTGATAATTTGAAGTCTATGAACTTTCAACTGAGATTCGTGAAAGATTCCCTCGAGAAGAAATACTTGAAGCCATGGGTTGTGTGTATCCTCAATATTAGCATTCAATTGGAGATAATCCAAATGATGCAAAGATGTATCATAAAAAACTAGAGGAATTGATATAGACATTTTCAAAAGATGCATATTGCAATGGATAGATAATAGAAGGAATTTTAAATTTAGATCATCTTAGAAAACAATTTAAACAATTTGCATTGGTTATGAAACAGTAGTTGGTTAACTTGGAGAATCCATTTGAACCTGGATCAATCACAAGGCTTTGGAAAAGGATAGATCAAAGTGAAGCATTGCATATTGCAATACCAAAATATTTGAAACTTGTTGATTTATGTCATTTAATGATATTGGGTTCGGTGGAAGATGAGAGAGCTTTCAGTGCATTAGGGCTTTTGAAATCAAAGATCAGAAACAAAATAGACAAGAATTTGGAAACTTGCTTGAGGTTGTTTGTAACCACGTATAATGTTAGAGATTTTCCATATGATAGGGCACTGGCAATCTGGAATTCCATGCATGAAAGACGAGGGGTATGCAACACTTTAAAAGATGGTGGTGCTACTGCTAGTGCTAGTGCTGAGACAAATGAATATGATGGATCACAGACTCAGAGTCAGCATGAAGATGAAGACATTTTTGAATACCCAACTCACAATGAAGATGAACATGTTGGTACTAGTTAGTTTTCGGATCTTGAGTCCATTTGGGATATAGAAGCCTCAGAGTGAGTCACTCAAGTGAATTAGCAGTCAGTTTATAGGTATTTATAATTATACTACAGTTCTTGAGTCATATTACAATTTCAATTTGCAAAATTGCAATACTATAGTTGTCATTGATGATTTTTGATATTGTATTCCTTGATTTTGTCAATCAGAACGGATACTTATTTCATATTTTTAATTGTGAATTTGAATTATTAGTAAATTGGTATTTGGTTCCACGTTATGTTGAACATGAAATGCAATAATTTGTGTCACAAGATCCATAAAATTATTCATATTGCATAACTGTTACTACTATAACCTTTCTACTGTTCTATATTAAATACTTAACATGATGTTCATGGTGATTAGGGTTTTGCGTTTGTTTTTTGTCTTAGTTGGCTAGTAAACCAAAGTTGTTGTGCATTGAAAATATAAGTTGTCCTCTATTTATTTGTCCATGTCAAAGTCAAGTATGGTCAAATGGTTGGTCAAACATGTTTAATGTTTCATCTCTAACTCACAAATAAATTTCATGTTTAACAATTTAAGTGGCGACTTAGCGAGTGTTGGTTTGGGTTTAAATCGCGAGGTCTCTAGTTTTTTGAGTGTTAGCATTTTATGTTAGTGAGCTGGAGATTGTTAATGAAATTGCTTTGGTCGCGAGGTCTCAAATTGGTTTGATGCCATGCATTATAGCCGTGAGAGTTAGCAAGTAACTACTAAGTCATTAATGGTCTGTGTGCCACTAATCGTGCCTGTTTATGATGGTAAATTAACATAAAACATCAATTTTTGTTGGTACTTGCTGGGTCACTGCGGTCAAGAGATAAAAAGTTTTGACGTTTTATGGTTATCGCTAGCTCGCAGGTCAATTATTATCAAGTGAGTTTAAGTCGCGAGCTTGTGAGTACTGGGAGATTTTAGTTGTCGTTACCTCGCAAGATGTTTTGCACTTGACCATTTTATGTTGCGAGGTTGAGACTGGGTGTGATTTTATGTTGTTGCAAGGTCGTGAGGTGTTCGTGGTTAAGTCATTTTAATTTGCGATCATGCGATGTGGTTGGTATCGCAGCTTAGTTGGTTGTGTCGCTTGCTCACAGGTTTTGTAGTTGTTTAGGATTTTAAGTTGCGATCTGGCGATAGGTAGGTTTTGATCTAATTTTGTGGTCATCGCATTATCACAGGTTTGTAAGTCTTAATTCAAAAAGTGTTGTGAGCATGTGATGGTGGTTAAGTGCCTTGTTGTCGCGGGATCGCAAGGGTTTAAGTCGAGTTAAGTTTCTAGTTGTGAGCTTGCGATGAAATAAGTTATTTTGTTAGATTTGCAGTGGTCGCCAGCTCGCAGGTAAAGAAAGAAAATTACAAATGTTGTTGTGAGGTTGCGACTGAATGGCTTGATGAAGATCAATGGTTGTCGCTCACTCACGAGATTCTTTGAGGATTCGTAAAAGGGGTTGCGAGCTTGCAATTAAGAGGATTTGGTAGCATTGTTGCTAACTCGCCAGTTCCTTTCCAAATTGTTATAACCGGTTGTGAGTGTGCGATTAAATATGGGGATTGACATGTGGACTTGTTTGCCGGGTTCTGTAAAAGTTTTGAATGGCAATCGCTAATCAAATGCCACAGTAGCTACTGCTACTTCATGCAAGTGTGGAAATTAATATTAATGAGACTTGAGAGAAGTGATGGCGCCCAAATACCATAAATTGCATGATCAAGCTGAGATTTTGACATTTGTATAATTGCATTAATGCCACACTAGCTAGTTCATGCAAGTGTGGCAAATGACAATTAATGAGACTCGAGAGAAGTGACGGTTCCCAAATACCATTTTATATTGCGAGGTTGTGAGTGGGTGTGATTTTATGTTATTGCAAGGTCGCGAGGTATTCGCGGTTAAGTCATTTTAATTTGCGATCATGTGATATGGTGGGTATCACAGCTTAGTTGGTTTCGTCACTCTCTCGCAGGTTTTGAACTTGTTTATCATTTTAAGTTGCAATCTAGTGATAGGTAAGTTTTGGTCTGATTTTGTGGTCATTGCATGCTTGCGGGTTTGTAAGTCTTAAGTCAAAAGTGTTGCGAGCATGAGATGGCGGTTAAGTGTCTTATTGTTGTGGGATCGCAAGGGTTTAAGTCAAGTTAAGTTTCTAGTTGCGAGCTTGTGATGGAATAAGTTCTTTTGTTAGATTTGCAATGGTCGTCAGCTCACAGGTAAAGAAAGAATATTACAAATGTTGTTGTGAGGTTGCGACTGAAGGGCTTGATGAAGATCAATGACTGTCGCTCACTCGCGAGATTCTTTGAGGATTCGTAAAAGGGGTTGCGACCTTGCGATTAAGAGGATTTGGTAGCATTGTAACTAACTCGGTAACACATGGACTTGTTTGCCAGGTTCTGTAAAAGTTTTGAATGGCAATCGCCAATCAAATAGAAGGGCATGAATTCAAATTTCGCTCGAGTACTTTAGCTTTGAAGTTTGAAATTTAAATTAATGCCACAGTAGCTAGTTCATGCAAGTGTGGCAATTAACGAGACTTGAGACTTGAGAGAAGTGACGGTGCGCAAATACCATAAATTGCATGATCGAGCCAAGATTTTGTATAATTGCATTAATGAATTCTATCTTTGATGTAATCCAGTGAATTGATCTCTGCAACAACATTGGAGAATTTGGAGTGTTGGGTGTGGGAAAATTTTAGAAAATTGGTTAAGTTTTTCTCCTACAGCTAAAATGAGCCAGGTGGCGAGTGGAACTAGAGCTTCCAAGCCCAAGCCCAAGCCCAAGCCCAAGCCCACGACAAGTGGAGCAGTTGGACCTGGAGGTTCCAAGGCCAATGCCACTGAGGAAAAGATGGTTAAGAAATACAAAGAAGAATTTGTAGATTTGATGCCAGTGACTTCCATTGCTTTGAATACAAATGATTTGGCATGGAGAGATTTATGGAGCCAATTCAGAAACCCTACCATGCTTAATATGACTAGTTCTTCTTTGTTTCATTATTTCTAGAATAATAGGGTTAAGCGTGTCCCGATGTCAAACCCTTGGGATTTAAATATGGTAAAGTTAATTGTGCTAGATGTGTATGTTGATGTGGATTTGATCAAAGAGTTGGCCAAATGCTATTGCCCAGTATCTAGGGTAATCAGAAGAAAGAACTAGTCTGCCCTAGTTTCAATTAAGAGAGCTAGCTTAGTTGAAGCTTTTCAGATTACTGGTGCTGCATGTACAAATATAGATTTGGAGCAGATTGCAGAGGATTATGACAAATACAAAGGTGTTATCAAGAAGCATGCAATTCCTAGATACATGCCTAGGGTGAATAGGAAGTCGATTATAATTCCAGAGAGTATCGAACCACCATTTGACATCACACCTTTCCACCATTATATGCATTGTACAATCTATGGATTATGTAGAGTGTTGGGTTTTGATGGAGATTCAACAATGTTAGCTGAATTATTGATGATGGCTATGGATATTCAACACCGAGATGTTAACAAAGATTACGATTATGTGGGCTATGTGGTTGAACACCTTCATAATGCTCTAGTTGAAATTTAGAGTGGTGCACTGAGCCCTACTTTCAAACATTATTCATTGCTGATGCATTTAATCTTGTTCTATAATGTTGAGTTCATAGATAAAGAATTGGAGCTTTTCAAAGAAGAATTGGGTGTCTTAATGCCAATACAAAGATGGACCCAAGTTTGGGACATTAGTTCTCCTCATTCTTCTTTCTTTTTCTTTGAAAATTGGATTGTTTCGCCAATTATAGAAATGCTAGGAATAAATAGGGAATGATTGTCAATTAATGTTAGGAGAGTTTTGAGAACTTACCAGTATGATCCAAACTGGTCTATAACTGGGGGGACTTTTATTTTTTTGATAACTTTAATATGATGAGAGTCTATGGGTGTCTTCAGCCTCCCCATATTTTACCAAAAATTGTTCCAATTAGGATTACTTTTATGGAGTTTATCTGGCAATTGACCCTAGTTGAAAAAAAATACCTTGAAAAACATAGGAAGGGTTCTCTTCTTCCTAGGCTTTGGGTTGCGTCCGATTTTACCATTGGTAGGATTTCCTTTGATGAAGTTGTATATGGTGAAAATGGATAACAATAATAATGATATTGAAAGGCTAAATGAATTCAACCACAAAACCCTAGCCTAACAACATCAAAGATCCACCATAACATATGAAGATTACCTAAGACAATGCAAATCAAATGAAATCACAAAGATTATACCATCACATGTCCAATAGGGTTTGGATCTCCATTCTTCCTATCTCCATTTATCTTGCTTGATATATTTGCTCTCAGATTTTATGTGCACAAGAGCTCAACAAAGAACGGAATGTGGTTGCAAGTAGGATCGTAGTGTAGTCAAGTGCATAAAAGATTATTAGAATGCATAGAATAATTAGGGTTTGATAATGAAGGAAGCATATCCTTATATAGAAGACACTATATGAAATGGAGGGATAAGATTGAGAGGTGCAAAAGGAGGTCGGCTATGATTAGAGGGTAGGTAAAAGAAATAATAAAATAATGAAAGGGGCAGGTAGTGTATGAATTAAGAGATGAATGACATGTGTCATGGGTAGAAAAGACTAATGAATTAATTAAATAAATAAAGATTTATTTAATTTAGGAAAAGGATAATTTAAATAAATAAATGTATTTATTTAAATGAGAAATAAGGCTAGAAGAGGATAAATGAATTAATTAAATAAATAAAGATTTATTTAATTAATAGAAGAATTAAGCTTAGATAATTAAATAAATAAAATATTTATTTAATTAGACTAGACAATTTTGGGTGTCTACAGAAGTAAACAAATTCCATAAACAACATAGGTTGGTTAATGTTGTGTCTAGATTTTGTGATCTTGAACAATTTATTAAAGTTGCATTGCCAAAAAAGACACTTTGGGCCACAATAAAGGACCATGAACCATTGGATGATGAAGATGTGGTTATAAATTTGCTGAGAAAAGATGAAGTACAAGAAAGGAGAAGAAAATGGAAAAATTTGATCAGAGTTGAAGCAGAATTGAAGGATCCTGACCCTAGTTTCTCAGGTTTTTGCTTTGATAGCTTGTACCTGGAGAGGATTAACAAAATCTTGAGTTTATATGAAACTCTTATGGAACAAATGCCTCAAATTCCAGAAGTGGCTGCTCAGCAGCAAGACCCCCAAGATGGACATTCTTCACATGGCAAGAGGCCACTTAGTGTGTCTGTTGATGATGTAGAGAGTGGGGATGAAGTTCAATCTACCCGAGTGCCAGCTGCAAAGAAACAAAAAACCAATGAGGTCGGTACAATTATGAGGAGAGACCTTACTAGAGCAATTGTTACAGAACAAGGACAATACTTTCATTAAATAAGGACACATCTCAGAGAAGCGGGGCAAAATGAAGAACATGGGGAAACAAACGAAGCCCTTTCTCAAGGCTTTGATGAGCGTGTGATGTTGTCAAATGAGTTCATGAAAGATGATGACTTTATTAAGTCAGGTGAATTTAAATTTTTTTTGACAAGATTGAAACAAAAACAATTAAGACAAAATCCGATCATAGAGGAAG
Organism: Cryptomeria japonica; assembly: GCF_030272615.1. Taxonomy (NCBI): domain Eukaryota; kingdom Viridiplantae; phylum Streptophyta; class Pinopsida; order Cupressales; family Cupressaceae; genus Cryptomeria; species Cryptomeria japonica. The sequence continues at coordinate 247,769,640 of NC_081415.1, forward strand.
CAATGAAGAAAAGAAACAAGAGATCATCAAGGAACTGCAGGAATATGATCCTGACAGGGAGAAAATATCTGTGGAACAGGCAAGACAAATGATTAAGAGTACTGGTATGATTATGATGCATGACTAGGATATCTAGTTTATTTTTATTATTGAATAGATTAGGAAGCAAGAGGACCCAATGTTTAAAACTGAATTTGAAATTGGAGATGTAATAAGAGGATCAAGATTTAATCCTAAGTCAAAGACACTTGTTGCTTGGTCTTTGGCCCCTTCCACTCAAAAGCCTCACCTTCTAAATATCCAAGTAGAAAAGAAAGCTGAAAGAATGATCTAGAACTTGAAGAACACAACTAACACAAAGATTGCCTCATTTTTACTCAAATTTCTTTTATGAATTTATCAAAAAAAGAAGACTTGTCAAGAAGATACACAGAAACATATACCCAATTGATTGCATTGTATAAAAAATATGAAGAGACACTGATGAAGAAGGTCGCTCTGGAGGAAGAGTTAGTGGAGTTGAAAGAAAAAATTGCAAATGAGCCCCCTCCAATACAGATTACAAAACAAGTACAAGAAATACCAGTTGATGTGACAGCAAAAATGGAGGAATACACAAGGAAAATTGAAAAGCTTGAAAAGGAACAAAATGTCAACGTTATCTCTATTGTGTCATGAATTCTAAAACACAGGATTAATGTATTGAAAGGAAAATTGATGGTAGTGCATGATTTGCACATTTCTTTGAAAGAGGCAAGTAAAACATCCTCTGAGGGTGTCGCTTTTCTTGGACCTTTGTTCAATGTTTGGTCAGGAAGAAGCAAATTAATGGATAAGCTAGATGATGCAATGATATATAGTGACGAGTTCCCTCCCAAGATCAGTGACACTAAAGACATGGTGGAGGTAATGAATGCATCTTATGCATTTTTCACAGGGAAGGATGTGCTTATAAATCAAAAATGACAGACGTTTGGGGAAGGTTATAGTATATTGGTGCCTTCAATTTATGGTAGTAATGGAGATTTGAAATTAGTTTCTGATTGGACTAGCAAATTTGATTTGATTCTAGAGCAAGAAGAAATAATCAAGCATGTAAATGAACAGGTTGATGCTGATTTCCTTAACGATATGCTTGATTCACTATTCAAGGTTGAGGTTGACCATGCAAAGTTTATTGTTGAGTCCAAGACAGTTACAGATTCTATATGGATAGATTCAGTTACAAAGTTGGAAGAGCTAAAGGCATTCAGTTGGCAAACAGACAAAGAGCTGGACAGGTGGCAAGCCATGCTAAAGCCAAAGAAGAAATCTCAGGTTGAGGTTGCTACCCAATATTCCTCATAGTAATCCTAAGCTTGTTGAATCCTCATTTTATAAAAGGATTCCAAGATTAATTTGAGAGGGATGGCCACTTTTTCTTTTTGATTGGTAGAGAGGGATGGCTAGTTGGCCACTTTTATTGATGTTGAACTTGAAAACTCTTATATAGTTATAATAGCTCAATTGTTCAAGAATTTGATAAGTGCATAGTTGAATCACATTGTGAATTTACTTTCTGATATCATCATGAATATAATATCAATATCATTTGTAGTTTGAGATCTTCACATAATTTTCTTTGTGTTGAGTTTATGTTTTCACTGTGAATTGAATGGTCAAGGGTTTTCTCAGTTTACATATGAATCTGGGTTGTGTATGTAATGGCATTATTCATAATTTCATTCCTATTTATCTGCAAATGAATCTTATTGAAGTTTATTATCAGGTTGTCTTTGAATTGTAAGTGACTCTATGCCCTAGGATAAGGCACTGGTATGTTGTCTTGATGTTGACTTGGTGAAGTGACCTTCCAATTATAATAGTTGATTCATTGTGGGTGAATATGTTTTCTTGTTTTCCTTTGATTATGAAATTATGATTTTTCTATAACATCTATCATGGAATTGGATCCTCAAAAGATATTCCCTTTAATTGAGTTTCATGCATGTTTTACTAATTATGTTGTATTCCTATCTATTCTGGCATTTGATACTTTAACTCTTAATACTCTTATGATTTTATATGCTATGGATGTTTATGTAATATATATGGAGGTGTTCTATGACTATAATCCGTCCACCAATTACAATGAGGTGAATCCTTAATATGATTCCAGACTAATAGTAATAGAAATTTTGCATTCCTGGGCATAATAATTAATAGGAAGCATTAAATGAAAAATTACATACACCATAATAATGCAACAAATGAAAAAAGTTAAAACTCATGATTTTGATCATTTGAAAGAGATAGAATTATACACAAAATAAATTTATACATAACTCCTTCAAGAAATCTACACAAAGCTTGACGCTAAATGCTTTTCATTTCCTCTATAAATGACTATATAGTATACAACTTGCTCCCTTCACCTAGAGTCTAGAATCACTACTGGAACCCGAAAAGGAACCCCAATGACAATACAACATGCAAAACTGCTTGAGCCATGCCATTATCACCCTGATGCCTTTAGATGGAATGTGAGATGTTACGTTCTATCCAATAGATCATTTCCAAATAGAGGAGGAAGCCTTTATGCCCAAGAACAGAGAAAATGGTTTAATGGAAAGAGGATCTTCAGCCTTCATGCCCACGATCAGGGAAAGTGGAAACATGAGCTTTAGGGTAAATGTAATATGTTGGGGAGGGGTCGTAACTTCCATGGCATCACAAAGATGACTGGCTGACACTCCCCACCCAAACAAATCCTTCTTTCATTCCTCTGTGGGCTCCTTCTTCAAACCCCTTGCCATCCTATGGTAGAGTATAAGCAGAGGATGAGCCATGCTTGGCCTTTCTTAACAAGAAAAGGCTTTCACACCCCCTCTGGCAATCCTTCTCACTTTCACAACCCCTCTAACAATAAACAAACTCACATAGAAGAAAATAAAAAAACACCCATCCAGTATCACACAACAACTCCATGCACAATCTTGCTCAAACATCATCTTCCTTTCTAAGGAAAAAAACACTCTCAGAAAATGAAAAAGGTTTCTTTTCTCTTCTACCAATTAAGTCACCACTCCATTGTATTTATAACATTTTCAATTTTTCACACTTCATTTGGTGATGCTCATTCACGTGAAAAATCATCATTTTGGTGTTTTTCAACATGACTGTAGACTCTAGAAGTCATGTCATACCTATCAAATCCACTGCAACCTACTAAGGCTCATCTATTGTGAATGATTTTGTCATGATTTTATTCCTCCTTGATTAGACAAATTCTGCTTTAGAAATTAGAATCCGTGACAACAAGCAACTTGAGCTCTTATTTCTCAGAGAAATCCATGATCTCCCATCACTAACTCAGAAGCTATCCAATCCTTTTATGCCTTTGAAACCATCATCCTCACTTGTCTAATCAACCTCGACTCAGGAGAAACCTTCAAACTAGTCCCTCAGGAATGAGTTAGCATCCAAGCCTTAAAAATTTTAGGTTGCGAGCTAGCAACCAGATAGTTTGTGGTTAAGTTTTATGGTTATCACTAGCTCGTGAGGTAAAATGTTTGAAGACATGATCAAGCCATGCGCTGGTGACAAGTTGGTTTGGGTTTACATCATGAGGTCTCTAGCTTTTTGGGTGTTAGTGTTTTATGTTGCTGAGTTGGAGATTGTTAGTGAAATTGTTTTGGTCGTGAGGTCTCGAGTTGGTCAGATGTCATACATTATAGCCATGAGAGTTAGTGAGTAACTCATTTCATATAGTTGTCACTAGCTCTCATATTTGTTTAAAGGTAGCATTTTTAGGTCACAAGCTAGTGACTAGACAGTTTGTGGTTAGGTTTAATGGTTATGACCAGCTCGTAAAGTTAAATGTCTGAAGACTTGATCAAGCCATGAGCTTGCGAGTGAAGTGCTATCGGTTAAGAGATAAACAATTTTATGTTGGCGAGTACGCGACAAGGGTTAAAGTTACCACTATCTCGAAGTCGTTGCAGTGACGAGGACTTAACATTTTTTGGTCGAGAATTGGTGAGTGGCAGTTCAATTTCCCTCAATTGGTAGATCTCGAGGTTACAAAGGCTTAGCATTTTCAGTGTGCGAGTTAGAGTTAGAGAGAGTCGTAAGGGCTTGTCGCTAGGTCACGATGTGCCCTAATGGGCAGTCTTCCAGGCAGAGAGTTGAAGACTGTGTGCCATGTGTTTTAATGACTTAAAGTTAATATCTTCAAATCGCCTTTTTTTTTGTGGTTTGAAAATAGCTTGAAATCACCAACATTTTATTTTTATGGTTTGAAAATAGGTTGAAATCACCAATGTTTTTTTAATGGTTTGAAAATAGGTTGAAATCGCCAATGCAAATATTTTTCTGGTTTTAAAAATATTACAATTCGCCCATGCAAATATTTTTTGGGTTTTAAAAACATTAAAATTCGCCAGGATTTTTCACAAACTTTGAGCGATCATGGCTAATTCACCAATGGAGATTATTATTTTTCTCCGTAAATTGCAAAAATTTGCTAGTAAAATTAAAATTTTTCTCAGAATTATACAACTTTAGCCAGGTTTTTACACCTTGTCCAAGGGGGCGATTTCTTGAATCTAACACTTACATTAACTCATGCTAAATAATCTAATTAGTTGATAAACTTAATGACATGATTATATTAAAACAATGAATAGATTCGTTTAGTAAGTTAAAATTATAGATAACATGAGAAGTTCATCCATTACAATTTAAGCATACATTTCGTTCAAACTTACAATAAAACATATGTCATGCATCTAATTTCCATACATACTTTAATTGCATTAAAAACTAATGAATACTTTCCATTATGCTAATCTACATGCTTCATGATCCAAATAACTGCATTTAATAAGATAACTGCATACATGCATTTAAGATTAGCATCACCTAATCCACATTATACATTTTAACCATAATGCCATTCATACATGCAAAAAAAAAGGGAACCAGATGAACACAAACACCACATATCACCAAATTGATATTAGAGTTCACCCCTAAAGGGCTACATCTCTAGGTCTACTCAACTGCAAGACTAGGTCTTCACAACCCATCAAAGTAACCCATGGTATAACATGAATATCAAGTTCTCACGGGCATAGACAACCAGACATGACTCCACAACAATGCTCCTAACAAAGACAACACAACTGTACACTAGTGAACATAAGGGACTTGAATGTCATCACATAACTTGGTATGGTTACCCTAGCAGGCCTCCATAGGTCTTGACCCCATCTACTAGGTTACCCTGGCAACCTTTCTCAAACCTCTGGTCCATTCATGTCTCATGTGGACCCAACACATCCTTTCATGAAGACAAAGTTGTTGGTTTGCCATTTTAGGCTTTCTCACTGCATGTCGAGTTTGTACTATCCCTCAACCAATGCGTGAGGCACAATTATCTTACTTAGTGTTTTCATTAAGGAAACATTCTAATAAGCTATTAGGTTATCACTTATTTAGACACACTTTCTATGGGTTACCCTACAACCACTTTGGGTGTTGCCCCCACTCGAAAGCCACTCTCCCATATGACACTAGACCATAATCAAATGAAACTCCAAAAACCAAGGTATAGACCAAGACAAGCATACAGAGTTCAATATGGTAGGAATACCCACTTGGTCAAACAAGTCCTCATATGAGGTGCACTGACTGTTAGTTCTCCGACTAGGGACATGACTAGCTTCAATCAACCACATAACAACAAGTGACAATTGCAATCAAAGACATGACTAGATACAAAATCGTCACATGAAAATAGTCAATAGTCAAGTTCAAGGACATAAGTAGATATCGAAATAACCATATGACAATATCCGATAATCCAATCAAGGACTTGCCATTTCATAATCAAATGCGAATAAAGAAAACTAAACATGCATTGACATAAATCCGAAAAGACAATCTTTTTCCATATCATTTTAAGATACAAATCGGTCAAATTTTCAAATTAATCTAAATTTCCAATTACAATAATTGGCAAGGACACCATTACATAATAAATTCAATAGTACGATTGCAATCATATGATTGTACCTATAATCCAATTCATAAAAGCAAAACATTAACAACTGTATTTTCTCATCTAATGTCCATATTTCGTTAAGAGAAAATGTCATCAATTCTCTAACTCTAACTATCTATCTTCAAATTTTCCCCAATTAACATACTATTTAATATCATAAATTTTCAACTCATTCATTGCTTTAATTTCCAAGGATTAACAAATAGTATAATATTTCTTTATCCAATTTTCAAAAACTATATTATTTCTTATCTTAAGATTTCCCAAATAATATAAATATATCGTTTCACTTCTCTGAAATTTACTAAATAACATAAGTTATATCACTTTCCAAAGTTTACCACAAACATATGTTATTTATTTTTAACGAGATATATATAAAAATATACAAATTTAATATGAATTAAAATATATTTTAAATCAACATTAATATATATATAAAAATGCATATCTTTTACATCACAAGGAAAAGGGATAGTGAGGGTAGCTACCCGTCGGTAGTTTTGCTTCCAACCGATAGCAGTCACTACCATCGGTAGTGCTGCTACCTTATGGTAGTAGTAGCTACCAACCCACATGTTGGGTATTCCCTGCCACGTGGGTTAACATAAATATATATATATTTTTTTAAAAATTTCTTTTTAAAAGAAAACCCCTCCCAAAGGCATATGCAAAACAAATAAATAAGAGATTCAATAGGAAATTTCCTAATCAAAACCTACACACCCATTTCCAGTATAGCAATCAATTTGAGCAAACAAGAATTTATCTGGAGGTTGAAAGTGGAAGAAAGGAGGTTTCAAATACAAGATTTAACTACAACCCTTCCTTAATCCACAAAAATGAAATATTTTTCAACACACACACTCAGATTTCTTCCAAATCAAAATGATCTCTTCTAGCAAAAACCAAGAAGATAAACAAGATTCCAACCTCTATCACCAATCCTGGAGAATGATTTGATGAAGAGCCCAACCTGCAAGTTCAAGAAATTCCTTCTTCCCCAAATGCCCAAAATTTTCATTCCAAAAATAACTCCAAAAATATTTTTAAAATCTAGGTTAAAAGGGAAGTTTTTGACCAAAAGTCCATTTTTTAGGTTTAAAATATTTTCCTCCAAAAAAAAAAAATGAAAATCATTTTCCCAGTAAATTTAATATGCACAAATTGCTTTTCTTACAAAATAGATTTTCTCTATTTAATTAAAAACTAACATTTGTATTTCAAAATGCCAAAGAGGGAAAATATTAATTTTCCAATTTCTAATTAACTTTTCTTTCAAAATACATACAAATGAATTAATTCACATTTAAAAATAACTATTTAATCAAACTTGCTACAAACATGAATTTAGCAATTTGGTTATTGATTAACCACACAAAGGGTCCTATTTAATTTACTCCCTTAATTTACTAATGCGTAAAAATATATTCAATCTACTTAAATGCTTAGTATTAAATAATCAATTTTACCACTCGCATAACATGCAACCCAAGAAAGCCAAAGAAACACACAACCCACACTCCCAACCAAAGGGGAAACTGATGCACGACTGATGACACTCACTTGAGCACGACTAGGGTAAAATGTAGGGTCTTATGACTACCTAATCCAATTCCTTTGGACCAATAAGCTACACTCAAACCTGCTAATCCAGGTGGAGACAAACCTCATAACTATGCGGTATTGTACCTGCAATCTCCTGCAACAATGAACCACACATGCATACATATATATTGAATGAAAGTGTTAGCCCAAGATTAAAAACACGAATCGGAGGAACAACTAATCTTACATAATAATTGATGTGAAATCAACATTTACAAGTACAGTCATTAAGCATAATACCTGAAATTAAAATAACAACCTAGTAAATCAACCATTCAAGAATGCCACTTAAAAGTCAACCAAGTTTAAACTAGATTTTAAAATCTGATTAGGGCAAGGGTAATACATTTAAGACTTCATCCATACATTAATAAAGGAAGTCATTTTTGAGAAGCCCAACATAGTCAAAAGATAGACTGAATCCTTCAAAGATTAATTTGGATCAGTAGAGATCAATATTGATACCCTACAGATGCACCAAGAAGAGCTTCATGATTTCGAAGATAGTAGAACTCATGAAACACAAATAGTGAGTAAGAATGTACTACAATCTAAAGATGCACAAGAATAATAAGAGCAACCCTATCCCAAACCCAAGGGCAGTATAATAGGAGGATTTTTTAGTATGACAGTTATATACAAATTCATGGAGACACAAAAATTCCATGAATCGATGAATCAAATTAATCTTGAAGAGAAACACCGTTAGTATTGACATGACCTAGAAATGAGCAACTGAAGATAGAGATTGAGGAAGGAATACCTAATGGTGACAAAGTAGAGCATAGTCCTTAATGAGTTGACAGAATGAAAAGCTAAAGCAAACAACACTTGAGGTAATTCTCTAGTCTTTTTATTTAATTTATAGCTATTACCCATTTAATAAATTCATAGAAACACAAACTGGAACTTGTAAGAGTTCCCCAAATCTTGTACTAATATGTATTTAGTTGTATAAGAATGTCTATATTGTTGTTACATGAAATTTTATTTAGTGATATTCATGTCTGGCTGAGATATATGAGTTGATCATATTTCATTCATTAATATTTTCTCTAAAATTAATTTCTTATACTTTTCAGAGCTATTATCCTTAAGCCTTTACATTGTACAAGTTACCAAACATACTAGGAAGATTATTTAATCTTATATACTCTTCCATGTTCAAGTGTTGCAGCTATGATAGATTCCCAATAGTATCAATGATAATATTTAAGTTGTCACACCATTCTGATTCCAAGTGCCACAACTATGACAGATCGCCAATGGTATCAAGGAGGTTATTTAAGTTGTCACATCATTCTAACTCCAACCTCCATAGTTGTGACAAGTTGCTAATGGTATCAAGCGAGGTATTTAAGCCATCAAGCCCTCCCAAGTCCAAGTGTTGTAGCTGTGACAGGTTGGAAATGGTGTGAGTGAGATTATTTAAGGTATCATGTACCTAAAAATCTAAGTGTTGCAATTATGATAGTTAAGACACATATATGTGTATGCTTGTATGAACATCATATGTATATATGTGTATCTATAGATATGTATGTCTAGATACTCACATATCATACATATATGTATACATATACATACATTTAATATGCATATGCATTTTTTTATGCATGCACACTAGTACATTCAGAGCTGATTTCCGATGGCCGTTTGTCGGATTTGCGATGAATTTTCATCGGAGTGTCGATAAAATCAACCATCAAAAACTCAACATCAGATTGGTTGACGATGCCATACCCGTTGGAAATACGACAATCCAATGGATTCTACCGATGCTGTATGTCCGTCGATTACATCGTTGGTTGAAAGCTTGGTAGTCGTCGTAATTCTGACGATGATAATTTTTATCAAAATAAAATTATTATTATCGATGTCAATGTTTCCTTCCTACTATGCCTGGGTGAGGTGGTCAATAGAAGGAATAAAAGCAGTGCAAGTCCCTGAGATCTAATGGTGGGCGTTATTTTGTGGGATGAAGATGATCGCGAGTTACCTATTGCGAAATGGTGAAAAGGAAACTGGGTCCACACGATAGTAAAGCTAAAGTTAAAGACCAATCATTTCTCTTTTGATCAGATGGATCACGTGGTTTCATGGGATGAAGATGATCGAGTTTTACCCTTCACCAAATAGCGAAAAGTGCTAGGTCCTAGAAGTAGGTAGGTTTTCCAAAGAGTAAAGAGTGGTTGGTTCAGAGAATGATCAACGGCCTGCATTGATTCGCGGCCAAAAGGTGCTCGAGATTTAGCCTTCATGAAGTAGAGAAATGACATGGTAGTCCAGTTAGCGGTCTAGGTGGTTTAGGTTGCAAATTAGAAAGTCACACGTGGCCTCAACGTTAAGTAAATCAAAGAATAAACTTGGCGACCAGGTGGTTAGCCCAACAGACAAATTGAATCATACCGCCAACAAAGAGGTGACCTGTGAGGCACAGGTGGCAGTTTAGAAGTTGATCCCAAGGAAGTTTTTTGCCAAGTAAGAAGTTGCCACGTCAGTTTCTTAGGAGATCGAATGCTAGGGTGGGTAGTGCTGAATTAGAGGGCCCACATCTACCGGATTAAAGTTGTTAAAGAGTGGGTATCTAGAGGAGGATCCAATGGTGGGCATTATTTCATGGGATGAAGATGATTGCGAGTTACCTATCATGAAATGGTGAAAAGGAAAGTGGGTTCACGCGGTAGTAAAGATAAAGTTAAAGACTAATCATTTCTCTTTTGATCAGATGAATCATGTGGTTTCATGGGATAAAGATGATCGAGTTTTACCCTTCGTGAAATAGCGAAAAGTGGTGGGTCCCAGAAGTAGGCAGGTTTTCCAAAGAGTAAAGAGTGGTTGGTTCAGAGAATGATCAATGGCCTGCATTGATTCATGGCCAAAAGGTGCTCGAGATTTAGCCTTTACGAAGTAGCGAAATGACATGGCAGTACACTTAGCGATCTAGGTGGTTTAGGTGGCAAATAAAAAAGTCACACATTGCCTTGAGATTAAGTATATCAAAGAATAAACTTGGCGACTAGGTGGTGGGCCCAACAAATAGATTGAATCATACTGCCAATGAAGCGGTGACCTGTCAGGCATAGGTGGCAATTTAGAAGTGGATCCCACAGAAGTTTTTCGGCAAGTAAGAAGTTGCCACATCGGTTTCTTAGGAGATCGAATTTTAGGGTGGATAGCACTGAATTAGAGGGCCCACATCTAGTGGATTAAAGTTGTTAAAGAGCAGGTATCTCGAGGAGGATCCAATGGTGGGCATTATTTCATGGGATGAAGATGATCATGAGTTACCTATCGTAAAATGGCAAAAAGGAAAGTGGGTCCACGTGGTAGTAAAGCTAAAGTTAAAGACTGATTATTTCTCTTTTGATTAGACGGATCACATGGTTTTGTGGGATGAAGATGATCAAGTTTTACCCTCTGCTAAATAGCAAAAAGTGGCGGGTCCCAGAAGCAGGCAAGTTTTCCAAAGAATAAAGAGTGGTTGGTTCAGAGAATGATCCATGGCCTATGTTCATTCGAGGCCAAAATATGCTCGAGATTTATCCTTCACGAAGTGGCGAAATGACATGGCAATCCAGTTAGCGGTCCAGGTGGTTTAGGTGGCAAATCAGAAAGTCACACGTGGCCTCGAGGTTAAGTAAATCAAAGATTAAACTTGGTGACCAGGTGGTGGACCCAACAGATAGATTGAATCATACCACCAATGAAGAGGTGACCTGTCAGGCATAGGTGGCAATTTAGAAGTGGATCCCATGGATGTTTTTCGGTAAGTAAGAAGTTACCACGTCTATTTCTTAGGAGATTGAATGCCAAGGTGGATAGCACTAAATTAGAGGGCCCACATCTACCAGATTAAAGTTGTTAAAGAGCAGGTATCTCGAGGAGGATCCAATCGTGGGCATTATTTTGTGGGATGAAGATGATCGCGAGTTACCTATTGTGAAATGGCAAAAAGGAAAGTGGGTCCACGTGGTAGTAAAGCTAATGTTAAAGACCGATCATTTCTCTTTTGATCAGAGGGATCATGGGGTTTCGTTGGATGAAGATCATCAAGTTTTAGCCTCCGTGAAATAGTGAAAAGTGGCAGATCCTAGAAGCAGGCAGGTTTTCCAAAGAGTAAAGAGTGGTTTGTTCAAAGAATGATCAACGGCCCGCATTGATTCGTGACCAAAAGGTGCTCGATATTTAGCCTTCGCGAAGTAGCAAAATGATATGGTAGTCTAATTAGCAATCCAGATGGTTTAGGTGGCAAATCAGAAAGTCACACGTTGCCTTGAGGTTAAGTAAATCAAAGAATAAACTTGGCGACCAGGTGGTGGGCCCAATAGATAGATTGAATCATACCCCCAACAAAGAGGTGACCTATCCGGCATAGGTGGTAGTTTAGAAGTGGATCCCACAGAAGTTTTTCAGCAAGTAAGAAGTTGCCACGTCGGTTTCTTAGGAGATCAAATGCCAAGGTGGATAGTGCTAAATTAGAGGGCCCACATCTACTAGATTAAAGTTGTTAAAGAGCAGGTATCTTGAGGAAGATCCAATGGTGGGCGCTATTTTTCAGCCCAAAGGAGAAGGACCGTTACCGTTCGCGAAACAACGAAGACTGTTAGCCTTAACCGCTTGGTGCGCAGTTAGTTAGTTAAACTGTCAGGTTAGGACATGATAAAGACTGATCAAGTTCTATTTGATCAAATGGCTAGCATGGTTTCACTGGGTTAAAGTGTACGATGGTTACCGTTTGCAAAATAGCGAAAGGAATTTTAGCCCATTGCCAGATGAGGAAAAGTCAAAAGGTAAAAGCAGTGCAAGTTCTATCTGATCAAATGGTTGGTGTGACTTCGCTATATGAACATGCAAGGGTTTTATGCTCTGTGAAATAGCAAAAGAGTGAAAAGAAAAAATACTCAGGATAGTTTTGACCCATTGGAGCCAAATTTTTGAATTCTTTCATGAATTCAATTCTGAAGGGACGACGGAAGCATGCGGTGTTAATGTCGCACTTAAGAAGCCTAATTGTCATATATACTCTCACATCAATTGAATGAAGGTATCATTTCAAAGAAGTTGTTGTAGAGAAAGTTGGTGTAGAGCAGAATTCTTCAAGCCGAAATCAGGTTTTCTTGTTCTTTGCTTACCCATTGCTTGAAAATTGTTGAATTGTGGTTTTGTTCTGTTAAAGAACTACTTTGATTGATAATTTTCATAGTTGCATACTTTCAAAATGGCACCCAGACGGGAATTGATAGGAAAGGTGAAATATCAGGACAGAAACATCTGTGATGACTTTCTAGAGCAGTTAACCATGTCAACTAATGTTGGGGCTAGGGCCAAAGAGTTAGTACCAAAAAACCCTCGTTTGAAAATTGGGGATGGCCTGTATGACAAAGGAAATTAGTTAAGGGTCCCCAAAATAGGGATATCAGGTCTAAGTCTTTTAAAAGTTGTTTTTGGTCAAAGACATGCCCCCGCCCTTTTGAATAGCATCTAGGAACTGGATGTGGGGAAGCTTGTGGTCCCTGGTGTGTTCATGGATGTAGATTTGTTGACCCTGATTGCACAGAATTAGGACCCTGCTGCCAGAGGTATCAGAAATACAAAGGGATCAGCCCTAGTTGAAATCAAAGCTAATGAGTTTAGAAATGTTTTCAAGCTTAGTGAAGCTTCAAATTATCTTGAGCCTATTGATTTTGAAGCATTATCTCAAGCCTACAATGCAGAAAGAGATCATCTTAGGAGTGGCCCATTGAGAGAATTCTTTGTTAAAATAGGAGGGTTAACAGTTGTAGGCCCCAATACAATGGAACCATTTTCCCTGAATTTGTTTACATTAAGAGCTAAGGGTATGTATTGGACACTATGTTAGATCTTTGGAGAAGATGCTGAGAAACATATGCCAACCCATTATATGCTGATGATTGCCCAAATTCTAAACCCTTCCCTGGTAATAACATTTGATTTTTCCCCATACCTCACTGATGCTATTCATGTAGGGCTTGTAGGGATTAAAAATGATAAGGTGGATAGGCCCTTTGGATGGTACTCCCTGTTAATGCACATGTTTTTGTTCAAAGGTGCTGATTATTTTGCAAAAGATATGGATTTGGTCAAGGTTAAAGATAAAGGGGAGATGCCTGTGCAACTTTGGAGCACTGTTCTATCTTGGGATAGAGAGGATGCTAGTTTTCTGAAGTTTGATAGATGCTTTGCATCCAAGATTAGAGTTCTTTTATGTGCAGAAAACCCTAGGATTCCTAAGGCTCTTTTGGAATTCCTTAGGCCTAAAGAGTTTGCAAAAGATATCAAGATTGGTCACAACTGGGGAGACATGTATTTGGACCCTCTTTCTACTATTTTTAGAGTATATGGCTTCAGAGGAACCCCCTATCTACTGCCCTATCAGGTCCCATTGAAGACAAGGATTGCAGAAGTGTTGAGACAGATTGGAGGAGTACAAGAGGTCGAGCTAACCAATAGGGGTAAAGGGACCATTTTCCCAACTATTACCATGGCCCATCATTTTGTAATTACCAAAGGTGGTTGGAAATACTTTGATGAATTCTTTAAGCCATATATGTTGTCAACTGCAGTTTCAAGGTGTGTAGACCCTAAGGATTTCTTCAATGGCATGTTCAGAAATAGGGCAGTATATAAAAGTAGGCCTCACCAATTTCAATTTCCTAAAGATTTAATTAGAAATGAATTTAGCTTAGACGAGCAGGAATTAAGAAAGGAGAAGTGGGTTACATACAAAAGAGGACTTGATTTTATTCATCAATTTGATTCTAGCTATGACCCTCTTTCTAATTTTACCCCTTTTGAAGAGAAGGTTAAATTCTTAATTCTTTATTTTGAAGACCTAATGCAAACCTTGAAAGAAAAAAGGGAGGCTATAATGCAAAATGATCTCGATAGGGCTAAATTGGTCTTAGCTAAGCCTGCCTTTTCTAAGGCTATCTCACCTGGTAATCATATGATGCATAAAGAATCTAAATATACTGTGATGATGCCAGTGACAAGTGAGCCTTCCACTTCAAGAGGAAAAAGGGTCATTGAAGATGTCATTGATATTCAAGATTTGCCTAAAAGGCAAAGAGTAGGGAAGGAAGTTGAAACTAATGAGCCTCAATACTCTCCATCTCAATCCCCTATTCACATAGGAGATGAGCAAGCGGTGGCCTAACAATTGCTACAGTTAGGGAGTCTCGGTGAAATTGCATACACCTATGATGAGACCCAAGAGGGAATGCCAGAAGAGCCACCTAGTGTTGAAATGAATATAACTGATGGTGAGCTAAAGGGAAAGGAATTAGACCTCATTGTCAAACAAGCTAGTGAAGAGTTTCAAGCTGACAACAATTTTGTCACAACAAGGGCTTTCATGCAATTTGTATGGAAATAAAACATTGAACAATTCAAGGCTAGATGTGAAAAGAGAATAAGTGAGAAGCCTCACAAAGATACAAATTCAGTGGAAGAAAAGGGTTAAACAAGAAATGATGCTTGAATTCAAAGCTATCACTCCTGAAGCTGGAAGAGAGATGGTGTCAAAGGCTGGCATTCTAATCCTCCCTGAATGGGATATAGCAGATGCATTGGTTCTCGAAGAAGTTAGAAAAGAAACCAAGCCAATGGAGGGAGTGACATTTAGCAAAGATAATGTTTCTCTGGTCATGTGGTCCCTCAAGAGGGATGAAAGTAGAAGAAGGAAAGATACCTCAGGATCTAATCTTCTAGGAGGTATGATAGTAAAAAGTGTCCAGGATACAGGGGTGGTAGAAGCTGCCAGTATAGTCTTAGAAACTGCAAAGTTTAATCTGGCAGTAGCAGAGAAAGAAGCAAAGGAAAAACTGATCTCCAAGTCAAGTTGGAGACAATTTTAAAGCCTTATAATGAAGCCAAAAAGGAGGTAGCCAATAGGGATACTATTATTGCTAGACTTCAGAGTCAATTGGTAGGACAACACCAAGGAGGTGAGTCCTCTACCCTCGCGATCTCTTCTTCTCTAGCAAGACCTCCACCTACTAGTCCTATTATAGAATTCTCCCCTTCTCCTATGCCTTGTGTTTTTCAACTAGCTGAGACTTTTCAACATGAGGCTCAAGCCTTGTTTGCAAGTAAGTATGAAGAGAAGGTAAAGGCCACCATTTTGAGTTTTGCTGATATAGTAGAGGCCCCCACTGTGCACACTAATATGAAAAGAATTTTAGACACTCTGTGTGAGTTAAATGAGGACAAGGCTATTTTAGAGCCTATTTTGAATAAGTGGATGCCAAGAGAAGTGGATTTAGAACTTATGTGTGCATCCTATGATGAAGCAGGATCTGATGTTACTATCAAATCTACATGTGAGTTGGCAAAAGGTTTGACCAAGTTAGCAGAAGGAAGAGCCAATGTAGAGAGGAAAGCTAACTTGTATAGGAAAGAATATACTGAGCATAAATTTGAATTATTTCCTGGGGGTTTTGTTAGCCAAAATCAGTTGAAGGACAAATAGGTATGGCTTGATGAGCTGGGAGCTAATTTGTCTTTGAGGGTAAATGAAATTGTTAACAAAGATGACACCTCTCTATTTCTTAAAAAAACTAAGGAGATAGAAAAGATAAAATCACATTATGGTTTTTTGGAATCAGAGGTGAGGAAAATAAGAAACTCTTGGAAAAGGTTACTTAAGTTAGAGAAAAATATTGTTGGCTACTCATGGCCTACTAATGATGTGTTCCAAGAGTGGACAAAAAGGTATGCGGTGCAAGAGGAAGATGCTCTAGAATAGTTGGAAGATGCTTCGGGATAGTTAGAAGATGTTGCAGAAGAGTTACCAACTGAAAAGGTCTTTTAGACAGAAAAAGACTTGTAACTGCTTCTTGAAATAAGCTATGGTTGTAACTAATTTTCCTTAGGGATGTCCAAAGCTTGTATGCATCCATAATGTTATAAATAGATACTAGGATAGAGGAAAAATGATCACAAGAATTTGTAAAGAAACTCTGCAGAAATTTATCTACGTTTTTCTAGTGTTTCACATAAAACTATCTAAGTTTTGTAAGATTTTCCAAGTTGAATATAAATATACAGATCATTAACTTTGAGCCTTAAATTGAATATAAATATACAGACCATTTACACAATAAGTCCTTAAGAAATATAAAGACTATGCAGCCCAAACAACAAAGAAAGGCACTAGTCATCTATAGAATACAATTCATCAGTTCACATTTAATTTTAAAGAAATAGGAGTAGCTGAGTAGGAAATATAGAGTAGACTATAAATAGTGTATATACATAAATTTCAAGCACATAAATGGAATAATTTCTACAACAACAATCTTGAACTCATCTACTATATCTCCATCCTGGCAATTTATGCCATTCTGAGATGCATTAGGTTAGTCTCAGTCACTAGAACACAATTTGCAACATGCATTAGGAGTTGTCCTCATTACAAATAGTGCAACATTAAAAAGGTATTATCAAAGCTACAACCACAATTCAAAGAGGAAGCTTACAAAGATAGGACAAAGCTAGGTATAGTCATAAGTCAAGGCAAATTCATAGTTGAAACTTAGTCCAAAATAGTGAAGAAGTGCAACAAATGATATGAGAAGTCTAAAGAAGTATTATAGCAATCATGAGTCAAGGATTAATGAAGAGATTTTTTGCATCCATGATACAATCCTTAAAAGCATCCATGATACAATCTCAAACACACTTTTTACCGTTCTCTTGGTGATTTTGCCGAATTGTGTATGTCTTGCTTATCTATGAAAATGGCATTTTGTAGCTTTCCACTGACAATGTATTTGAGTTGTCTTTGATTTAGACATGGCATGAGCTTAGTCGTAGAGTGAGACTAGGGAGTTGGACCATCTCAACCATGGTGCTCCTGCATATGTATATAGTTTTGTGTATTCATTAAAGATTTTCCTTTAATTTTAATCAACTAAAGACCAATATTCATGACTTACAAGTAATAAAAAACCTTACAAGGATGAGGCATATTCATAACTTTTGTAGTCCTACCCTGGATATTAACACTAGAAGCAACTCATATTGTTCGTGTACAGACAAGACAATATGGGAGTTCATTATACCCAGCAACTTGTGGTGTTGTTGTTCATGTTGGCTCCACTTGCACCCTACAATTAAGATTCAATATACATTATTCAATAAGATTAACTGTGCAACATAATGAAATATTGAAAAGTGTGTTACCTTGTTGAGCTTCACTTAGTTTAGAGAATAGTTTAATATTCTCTACTTAACAGGGCCAACCACGTGAAGGTGGAAGCTCATTTGGCCCCTCCCCCCCCTTAACATCACTCTAAATTCCCCATTAAGATCTTATAACATTCATTCATTAATTCTTTCTACCATTAATAAAATATAGCATTCATTCATTAATATCACATAATGTTCATTAACACATAACATTGATTAACATTAATTAACATGTAACATTTATCAATATTAATTAACACATATCATCCATAACCATTAATTGGCACCTAATTACATTCACTAACACATAAAAATCAGTCATTATCAAATTAGTTAGATTACAATCATTTCTTTCTTTATTTTTTCTTTGAAACTATGAAAAGACTAAGTGGAACGTCGGTTTCTTCATCATTTCCCCCCTCTACAGATGTTTCGCCAATTGCTTGTGATCTCAATGTATGCCTAGTCCTATACTAAGGATGACGACACTGAAGCAAAGGGGGGTCCTCTACAATAACAAAGAAATGGGTTAAACTCAAAAAAATAAATTATTATTGTTACAAGTATTTCATTAATTTAGAGAACATAATTGTTGTGCTCTTTACCTGATGGGGCCACATCATTTTGTGTAGCCTCAACCTCAACATGCTGAACACCCTCTAGATAATCTGGAGTTGAAATACTAAAGGCTACATTAATGTTGAACACGAATTGCAATTATATTTGTTTAAAGCAATAAGAGTGGTCCTCTTTACCTGAGTGGGGAACATCACGTTCTTGAGGTTGTGTACCTAGATCATGCTCCACTTGCTCACCACCGACTACATGCTCTAAAATATTAACAAAAAAGGTTACATTAATTACTACTCTAATTACAAATTAAGATATATATACTTGTATTAATTGCTAAATAAATAAATTTGAATAGCAAATGAATACCTCCACTACTGGGATGCACATTCGGACCTTCATGTGTAGGTGGTGTTTCACAATTAGCATGCTGCATTCCAATGACATGCACATTGTTATCATTGCTTGCTTATTTAAAACAAATATAGTCACTTTATGTTGGAACTCAACATCAATTAGATTATTGGTAAATTATTCAATTTGAAACAACTTCCATTTACCATATTTACCTGTGTGATGGATGCACTCAAATGTTGTGTATGCCCACTCAATTCTCGTAGCCGATCAGCCACAACTGAATAGCCTTGCTGGTAGGCAATTATCTTGTCATCTTCTATGGGTGCTCTATTGAATTCAGAGTCCTGCATTTTTGCTTGGTACCATGAATTTTTCTTGCATTGTTTGATAAAAAAAAAACGTTTGCAATTTATTAATATTTTGATGCAATATTTTGTTTACATGAGATACTTACAATTCATGCAACAAGTTTCATGTAACCACTAGAGCCAAGTTTGTGTTGCTTGTGCTTTTCTTGCCTTGCCTTGGTTGCCTTTGACGTGTCACTCAATCTATAAATTTTTTGAAATATGCTAGATTATATAAATATAAAGAGTAATTAATTAGTACATAATTACATTCTTAATAGTATATCATACCTTCTTCTGGCATCTAGTGGTGTATTTCCTTTTTTTCTTTCAATTCTCTCCTTGGCATCCAAAATCAGGTTCTTCCACTCCCTCTCTAGAATCATGGGGGGATGCTTGTACTTTAGGTTCCTCTCCAAATGGGTCCTATATTGGTCTGTCACATACTTTAGATATTTGCCAGCTTTTTCGAGGAGCTTGGTTTTGTCAAAGGTGTCATTTCCAAACCACTCAACCATTTGGTTTGTCAATTCATCTTTTTACCTTTTTTCTTCGTCATTCCACCTTTTAAAGCAAAAAAAAACCTATTAGATTAAAAAATGAACTGAATCTACATTTATTACACTTCAAGAAATGGATCAAAGGAAAACTATTCTAGCAATGATATGAAATCAAAAGTGGATAAGGGTTAGTTCATATATGATGTACCACCTTTTACGTATGGTGGGCCCAAATATCTGCAATGCAATGTCACTAAGATGTTTATAGAAAATATCATTGCCTGCAAAAAATTCATGGGATCATTAGTCCAAAACGAGTGATCATAAAGTAAATTACAATTAGAGTATATATAATAATAATTTTAAACTATCTGGAACCTTTTGTATCTTTAAGGGAAGCATTTCTTCATTGCTCACCACCAATGTGGCATGCAACGTTCCCATACTAGCAATACAAGAAGATCTAGGAAATGATGGTATGTTATTAGCAGTAGTCGCCTCTGGCACATCCTCATGTGCATCTCCTCCTGCAAAAATTGAATCCACTATAAAATGGCATTAGAATTCAAGGAAGAATGCTTGAAGGGAAATAAACACATGACAGAGGATAGAGCAAAAGAGGGATCTACCAATAGTGGGTGGGCCAATATGACGTGCACTAGAGGATGTCTACATGCTATGTGTTGTCGACATTGCAGTTGGTAATACAAGTGAGGGTGACCTTTGATGTGGCGACATTTGCATAGTAACATTGACAACACCTAAAGAATAATACATTAAATATATGAAAAGTGCAAGAATTGTAAACAAGGATGAACCTTTATTTTGAAAATTGATAGTATCAAGTATGATGTGTTTTGGGTACTCAGAGTGATAAGCCAAGCAAGTGATAATACAAGAAAATCGTCATCACCTGAAGATCCCGCAACACCCTGATCGTGGGAACGAATTTCATGAGGGCGGATAAATTGCTGTAAAAACAATACGTACATATTTTAGTTAATGACATAAAAGAGAATAAAATATAAACCATTATTGAAATTTTGTTATAATTAAAGCTTTCATTACTGCTTACTTGCAAGTTTTCTATTGTCTTAAACAATAATTCCACCCTCTGTCGTATCTCGTCAGTGGTAGGATGCACGGCTGCCAAAGCAACAATCTCTTTTCTAATTTTTATAAGAGGCATTTTAAATAATTTCACAAGGTCTGTGGGATCTTCAGGGTCATCATTTCTTAACCCTAATGATTCCACATCCATAGAAAGGTGCTCAGGTACTGCAACTCCCTTTCCCTTTCCCCAAACATCCGTCTATGTCAAGAATATCATTAAGAATTACAAAATTAGTATAAATCACTAAAAAAAAGAACATAATAATGTAACAATTTGCTTCTATCTAATTTGTACAATTACAATGAGGTTTACCTGCTTGGTAGAAGTTTCACAAGCTACATCTCTGTCTGCGATATGTGATGGATCCATGTCAGCCTGTGACAAAGAAAAAGTATAAAAAACATTAGCAAAATTACATAGTACACAACATGAACAACATGAACTTTGTAGACAAAAAGAGTATTAAATAATAAAAAGATGTTGTCATCAAAATAATTGTAAATTTTTTAATTCCTTACGTTTAGTTTATGTAGACTATGCAGGATCCTCAACTAAATGGTTGACGATGTCTGTAGTCAACGACCTATTCCCACCAAGGGTGACAGCATCACATAAGGACTATACCTGAAATCAACACCATCAATTGAGCATCATAAGCATTACTACATTTGTAAGTTGATAAACAACAAATACATACGTATCATAAGCATCACATGATGTGTCATCATATATGTAATTGAGCATCACAATTAGCATCACATATCATGTGTCATCATAAACATGTAATCCATCACATATGTATCATAAATCACCATCCATCACATAGGTAATAAAAAATCTCCAACATCATCATCATCATCATCATCATCATCATCATCATCATCATCATCATCATCATCATCATCGTCGTCGTCGTCATCATCATCATCATCATCATCAACATCTTCACCATCATCATCACCATCATCACCATCACCATCACCATCACCATCACCATCACCACCACTGTCATCATCATCATCTTCTTCTTCTTCTTCTTCTTCTTCTTCATTGTCATTGAGAAACTGTCGATCATGATCATCATCCACTTCATCTTCTACTTCTTCAGTATCTTCTTCTTCCATCACATTATACTTTATCGGCCTTCCTCTTGGATCATGTCTAACAACAAATGACCAACCCAGTTTATGTGGAACCTCTGAGTAAAATACTTGCTCACATTGGTTTGGAAGAACATAGGGCTCATCCCCAACTGGTTCAAATGACCTTGTATTTAGCATTATAAAACCATTATCATGTTCAATAATAGTTCGATCAGGATCATTTTTATTCAATCGTAGCCTGTACCATTTGACGACGAACAAAACTAATTTGAAGGAATTAAAGTCACACTCAAGTATATCATCCAAAATGCCATAGTATCGATTTTGAGAATGTTGACGATGAATGTCATTTCTCGATGGAATATTTGTCACCTCAAAGACTGCAGTGATGCTAGAATCACAAGTTTTCTTCATGTCATCCAACTTGTTTATGTGAAATTTATGACCATTGCAGCACATAGCATTGTGGTGTTTGACCTACAATATGTCAAACATGTAAAATTTATTGCATTGTGAGTTGATAAACGTATGGGTGATTAATAAATTTATACGTACCTTTTTATCTCTTAAACCATATGCTAAATCAATTTCCTTTTGCATAACATTGGAATCTTCATTACGATGTGCTTCTTTAACCAATGAAGCCACACCTTCCCATATTAATGTGCATCCATAATGTTGACAACATTCAATCCATACCGTCATCCAATCAAGATTGTTTGCAATATACAAATGTAGTGCATCCCACTCTCGACCAATTGTACAACAAATAAATAGACATCTTACAATCGATTTATTTTGAATATTAAGAATTCATTAAATACAATAACATCTTATAATTACCTCTCCTTTCCTCAAACTACATTTCCCCATCAAGTACTCCCCTTCGAATTTCTTAATGGTGTTGGGATCCAAAATGCGATCCACATGGATCTTTGCTGCAAACTTAGGAAGATATTCAAAAATGTAGACCATAGTCTAGTATACCATATATCCCTCCAGCATAGAACCCTGAGGATGTGCTCTTTGTCGAACCAAAGCCTTCAAAAATTTCAAGTGCCTCTCAACCATCCACATTGACCTAGTGTGTACAGGTCCACACAATTCAATCTCCTCAACTTGGTGTATGAGGTAGTGTTCTTGTGCATTGAAAAAAGTTGGAGGTAGACACTTTTGCATTTCACACATTAAATGAGGAATTTTTCTCTTCCAATATTTTATATCGTCTTTATGGATTTCTTTACATGACAACCACCTACAAGGTATTCAAGACGCAAAAAAATATATTACATAACAAGTAAAACAAATTGCAAATATAATATCTATACAACAAACAAAACAAATATCACTACTTACCTCATGTATTTTCCAAGATCATATATGAATTGCTTGACATTATTGTCAAAGTTGTCTGGGAGAGATAGAGGTAGAACGTACTGCAACAATTATAAAATTATCTTTTCATTTTATTGTAACATAATGAAAAGTACACATACGCGCAATACTTAAATACATACTAAAAGCACAAGAACATGAATTACCTTAATGAAGGTATGCCAATCATGCGTTTTCATACCTGGCCCAAATTCACTTTTCTTTGATATGAGATTGTTTATGTTTGTAGCAAATCCTATGGGAAATCGAATTTTTTGTATGACTTCTTTTATAGCACTGCTTTGCTAGTCCGTTAATAACCAAGGAAGCTCACTTATATTAATCTGGTCTCCATGGCTATTTGATTGAATAAGATTTATCATTGCATGATTGGAATCCTGAATGTCACTACATATTTTGACAATTTTTTCTTTGTCACGCCTTCCATCCAATATTTTCCATACTGTCTCTGTTATTTTCTTTCCAATATGCATACTATCAAACAAATGAACAATTCGTAACTGCTCGTAGTAGGGCAACCTACTAAATTGTCAGGGATAACTTTTTATTCCCTTAGGAAGGTGGTCATGTATGCCTTCACGATCTTCATGATCATCAATCACATCATCAGTAAACAAAACAAAATAGAAAAGATGTTTTATGACAAACCAATAGATGGAATGGCATTACCTTGATGATTAATTCTATTATATTCCAACTTCCACAGGTGAGGTATCATTCTTCGTGGCTTTGATGTATTCTCTTCTTTCCCATTGAAAAGATGTTTTTCAGTATTTCGATACTTATTATTTTTGTTGAGAAAGTGCCTATACTCATCAAACACCTACTTTCCTAAACTTTTTGAATGACGAGATTTCATCTTTGGACCACAAACAAGACATGCAAATTTTCTCTTTGTTTGAAGACCTACAAGATAATGTATAATTGGATTAAATATGATAATTTTTTGAATTATAATGTTCATGCACTACTTAAACACTATAACATACCACAAAAATGTGTTAGCCCCAGGGTATCGTGTATTGTCCATAGAAGTATCACATGGAATTGAAATTGTCTTTGTCCTATTGGTCTAGAGACATCATACATAGTGACACCATTCCATAACTCCAGCAACTCATCGATAAGAGGCTCGATATATACATTCATATCTTTAACTTGGTACTTACCTAATCAAATGAAAAAAAACATTACATAATTATTATGACCATTTTACTGCAATATTTATAATTAAATTTAAACGAATATATTTAAATGATAAAATACATGGAACAATCATTGCCAACATTATGTGCTCCCTCTTTATTGACATCCATGGAGGAATGTTATTGTTGATAACAAAAATAGGCCACACTGAGTAAACAGATCTCATCTCTCCAAATGGATTGACACTGTCCGCTGCCAATAAAAGCCTGAGATTACGAGGTTCTTCTTTAAAGTGTGGCTACTTTTCCTCTATGTCCATAAATGCTAAACCATCTGCAAGCATTCGAATAATGTCATCTCGACTTCTATTGCATGCATGGTAATCCATAATTTGTGCCAAGCTAGTGCACTTGAATAATCATTGCACACGTGGAGTAATAGGAATATAGAGAAGAACCTTGCGAGGAACCCGTTTTGTTATTTGATCTGTTTGATATCTACGGATATGCCATTTAGGGCATTCAGTTCAAAATTCATGTTGTTTGTGGTATATAATATGATCATTGGGACAAGCATCTATTGCTTGATACTCCATTCCAATATCTTTCATAACGTAAGATAATTCTCGGTATGAGCAAGGTAAAATATTTGATGATGGTAACAAAAACTCACCTATCAATCTACAGCAAAAAAATATAATTTGTTATAATAAAGAATATTAATGGTACAACATGATTCACAGTTTATTATGACATATATGACATACCTTAACATACATGACATTGTTATGTTGGATAAACCATTCATAACCTTCAAGTTCACCAACAACAATAAAGCGGAGAGAAGAGTTGCCTACGAGCCTTCGTAAAGGGCCTCAGATGCCTTCTCAAGTAGAGGGACATAATGAACAACATCAAGGTCATCTTCATCATCATGATCAGCTGCATGAGTACTAAATGAGTCATGGATCAATGTATTTGTACCATCATCTTCAATTGTGTTTTCTGGCTCATGATCATCATCTTCCATGGGATCATTATTTTCAGCTTCGATATTCACACCTCCATGCTCGTCCACTTCGAAAACCATATTCTTAGAGTTGTATTGATCCATACCATTTTCTCTAGGGTGCTCGACCTATATAAAATTGATAAACATAAATAAACTGTGATCATGATCTCATCATCACGTAATTTATTATGTATATAAATTGTCGCCATGATATAATGAAAAAATTACCAATGGATGATAATCATGTCCACCTTCAATGTGACCATGCAACCTACAATGTTTCTTTGTTGTTTTGATTAGAAGTCTTCTAGTCTTTAACCCCTTACAAATTTTGCACAGAGAATAACATTTTCCATCACCTTTTGTTTTCAAGTTAGACCACAATCTAGCAATTGTCTCCTTATTTTGTTGTTCGTTGATATTGTCTGACATGGTCTTTCTTCACAGGCAAGAAAATAGAAATTACCATCATTGAACACAGCATCTTATTGAATTTAGATTTCTAGTTTGCTTATGGTACATCACACAACATGGAAAACAAGAAATACTCAATAAATAACAAGATTCATTGATCTAGTATTATCACAATCTGCACTGTTTATCCATTACCTGTCAAGTACAAAACTCTAAAACCCATGGCTATTAAAATACATAAGACAACATTGTAGTATCTTATAATCATCTATTATAAAACCAAAGCACTTGGGAGTGATTCTTTTGTTTGTCATAGTCCAGGAAAACGGTGTCTACTGGAGCCTTGAATAAGTAACTAGAAAGATTTTTAATTCCTTTTCTTTTTCCTTCTGATTTTTTCACTATCACTTCCATCCTCTGAGTGAGATGCCCTCGACCTTTTCTTTCTTCTTGTTTTTTCATACTCATAGTCATGCTTTGAATTATTTTTCTTTCTTGGTGACTCCTTACTGCTCTCACTATCAGTTTCACTCTCAGAATCTGAGTCTGATGTATCAAAATCTGACGAACCTGATGAACTAGAAGAATCGTCATTAGAGGTAGATTCATCTGACATAGGAATAGACTTTTGCTGCTACATTAGAAGCCTTGGCATATTCTTCAAATACTCACGTAAACTCTCAGTGATACCACCAAGACCAATAGAAGTAAAGAAATTGATAGCAAACCATGAATTTTTGGGATTGTCCTTTGGAGAAATTGAATCAAAAGACTCCTGCATTGTTGGATCGTTCAAGCTTTCATTACGCAACAATATACCAAGCTGCTCTGCCAGCTCCTGCAAGAGAAGCTTGCAATAAAAATATGGGAAGAGGAAATAGTATCTTCCTTTGTCAGACATATATATGCAAGACAATGCCATGGAAGAGCATATGTGCCAAGTAAGTGGGCCAAAAACTTTGCAACATTACGCAGTTTATTTGTTTCCAATCTGTGTATCATAGAATACAGTTGTACAAAACACTTATCAAAAAATTCCTCATAAATTTTATTGATCATACAGAATCTTTGCCCAAGAAGACCATAATAATGAAGGTATGTTCTCTCTTGACCAGGTTCAAGCTTGATCTTTAGTAGCTTATGACTAGCTTCCTCAAAATCAACACTTGACATGATTGTCAAACAAATTGAACGTCTTAAATTGACCAAGTTTGTCTTTGTCTCATCCTGTATTCTCAGTGCTTCCTCACCTTCCTCTTCATCATCATCATATGAATCATCATCTAAATCATCACCTGAATCATTCTTCCCTTCTGCTTCATTTGAAGAAGCGTCTCCAAAGATATCTTTCTTCAGTTTTTCATAGGTTGCCTCATGCTCTAAGAAATCAGGATTTGGCTTGAAAACATCCAAACCAGCTTCTTGTTCAAGTTCATCTTCTAGGAAAACTTCATGTATTAATTGATCTGGACACACAGCTGGATGACCCTCGAACTTAGCTTTGTGAATTGCAAAAAGGCCTTCAATTAAAAACTATACTCGTTTGTCAAATTCCCCCTCATGGAGAATACCTTTAAATCTTTCAAAAATCCCATACAGACCTTTGGGTGAAAGGTCTTGCAACAAAGAACCACATTCTTTCACGAACCCAACAACAACCTCTACATTGTCATCTGTGGGGTTCTCTAGTAAAAGGGTGAGAAGTTCCAAGGCAATGATCTCATGTGCAACTTGTTGATTAACTAAATGAGCTATGAATTTGGCTGTTGCTATCAACATGTGCTTGTCATTGCGTTTGTATGCCCTCTTAAGCTGCAAAATAATTCTTCGCAAAAACAGATTGCCAACTTTAGGAAATTTTGTATTGACCACAACAACTAATGCCGCAAAAACATTTGTAAATCTAGGGGATGCCATTTGGGATTTCATACAAGACCTACAAAATAGACCCCTCCCACGGATGAGATTCTCTACAAACAACTTTGGAATGATGTTCTTGATGTTAGATGCATTTACCTTGTTTACTGACCCATTGATACTCTTTCGAAGGGCATCCCATGTCATGCGTTGGTATTCCACATTGCTCTTGTCTTCCACATCTTTCATCATTTGAGCCATCTTAAATGGGGGAATGTAAACACCCCCACTTCTTCCAACACCCTTCTCAACTCCTCTTACAACACCTTCACCATTCCCATTCTGAGATGGAGTAGACACAACACCAGAAGTTTTCACTTCCACTGCCTCTCTATCCCTCTTGTTTCTAGAAGCCCCTTTACCACTTAATTCATTCTTATTTCTGTACATAAACCCATCAGGAAGCATGAGTTTTTGCATATAAGCTCACCCAAATATTTTACAGTTATTTTTCATCAAGATTCCCTCAAGAGCTGGAAGATCCTGCTTTCATACTTTAATTATGTTTTCTCAAAGGACAATCCTAAAAATCCATGCATTGCAAACAACTTTTTACACCTTTGTTGGTTGTGGTGGCATCACAGAGAGTTTACATCAATAAATGAAGAACATGCCAATGCTTTTAATGCAGCAGTAGAAGTCTATCTCTTATTCAATATCTCTAGTGAAACCCCCATGATCTTTTGTTGGAGTAGAATTTGTTATATTCTAGAAAGGGCCTTATCCTTTGTTGATGTGATATTCATCTACCTCAAGAAATAACTGTTCTTTTCTCCAACAAGAAGTGGAACTAAATAAAGATCTAGCACCATGAAATGAATCCTCAAAAGGATTACTACAGTTAGTTTTGGTAGATAATGGTCTGGGTAAAATATAAATGTGGCTTTAGGAAACATTATGTACTAGCTTAGCATACTCTAACAACTTTGGTGCGACATGATACATCCAATTAAGTCTCCATCAGTATCTCTATTGTGTTTATGGATTGGGATTCAATGTACTCTTTTTATACACAGATTTTACTTTCAACTGAGGAGGTTTGTATGTACTTGTCTTTCAATTGTATTCCTATTTCAAGAATTTCTTCTATCAACAAATCATTTGTTGTAAGTTGTACAAGTGGAAGCTTGAACATGCCTTCCATGCTAGCCTTGTTGATACGTTCAACACCATCTTGTGCAACAAATCTTTAGAACTCCACTATTTCATTGAAGAGTGAGTAGTAGGGACAATCTAGGACACTTACAGAGGTTTTGCAAGAGAGATAAATAGACCTAAATATTATGGCTTAATAATGATCAATAGGTAAACAGATAAGAAACTCTCAATATCAAAATGACTTTCTCAATTGTCTTTACTAGAAATGGATAGATCTGCTAATAATGACTTTATGACTATATGTCAACTTTAGACTCAATCCAAGAAGAGCTAGAACTAATATGCGATATCTAGATTTATGATCTCTATAATATAAAAATCCCATAATTATGTTTCCACGCATCTATACCACAACACAAACATCATGCTAGTGTTCAGCCATAGCAATTGACACCCTAATTATAGAATGTGAAACATGCACATAACTATGAATAACGATTAAGAAAAACAAAGAAAGATGCTTATTGCAAACATAAATGACTAATAGACAAGAATTGAATTCATTGTAGATAGTTTTGAATATCAAATTCACTTATTTGTGTGCATTTACTAACTCATGTACTTGTGGCCAACCATTTATCTCTTTCATAAATTAAACACTTATTAATAACATTAAATGGCTGAGTAATTATGTTTTAGTTGAAATTGAAAATAAAATATTTTATTTCAGGATATCTCACACTATTCCCTATCATATTTTAGACTCTCAGTTTTGTTAGTAGTGGTTTGATGTCTTTGGACCTGATCATTGCATTTCTTTAGTTACTTTTGCCAGCGTACTCCCAGGTGCCAAAATGGGAGCTTTGGAATAGGGTATGGACATCCATCAAAGCATAAAAGATAGAGGAATTTTGTCAGATGTAGTTGCAACTGCACAAAATGGATTTGTTAAGAAGGCTTTAGAAACTTTCAAGAAAATGCAATCGGTAGGTGTAAAGCCAAATTCCACGACCATTGCTACTATCCTTCCTGCCTGTGCCAAAATGGGAGATTTGGAACAGGGTATGGACATTCATCGAAGCATAAAGGATAGAGAAATTTTGTCAAATGTTGTAGTTGTAACTACCCTGGTAGACATGTATGCAAAATGTGGAAGCATAGACAAGGCACGTGAATTGTTTGATAGAATGCCTGAAAGAAATATTGTCTCGTGGACTACAACGATTGCTGGATATGCACAAAATGGATTTATCAAAAAGGCTTTAGACACTTTCAGGCAAATGAAATTGGAAGGCATAAAGCCAAATTCCACAACCTTTGCCAGCATCCTCCCTACCTGTACAAAAATGGGAGCTTTGGAATAGGGTATGGACATCCATCAAAGCATAATGGATAGAGGAAATTTGTTAGGTGTTGTACTTGCAAATGCCCTACTTGACATGAATGCAAAATGTGGAAACATGGACAAGGCTCGTGAATTATTTGATACGATGCCGCAAAGAGATGTGATCTCATGTGAACAATCAACACGCGCGTATACAGGAGGAAGGGATTGCTGCTACAAAATTTAACGCTCACTCCTCAATCACAGTTCTATGGTTTTATGAGACTAAACTAGGACAATTAACCACCACATGTATATTTTTTGCAACATGAAATTAAAAACTAGGGCAATTTGAATCTACCTCCTACGCGGGATTGCCTTCAACACAGGTTTGATGTTCTTGGGGGTTGAAGTTGCCACAGACACCTACGGGGGATTGCAATTCACAAATGAACTCCCCACCTCTTTTTTTATTTTGTAATGACCGCTGTCATCGGAATTACGACTAACTCGAGCACTTTTTTGAAAAAAAGAAAATTTGGCCACAATATACCTTCTCCATCGTAAACCTCAGTCAAAATCCTAGTCCAAATGTATTAGTGGCATGACTTAATCAACCCTCTCAGTACCATTGGCAATCTTTCACAGCTATAGCACTTGAATATGAAAGTATCTAAAATCATAAATAAACAAAATGGTACCATTGGCCTATACTTGGGCCAAATCCTATACATATGGATACAACATCACACCACTTGGTGTTGTAACTGGTTTAAGGTTTGTGTGCATATGTGTGTGTTTGTGACTAATGGAGATTATATGTATACATATGTATATGCATATATGAATGTAGATACTCACTTTTCATACACATATGTATACATGTACATCTATAATATACATGCATTTTTTATATCTATGCATGGCTTAAACAACCTTCCTAGTAGCATTGGAAATCTATCAGAGTTGTAGCACTTGAATATGAAATAATTTCCTTCCTATTGCATTCTTCTTATTTATTAGAGATGCTATTTAAGATTTTGAGCACTCATATTCAAATACTATAGTGTTGATATTTTCAACTTTTTTTGTAGCCTTCTTCTTTCTTTCATGTTTTCGGTGCTTGTATATATTGGTTTCTTATGATGATGCATTAAACAATTGACACAAAATCAAGAATCCATATCACAAGGGAAAATGGAAGGATCCTTTGATTGACAATCCTGGTAAGTATTTCTTTATAAATGATGTATCATTGAGGTTTCAAATCTTTAAAAGTTTATGGTCTCCAATACTCTAATATCTGGCACTATATTGTAACCTTATTGTGAATAGAATTCAAGGATGATCTTGAGCT
The DNA here is from genome assembly GCF_030272615.1 of Cryptomeria japonica. Taxonomy (NCBI): domain Eukaryota; kingdom Viridiplantae; phylum Streptophyta; class Pinopsida; order Cupressales; family Cupressaceae; genus Cryptomeria; species Cryptomeria japonica. The sequence goes on from NC_081415.1 coordinate 247,801,162, forward strand.
CTATGTATACCCTAATTTGAAATATATTATAATTGAGATATGCGAGGTTCATATATGTATTTCTTCTTTAAAGTTGTCAACTCAACCTACTTGTAGTGCCTTGGTTGACTTTGAGTAATTGATTCCATTTGACAGTCTGTGTTTTCCTATTTTCTTGTACAACAGTTCAAATCAAGAACCTTATTTGATAATATTTTAGTGTCTAATGACCCTGAATATGCAAAGAAGTTAGCAGAGGAGATATGGGGCCAAAATAAACCTGTGAGTCAATCTTGTTGTTTTGAAATCCTCTTTCGTAGATACTTTAGCTGATTGTAGAGCTGGTCATTGTAGATATTTTAGTTGTGTGTAGAGTTGATTATTAGTCATTGAAATCCTCTCTTGTAGATATTTTAGATAGTTATTTGATGTCATTAAATATAGATTTTTTTTCATCAAATACTTGATTTTGTATTTTGTAGAAATGTATGTTTATAGGCTAACACAGGATACATGGTATAATTATTCTTTAAATGGTGCTAGCTCAAATGGAAGAGAACCTTCTTTACAAGCAATAAAATGGTGCTTTGATTCCATCGTACCCTAATATGACTGAATATATGACCAGTTGATGGTAAAATAATGACTAAATATACTACCAATTAACAACAATTAATGACTAAATAAATGACCAATTAACAACAATCAATGACTAAATTAACGACTAAATCAATGACCAAATCAATGACCAAATCAATCACTAAATGAATGTCTAGTCAACAATACTCAATGACTAAATTAACAACTAAATCAATGACTAAATAAATGACTAAATCAATGACCAAATTAATGACTAAATCAATGACCAAATTTATCAATCAAAATAACCAATAAATGACTAAAATAGTTTAGTCATAAATTTGGTCGTATGATTAATGATTGGCAATAAACTACTAATGGTCACAAGATCAAATTTATTCATTTATATGCAATTTTTGGTTGTTTTTTAGTCACATATTACTATTTTTGTGCTAGTGTGTGGAGACCACACCAAATCTTGAAGCCATTCCCACTATCAGTTGAATGTAGAGTCCACGTCATTTATATCACAAAGGTGACCCAAGGGTTCAACACAATCTTCCACATATGCATCCCTATAAGCATAAATGTTTGTATCCACCAAGCCGACAACCAACTCTATACCAAGCACCACCTACTTCTTCACCAAGGCTTAGCCATATTTCTACTATTTCACCTAAAATTGAAGACAAAACCCTCCCCATAGATAGATATTCCACTATCTTGAAATATGTAGCAATACAAACCCACTTCCTACCCAAAAACATTCAAATTTGAATTCAGAATTGCCCATCTCAGCTGCAAAATAACTAGACCAATAAAGGTGGCACGCAACCAAGACCACCAACAACAAGTCATTAAATATGATGGATGAGCCTACTCTCCTCAAGTAAGAGTCTTTTAATATTATCTAGCAAGGAGCTCCCCTTAGCATCTAAGATGATCCAACAAGAGACTCAAAGCCTCCATAACATCAACAACTTTATTTCCTTCTTTGAATGTGTATTTTAAAACATGTATCAAGAACTAACAATAATTTTTAAATATCTCGTATTATTATTTTAATAGAATAACCAAGCATATTACAACCAATAATTGTATTAGTAATGATTTTGGAGTCACCCTCAATTTCTATGTTGTGAATTGCAATAGATAGGGAAATCTTCAACCACCAAAGTAAATACATAGCCTTAGCCTAATAGCTAGTACCTACTATAATACTCCTAAGAGGACACCAAGGTTCTTGTATCTAATCTTATGACTCCAACAACAACCAATCCCATCCTAGAAACTCCACCAAAGTTGAGCTTGTGCCTCCCCCTTATGGGGGAAGCCCACTTAGTATTTGACTTCTTCAATCTCTTAGAATTATCAAATCTAGCATACAAAGGGGGAAGATTTAAATTCTTGCCCATTTTGGCATCAAAAGCTGAGGGAGAAGAAGAGGGACAAACCCAATTACTAAACTGAAATATTATCATGGAGATGTATGGAAAAAAATTAAAACACCTCAACAGATCTTTCTTCACCCCTAAATATTCTATCATTCCTCTCCTTATAGATACCCAATGAGAGGTTATGAGTTATTTGTCTTCCAGACTCCTCAATGAGGGGTAGAAAGGAAGGGATTATCTAATCAAGGACCAGTGCTTGGGGACCATAGTTCATGACCCAAGCCAAATTTACTTTTTTAAGAACTTTACCCCACAAGTTAAAGAAAAATTGATAGTGAAAGAGAATGTGGGGAATGGATTCATTTTCAAGCTTAAATAAAACACATTTATTTGGGAATTGAAAACCCCTTTTGATAAGATTATCTTTTGTGATGATATTATTATGCATCATCGCTCACTAGAAAAAGTTGACTTTTGGAATAAGATGGTGTATCTAGACTTTCCTCCAAAGATCCTTGACAGTACCTTCTTTCAATAGAAAATAGTAGACCGATTTGATGGAGAAATTGCCTTTAGGATTTTTGGACCAGACAACCTTATCTTTTTCATTGAAGATTGGGATTTTGACTCGCTATAATAGTTGCCATAACTAGGAAACCAAATGGATAAGGTGAGGTTAGGTTTGACAACACTGTGTTATGTCTAACCAAGACCTGTCTAGTGAAATTTAGTCCAACACATAGGTACCAATAAAAGGCCAAATCAGTTTCTTTAATAACCTTGAAATTAGGGTGAGATGACAAAGGTTCAGTCTCCAGTAAATTATCTTTCCAAAACCTATTATTTCAACCATTTTCAATTTCCCACCTTAGCTAGTTAGAGACTAGCCCTTTTGATGTTGTAAGTAAAATATACATGTAGCAAACAATTTTTTATATCACTTCTACAAATTCTAAATCTTGAAATTGTTCAATTTATTTTTCTTATAATTATAATTTTGGAGTTGAAAATGCATTATAAATTCTATACATAATTTTAGTTGTATTTGTATGGTTTTTTAATTATAATTTTTAATTTATAAGAATAAATCTTGATTAGAGAATCGTTCCAAACATAAATGCTTATATTGTGTATTGAGAGACATTACATAGGAATCTTAAGAAGGTTTGTACCTTGGAGAGGTACTCGCTTAAAATATTCTATAGAGATCAAGCATACCCTAACTAGGCAACCCTGGACACTATAGAATAGATTATGGATCTCTAAGTTATTTTGTTTCCTTTTCCTCATGTATCAAGATCATTGTATCAATATAAATGTAATAAAGATGTGTTTATATAGTTACTCTATAATGTATCATATGATAAAGTTTAGTAAAAGTGGTTTTAAATAAATAAATATTTTTTTGTTGTTTCAAATTTTCATGTTCATTTGCAAAAGTGAGCATGACATTAATTTCTTTCAAGAAACTAATACTTTCGTAGATGATATCACCTCTCTTTCCTCAAATGTTTGGAAGAGGGGTTAATTGCAATGTATTGGTGTGTCCCGTTTAGCTAGAGCATTGGCTTGTGTTAAGTGCTATTTTGAGGCTTACATTTTATTGAATAGTCTATATTATTTATTAATGGTGAATTTTTTCTTTTTGTTTGTTAATCTTTTTGTCTTCACAAATATTTATGCTCCCAAATATTTTCAAGTTAAGGCTATAATCTAGTCTCATATTAAATTTTCTCATTCTTTTGTTTTTCCTCTTTGTTGGAAATGTGAATGCTACTCTTGGGCATAATGAGAATCATTGTAGATTGAATTAAGTTTTTTTCAATGATAATTTATCTCTTCTTAGATCGGTGGATATAGAATCCAAGGTCTTTGCTTGTACTAATACAAGATGTGGGACTGATTCAATTTTAGAGGCTTGATAGATTTTTAGTTTAGATTTCTTGATATATTCTTGTTTTTTTATTAGATTAGAAAGGAGATGGACCTGACCGAAAAGAGACATACAGAGTTACAACATAAACCAAACACCAACTGTGAAACAACTAGCAGAAAGAAACCAATACTAATAAAAAATGATCAAAATTTTTCTTGCCCCTGAAACTATTTCTATGGATGCTAGTATCATAGATATACTCTAGTTGAATATCTAGCTAAATGGACTTTTGAGAATGTTGATAAGTATATTGTCATGGACTAAGTGTCCTTAATCTTGACTAAATTCAAACTATATCTTGGAATGCTTTATCATGATAAGCTTAATTTCTTAATTTTAACTCTTGTTGGGAGTTTATCACATGTTTAATCATAGAATGTTTTGTTTTATAAAGTTGGTAATAATTTATAAGACCATTTTAATTTTTTCTTCTTTTAACTTTGCTGATGGCTATGACTATCTCAAAATCTCCATGTGGGAAAGAGATGTATTTTATCATTATAATATTATATTCTGTTTAAAACAAAACAAATTTAAAAATCACATATAAAATAAAACTAATATTTCAATAAAAATAAACGATATTTCTTGACTATCTAAAATAAATCTATGTATAAAGACGTTGGCCGTAATTAGACAGAATACTATATGGGAAATGCATTTTTCAGTCTTTTAATCTCGTGAGCAATTATAGAGACGACGGTTAAAAACGAAAGAAAAGCTAAACGAGTATAAAAATATAATTGATTGAAATGGTGACGATACTATCGATACAAAAACTTGTGGCTTTTGCGGATTTGTACGTCCTTCAATCTCGTAAAACTGGAGAGATTTTATTTCTAACAAAATGTTCGATGACATATGCGCAGGCCTGTCAGCAGGTGACAGTAATGCTGTTCTCGGTTTTATAAGAGAGATTTTATTTCCTTCCTATATGATGAGAATTTTATGTGTTTCTTCTGTGTCAACAACTGCTTTGCCATTGAACATTTCATTGTCTCCGTATATTCCTCTCGTTTTCAGGTAGAAAGAAAAAGGTTAAATTGCCAGTTGCCAGCGGAGTTGGCAATGAAAACATAGACGATGAGAATGAGCAGGCTGCAGGACAATCATATCATTGTGCTATTTAATGACGTTGTATTAAACAAGCATGTCAAACTCAACTAAGCCATCTTCTATCATTCGTTTTGGCCAAAAGCAAGGCAAGAAGGAAAAATGGCAGTGAAAATGGGTAGCGCCAAATTGGTGGTGATAGTGTTAATGGCAGTAATAATAATGGTGAGTATTAGCGTGGCTTCAGCACAAGGAGGACCATGCTTTAAATACCTGTGCACAAACGATGGGGGTTGTACAGGATACGCAGGCAGCCCTAAATGCTGCAAAATCGGTGACTGTGGCAGCGGAATTGGATTTTGCGACGCTTCATGCTAATTTACCAACTGCTCTTACTTCTTTGCTGTGTGTCGTTTGTGTTTTCGTGTTTGAGCAGGATGCTGACAATCCTCTCCCCTTAGTTTACCGCATTGTTAATAAGGTTTAGTTTGATGTTTCTACTTTTCAACAAGTTAAAATTGATCTTCTAGAGTGTCTTATTGTGGAGTGCTTTGTAGCTGTTGTCGCTGTAGCTGCTCCACCAACATGATATATTATCCATGTAATGTAAAGTGCATTGTAACTCATGAGGTGGTAGCTGAGCTATCAATTTCAATAAATAATTTATTCAGTGTGTGATCTATTCAGTTAAAGATGTGATGTTCTTATAAGTTTTACACGTTCGAATATTTACATATAAAAGTGAATAACTAGATTCCATATGGATTAAGCTTTGATGACGATGGTGACTTAAACCAGAGAGGAGTACATTGTAATTAAATAATTGAAATATGTTAATTCTTATCTCCTTTGAATCATTTAAAAAAATTATTCAAAAGAATAATTTGGCTTAGGCAACACAAGGGTATTGGTTATAGATTTCTTGATTTTCTTCAAAGTTTTCTTTAGATTCTAGAATTCATTTAGTTTTGATATCTTTCTTCATGTCATTCAAAAGAATGTACAAAAATATGTAAATCTATTCATAAATGTATTTGATAAGATTAATTTTTTTAATGAATGATTTGAGCTATTCTTTTGTTGTTTCATAAAGACTGCTTCAAAATAGACTCTATTTTGTTATGCTGATTGAAATACCCTCTCTTGAATTAATTGCCTAAAATATTTCTTTCAATTATTTTAAAAATGTACTTTCAATTGAAATAAATGCATGGTTCCTTATGCCTTAGGAGGATTTTGTGTAAGACTTCCACCATGAAAAAACCTATACTTGGACAGCACAACGATGTTATCCACTTAGATGATGATGTATTTTTTGATTAATATATTGAAAGTAATACCATGGATCCTTGGAAAGTTGCACCTACATTGATTAGGCCAAAAGACTTTCACCTATATGCAAATGTTAAACAATGACATCACATTGGAATCCTTGATGGAAGATGTCGTTCATTTTTACACCCTAAAAAGTTATCTTTGAAATTACAATGGCAATCTTTCTTGATTAATATATGAACACCTTGCTGCAAGGTGTTAGAAACTAAGGATCTTACATACCTACTTTGGATTGGAAAGTAATTATGGGAGCTCATGAAAGAGGAAATGTGAAAATAATGATCCCTTAGCTCAGGGTGTAAGAAATCCCTATTTATCACTCACAAGTTTTACTATTATCTTTGAATTATTTACTCATTTAATTTTATGCTAATTTATAGATGGTTTCTATATTTGTTCATTTCTCATTTTATAAATATGATTGTCCTTACTCTCCCATTCGATCCAAGTAATTACAGTCATGATTAAATTCAGCATTAAAAAAATCTTTATTACTAATTCTTTTTGCATGCAACATATTTATGATTGTCAAATCTCTAGGGAATTTTCTTTCCCACATCTAATTCCCAAATCTTAGCTACAAATATGGTGTCTATTTTAATCAGGTTTATTTAATATTTTTGGGTTAGCTTAAAGGGTCATGGAATTATTTTTATAGTCTCTTATTTTCATAAAAAAAAATTTGACTTAGAATAACAACACAAATTATGGTTCCTAATGTTTCGTTACTCTAGTCCCTATAAGAATGCCCCCTTGACTCCATTCCTACACCCCAAATAAATATGGTACTTACTATTTCTTCTTTGCACTTTTCGATATATTCTTTCTCATGTTTTCAAACCGCCTTAGCCATAGAGTTTCACTTACTAATTTAATTGATCATAGGGAAATAAGAACCCTAACTATCTTTGAAGCACTAATTTACTATTAACTTTATTTTCTATTTATCTTCACTTATATAGGAAGGAAAAATGGATTTGGTCACTCGTAGAGAAAAACAAGGTTATAGACTAATGTACATATATGGGTTAGTGTGTATCATTATATTTGTGCTAGAATATATAGGGGCAATGTTTTTTATTAGGGGAAAATAAGGTTTTGAGGGGACCCAAAACCCCTTACACTAGGATCTGAATGGACCCGAAACCCCTTACACTGGGTTTTGAAGGAATCAAAACCCTTTGGAATTAAATAGGAATCGAGAACCCAAAAGAAGAACAATGAAAAAAATGTAAAAAACTGCTAACAACGACCAACTATTAACCAAACATCAGTAGGGTAGCATAGAGAAAGAATAGCCACCCACCAAGCCTAAGAAATCAGACTAGAAACCTAGGAAACTTTTGCATTAAGCATCAAAGGCTTCCAACGAGTAAGAAACTTCAAGGAGTAGGCCAGATCTATAAGGCAAGGGTTTAATCAAAGTGCCCTTAACCTTTAGAATGGGTTTTATCATGGCTCCCAAAGCCATTGGGTTAAAACTAGCAAAGACTCTGTAGCTGAAAGCCACCTCCCAACCAAACAAACCCCTCTCCACCTGAATATAAAAGCAGAGAGTTTTTTAGTGGTGAATCTTCACCAATTGGCGAATTCTGCGTGAATAGTCTTGGGCAACATCATGGTCAAATCGCCCAGAATTTCGGGGTTAACAACACACTATAGAATATGGCTTCACCATTGTCCACACACTGTCGACGTGCATGCCCATAATATTCTCCTGGAATCACTTGGACGTGGGTATTAGATCACCTCCGTTATTCGCCAACAATAGTAAAACGACCACATACCCAAGACCTAATTCACCAATGGTAAATTAAATGTTCATTGCACGCGTCAGCCAAATTCGCCAATATCAATTAAAAAATTATAAGCATTTGAGGACCCATTTCACCCCGCTTAAATTAAATGTTCATTGTACGCCCGCACAATTCGCCAAAAATGCAATTAAATTAAATGTTTATTGGCAAATGCGACGCCCAAGCCCCGCGCAATTCGCCAAAAATGCAATCATGGATTGCTATAAATACACTCTTTCTTACAATTTGTTTGCATCTGATTAGTAAACTGGGAGCTCTCAAGTCTTGATTCGCATTCTGCAAATTGAGTTGGAAAGTTGAAGTTCATTCACAATGTAGAGCCGGGTAGAGGGCCAGAGTTACAATCCTGCAACACAGGCCCAGACATTCCTTATTCCTGATTCGGAGAATTGATAAGGCATAAAGGTGAGTAATTATTTCTTCATACTTGATAGTATTAGTTTTAGCTTTTAATTCATAGTGAGAGGTCAAGACTCAAGATGTCACAGTCAAACATGGGTGAGACTCCTCAGGGTGGTGAAGGGATTGAGATGTCACACAAGGGTGAGACTGAGACTCCTCAGGGTGGTGAAGGGATTGGGATGTCAGACAAGGGTAAGACTCCCCAGGGTGGTGAAACTGAAGGGATTGAGAGGCCATCAAAATGCCCAAAACCTAAACTTAAAGATACTACCATAAAGTCTTTCTTTGGAATTGGCAAAGTTTCTGGTCCATCAACTTCTATAGTTGCAGAATCCATTCACAGTAGCTCACCACCACCACAAGGTGGGATTGTCATTGAGTTAAATGCATCAAATGAGGATGACAATACTGACACGACAGAAGATGTTGTAAGGGATACACACAGTGAGATAATTCACTTGGATGCAAATGCTATTATTGAAGATGATGTTGGTAGGAAGATAAGAAAAAGGAAAGTAAAACTAGGGTGAGAGTGGGAGATAAAAAGGAGTTTTAAGATTGATTGGGTAGCAAAGTACCCATTCATTGAACCGGTCCCAAACAATGATGAACAATGAGCAGAGTGCAGGCGTAAGATTTGTAGCTAGAAAACTAAAAGAGAGAAGAAGATGTACCTAAAGCTTGACACCATAGAAAAGAATATTGGTAAGGCTTATGAAAAACAGATCATAGACGAAAAGGAAACACGAGTAGTAATATGGAAATCAAAGGAAGAATGTCTTCACGTTAAGTATGTCGTGGAATATGAAGAGCATAACCACAAAATGACACTGATTGGTAATAGTGTATTTGGAAATACAATAAAGGTTGGGCTTGAACATGCAGTGAAAGATGCAAAACTGGCAAAGATTGTTTAGATGAGTGTTGTTTTTCATATTATGTCGAGAGGGCATCCTATGAAAGATTTCCCAGAATTTAGTAATTTATTATCTTTTTTTAATGTTCCTCACTATCCTATATAACATCGGTCAATAAACACTGGATGGGAAATGGAAAATTGTCTTGCTGAGGTGGAAAAGAAAAATTTACAAGAGAGTGTAAAAGAGTCAAATTTCATTTCATTAGCCATAGATGAAGTTACTGTGGTAGATAACACTACTTGTGTTTGTATGCATGTGTATACCATAAAAGAACATGTCCGCCGAGCTCATCTACTCTAAGTTAGAAAAATGAGGGGCAATTCAAGAACAGAAAATTTATATTTGGAAGTTAAGAAACCTTTGAATGAAATTGCTAGTATGGATGACATGACAATTGCATGAAGTTAGTGTGTGTTGGAGCTGATGGAGCTGTAGTAATGCAAGGTCAAAGGACCGGTCTTTGCGCAAGATTACAAACTAGTATTGCACCATACATGGTTGGCATTCAATGCATGGCCCATTGAATGAATTTAGCATATAGAATTGTAAGAAATTTTCCTACAATGTCAAAAGTTGAAGATCTAATCCACGAGCTCCACTCATACTTCTGTCGACGTCCTAAACGTTTTGCAGAATTTTAGATTTTTGCTAAGGGATTAACAAGAGGAAACAAGCTTCTCAGGGATGTTGAGACTAGATGGATCTCCATGAATGGACTAGTGGAATGAGTTCTAATAGAATATCAATCCTTGATCGAACTAATGTATGAGCAACACCTCATAGTAGACATAGCTCCTGATCTCTTACATAAGTTAAGTGATATAGAGACTCTGTTAACTTTAGCTAGTCTTCTCCCCATGCTGGATTCAATGAACAAACTTGTTGAGAAATCCCAAGACAAAACTATGTATATCAATGAGTATAGCACTCTACGTAAAATGACATGCTTGAGCCTAGATGGTCTATATTCAGATCTAACAAGATGAAGCCCAAATTTTTTAGGTGGCGGATAATTATAGATTTGAATCATGCTTAAAATTGTTTACATTTCAATACAAAAAATGAGTTATGTGTCTTTGTAAAAGGATTTCAGATACCAATGAACCAATCTAAGACAGGCAAGCAAGGCAGAGCACTACCGGTTCAAAAGGAAGATTTTGATAGGATTGTTAAATCTATTAGTGATAATTTGAAGTCTATTTCATATGAACTTTCAACTGAGATTCATGAAAGATTCCCTTGAGAATAAATACTTGAAGCCATGGCCTGTGTGTATCCTCAATTTTGGTATTCAATTGGAGATAATCCAAATAACGCAAAGATGTATCATAAAAAACTATAGGAATTGATGTTGACATATTCAAAAGATGCATATTTCAATGAACAACCAATAGAAGGAATTTTAAATTTAGATCAACTTAGAAAACAATGTAAACAATTTGCATTGGTTATGAAATAACAGTTGGTTAACTTGGAGAATCCATTTGAACTTGGATCAATCATAAGGCTTTGGAAAAGGATAGATCAAAGTGAAGCATTGCGTATTGCAATACCAAAATATTTGAAACTTGTTGATTTATGTCAAACAATGATATTGGGGTCAGTGGAAGATGAGAGATTTTTTGGTGCATTAGGGCTTTTGAATTCAAAGATCAGAAACAAAATAGACAAGAATTTGGAAACTTGCTTGAGGTTATTTGTAACCCAGTATAATGTTAGAGATTTTCTATATGATAGGGCACTAGAAATCTAGAATTCCATGCATGACAAATGAGGGGTGTGCAACACTTTAAAAGATGGTGGTGCTACTGCTAGTGCTAGGGCTGAGACAAATGAATATGATGGATCGCAGACTCAGAGTCAACATGAAGACGAAGACATTTTTGAATACCTGACTCAGAATGAAGATGAACTTGTTAGTACTAGTCAGTTTCTGGATCTTGAGTCCATTTGGGATATAGAAGCCTCAGAGTGAGTCACTCAAGTGAATTAGCAGTCAATTTATAGGTATTTATAATTATACTACAGTTCTTGAGTCATATTACAATTTCAATTTGCAAAATTGCAATACTATAGTTGCCATTGATGATTTTTGATATTGTATTCCTTGAATTTGTCAATCAGAATGGATACTTATTTCATATTTTTAATTGCGAATTTGAATTATTAGTAAACAATTGAATTATTAGTAAATTGGTATTTGGTTCCACATTATGTTGAACATGAAATGCAACAATTTGTATCACAAGATCCATAAATTAATAGTATTGCATAACTGTTACTGCTATAACCTTTCTACTGTTCTATATTAAATGCTTAACATGATGTTCATGGCGATTAGGGTTTTGTGTTTATTTTTTGTCTTAGTTGGCTAGTAAACCGAAGTTGTCATGCATTGAAAATTTGAGTTGTCCTCTCTTTATTTGTCCATGTCAAATTCAAGTGTGGTCAAATGGTTGGTCAGACATGTTTAATGTTTCATCTCTAACTCGCAGATAAATTTCATGTTTAACAATTTAAGTGGTGACTTAGTGAGTGTTGGTTTGGGTTTAAATCGCGAGGTCTCTAGTTTTTTGAGTGTTAGCATTTTATGTTAGCGAGCTAGAGATTGTTAAGGAAATTGCTTTGGTTGCGAGGTCTCAAATTGGTTTGATGCCATGCATTATACCCATCAGAGTTAGCGAGTAACTACTAAGTCATTAATGGTCTATGTGCCACTACTCGCGCCTGTTTATGACGATAAATTAACATAAAACATCGATTTTTGTTGGTACTTGCTGGGTCATTATGATCAAGAGATAAAAAGTTTTGAGATTTTATGGTTATCGCTAGCTTATAGGTCCTTTATCATCAAGTGAGTTTAAGTCGCGAGCTTGCGAGTACTGGAAGATTTTAGTTGTCGCTACCTCTCAAGATGTTTTGCACTTGACCATTTTATGTTGTGAGGTTGTGACTGGGTGTGATTTTATGTTGTCACAAGGTCACGAGGTGTTCGTGGTTAAGTCATTTTAATTTGCAATCATGCGATGTGGTTGGTATCACAGCTTAGTTGGTTTTGTCGCTTGCTCGCAGGTTTTGAAGTTGTTTAGCATTTTAAGTTGCGATCTGGAGACAAGTAAGTTTTGGTCTGATTTTGTGGTCATCGCATGCTCATGGGTTTGTAAGTTTTAAGTCAAAAAGTGTTGTGAGCATGTGATGGCAGTTAAGTGCCTTGTTGTCATGGGATCGCAAGGGTTTAAGTCAAGTTAAGTTTCTAGTTGCAGGCTTGCAATGAAATAAGTTATTTTGTTAGATTTGCAATGGTCGCCAACTCGCATGTAAAGAAAGAAAATTACAAATGTTGTTGCGAGGTTGTGACTGAAGAGCTTGATGAAGATCAACGGCTATCGCTCACTCATGCGAGCTTGTGATTAAGAGGATTTGGTAGCATTGTCGCTAACTCGCTGGTTCCTTTCCAAATTGTTATAACCAGTTGCGAGTGTGCAATTAAAGATGGGGATTGACACATGGACTTGTTTGCCAAGTTCTTTAATAGTTTTGAATGGCAATCGCCAATCAAATGCTACAGTAGCTACTGCTAGTTCATGCAAGTGTGGCAATTAATATTAATGAGACTTGAGAGAAGTGACGGTGCCCAAATACCATAAATTGTATGATGGAGCCAAGATTTTGACATTTGTATAATTGCATTAATGCCACACTAGCTAGTTCATGCAAGTGTGGTAAATGGAAATTAATGAGACTCGAGAGAAGTGACAGTGCCCAAATACCATTTTATGTTGTGAGGTTGCAACTGGGTGTGATTTTATGTTATCGCAAGGTTGTGAGGTGTTCGCAGTTAAGTCATTTTAATTTGCGATCATGCGATGTGGTTGGTATCACAACTTAGTTAGTTTCATCGCTTTCTTGCAGGTTTTGAAGTTGTTCAGCATTTTAAGTTGTGATTTGGTGATAGGTAAGTTTTGGTCTGATTTTGTGGTCATCACATGCTCGCGGGTTTGTAAGTCTTAAGTCAAAAAGTGTTGCGAGCATGCGATGACGGTTAAGTGTCTTGTTGTCATGGGATTGCAAGGGTTTAAGTCAAGTTAAGTTTCTAGTTGTGAGCTTGCGATGAAATAAGTTGTTTTGTTAGATTTGCAATGGTCGCCAGCTCGTAGGTAAAGAAAGAATATTACAAATGTTGTTGCGAGGTTGCGATTGAAGGGCTTGATGAAGATCAACGGTTGTCGCTCACTCATGAGATTTTTTGAGGATTCGTAAAAGGGGTTGAGAGCTTGCGATTAAGAGGATTTGTGACTAACTAGATAACAGGTGGACTTGTTTGCCGGGTTCTATAAAGGTTTTGAATGGCAATCGCCAATCAAATAGAAGGGCATGAATTCAAATTTAGCTCGAGTACTTCATCTTTGAAGTTTGAAATTTGAATTAATGCCAGAGTAGCTAGTTCATGCAAGTGTGGCAATTAATGATACTTGAGACTTGAGAGAAGTGACGGTGCCCAAATAACATAAATTGCATGATCGAGCCAAGATTTTGTATAATTGCATTAATTAATTCTATCTTTGAGGTAATCCAATGAATTGAGCTCTGCAACAACGTTGGAGAATTCGGAGTGTTGGGTGTGGGAAAATTTCAGAAAATTTCAGTGAATACCTAGATTCCATAAGGATTAAGCTTTGATGATGATGGTGACTTATACCGGAGAGGAGTACATTGTAATTAAATAATTGAAATATGTTAATTCTTATCTACTTTGAATCAGTTAAAAAATTTATTCAGAAGAATAATTTGGGTTAGGCAAGACAAGGGTATTGGTTATAGATTTCTTGATTTTCTTCAAATTTTCTTTAGATTCTAGCATTCATTTAGTTTTGTCATCTTTCTTCATGTGATTCAAAAATCTTACATGAAATCCTCCTAAGGCATAAGGAACCATGCATTTATTTCAATCGAAAGTAAATTTTTAAAATAATTGAAAGAAATACTTTAGGCAAATAATTCAAGAGAGGGTATTTCAATCAACGTAACAAAATAGAGTCTATTTTCAAGCAATCTTTATGAAACAACAAAAGAATATCTCAAATCATTCATTAAAAATATTAATCTTATCAAATACATTTATGAATAGATTTACAGATTTTTTTACATTCTTTTGAATGACATGAAGAAAGATGTCAAAACTAAATGAATTCTAGAATCTAAAGAAAACTTTGAAGAAAATCAAGAAATCTATAACCAATACCCTTGTCTTGCCTAAGCCAAATATTCCTTTTGAATATTTTTTTTAAATGATTCAAAGGAGATAAGAATTAACACATTTCAATTATTTAATTACAATGTACTCCTCTCTGGTATAAGTCACCATCATCATCAAAGCTTAATCCATATGGAATCTAGGTATTCACTTTTATATGTAAATATTTGAATGTCTAAAACTTATAAGAACATCACATCTTTAACTGAATAAATCAGACACTGAATAAATTATTTATTCAAATTGATAGCCCAGCTACCACCTCATGAGTTACAATGCACTTTACATTACATGGATAATATATCATGTTGGTGGAGCAGCTACAGCGACAACAGCTACAAAGCACTCCACAATAAGACACTTTACAAGATCAATTTTAACTTGTTGAAAAGTAGAAACATCAAACTAAATCTTATTAACAATGGGGTAAACTAAGGGGAGAGAATTGTCAGCATCCTGCTCAAACACGAAAACACAAACGAAACACAGCAAACTAAGCTGGATTATTTCATGAGACGAGAAAAGAAGTAAGAGCAGTTGTAAATTAGCATGAAGCGTCGCAAAATCCAATTCCGCTGCCACAGTCACCGATTTTGCAGCACTTAGGGCTGCCTGCGTATCCTGTACAACCCCCATCGTTTGTGCACAGGTATTTAAAGCATGGTCCTCCTTGTGCTGAAGCCACGCTAATACTCACCATTATTATTACTGCCATTAACACTATCACCACCAATTTGGCGCTACCCATTTTCACTGCCATTTTTCCTTCTTGCCTTGCTTTTGGCCAAAACGAATGATAGAAGATGGCTTAGTTGAGTTTGACATGCTTGTTTAATGCAACGTCATTAAATAGCACATTGATATGATTGTCCTACAGCCTGCTCATTCTCATCGTCTATGTTTTCATTGCCAACTCCGCTGGCAACTGGCAATTTAACCTTTTTCTTTCTACCTGAAAACGAGAGGAATATACGGAGACAATGAAATGTTCAATGGCAAAGCTGTTGTTGACACAGAAGAAACACATAAAATTCTCATCATATAGGAAGGAAATAAAAATCTCTCTTATAAAACCGAGAAAAGCATTACTGTCGCCTGCTGACAGGCCTGCGCATATTATAGCTTTTATGTCTCTCATGTTTACAAGGAAACTATTTCAAAGGCCCTAAACACTTTGTTTTCATCTTGTTTTTACCTGCTAAGTGTGTTGAGTGCTAAGTCTTGGGTTTGTTTCTACCTTATCACTATGTTTTATGTGTATCTTTCCATAATGGGTGGGGACATGGTTATAATTAATCCCAATGTTCAAACCGATTTCAAAAATGACCTACGGTTTGGCATGTTTTTAATTAAGGAGGGCTAAATAGTTTTTATAGGGGTTTAAAGGGTAGGAAAAAATTATTTTAATCTAATTCACTAAATCTTAGGATGAGAAGAAGGTCACCATGGGTGGTGTTTCATTTGATGTAAATAAAGAATTCATTATTTTTGCTATGGGCCTCTCAACCAAGGACAAGAAGTGGTAGAGGCAAAGTTATGTGCCGAACAATGAGAGTTTGGCTCAATTCTTTAGGGGAAAAGTAGAACCTATGAAGATTCAAGGGGAGTTTGCTAATGATAAACTACCTGAGCCATGGAATAAGGTGTGCTTAATGATTATAAATTTTTTACCCTAGAAAGTAGGTTTAAGGCCAGATATATTTATCATTTTCCTATATTAAATCACTTTTGTATCGATGACTTGCTCTCATTTCCTTTCTTCCTAATTATCTCCCTCAAAAGCTCTGTTCTTGAAGCCTTGGAGATGGCTAGAACTCTTGGTCAAAAACTTATTCCACTCTATCAGGGCTTAATTTTTTACCTGTATCATTTCCACCTTTCTCTAATGCCCCCTCGAACAACTATTATCAAAGGAGAATGAAGCCCCAAAATCTATCTAGACCCTTCTAGATATTATTCTTATTACCCAGGCGTGAAAAAAAGAAACATTTGAAGTTACCCCTGTCTGCCAAAATTTATTGACATCTTGGCTCCCCTGTGACTCCTAATCTTCCCTCTATGACAATTAATCAATAGTCCACCTCCCCTAGGGTTGATAAGATGAGGAAGGCACAAGGACTCCCTCCTCCTACTAAAAAACAAAGGCCAATAGTGGGTTTGAAATGGAGGTTGGGGAGGTTTTTAGTAAAAGTGTTAGTTCCTATTGTAGGCATTCTAAAAGATTGGTGGAACGCTTGAAGTGTATTGCTGCAGAGAAGAATTCGGTAGGGTACGGCAAAGATTTTGAGGAGGAGGACTCTTCTAAGAATTTATAGGAAAAGTGTGTTGAAGAGATTAAAGATGACACATGAAAAGCTAATAGCTCAACTAAGTTTACCAATGAGGGTTTAATAGACTAGAGTCACAAGAATGAACCCTTGGACCTTACCCAAGACATGATGTTGGGAGAGGTGGAGAAAAAAGGAGATAGTGTAAGTAATTGTGCCACATGTAGGCCTATGGTAGAGGATTTGGATGCAATAAAAAAATGTGATGAAGCTAGAACAAAAGATGGTGAGTATCTCCAGGTTTAGCCTACATGTGATGCATAGTTTGGCCACCTTAATGTGCTCGATGTAGAAGAAGATTCTTGGAAAGGATGTAAAAAATGAAGGAAACTACAAGGAATGGTTCAAGTTACTTACTAAAGACTGGAGCAATGTGCTCAAGTAGTCTATTGAAGCTATTCATTTGTGGTCTTTTTTTTGTCTCAAGATAGTTCTAGAACTCTAGTTCATTTTATATATGCTACTAAGACTCTTTAATCTTTTTAGTTACTATTAGTTTTTCTTGTTAGTATATTTCTGAAGTGTTGTTTCTGCTAATATTTCCAATGGATTGTTAGTGTAAAACAACCAACACCCTTTGTTTTTTTCTTGTTAATAGATAAAACAACTAGAATTTTTATTTAATTAATAAGGCAAATTTTACTAAATGAAGTAATTGTGAAAAAAATAACCTTTATTTATTTGCATTTGATTTTATAATTTTTATAAGTTAATTATATTTAAGAAAAATTACTTAATTAAATATTTTATTTAGCTTATTTTATAGATTAATTTTCTCAATCATTTAATTAATTAATATTTAAAAAAAAAATCAATAAAACCAAAAAACAATTAATTTAAACTATAATAAAATAAAAAATTCAAAGACATTAGCAACAAAACTCATCTTACTAAATTAGATTAAAATAGTTCCCTTTCTTCTAATGTAAGAAAAACTAATTACTTCCACATGACTTCATATTTAATGATGTCATTAAGATTTATAAAAGCATGTAGAGAGAGAAGCAAGGGAAAGAGAAGAAGGGCTAAGACAAACCCAACGTAAACCATTTTATTTTATTTTACTTTGTTGAATGTGTTTTGTATTTCCTCTCTTATTTTGTCTTCTATTTATTTTGTTTATTTTAGCTACTCCTCCCATGCCCCTCCCCCTCTCTTATTTCCTATGTATGTATGTATGTATGTATGTATGTATGTATAGTTTTGTAAATGTTTTTGACAATATAGAATATAGAATCACGGATTTTTAAGAGACTTGTTTTTAGAAAGCATATTAACAATGGTAGAAAATAATAGGAGGTCTATAATGGCTAAGAAAGTTATTCAATATAGGCACACCATATTATCATGACCCGCATAAAGAGAACATGCCTCCAAAACTATAAGATTGAAGTGTTTTCATCCCCCTATGCCCTTCCATTTTTTTGAACTTACAAAAAATAAAACCTAAATAAATATAAATATATTTATATTTACAATTTGAACACACTCTATCTCTCATGTATGTATATTTGCATTCATGGACAACAATATTGAAAGAGAAAATCAAAGAATCTAACATATACATAATTTTGTTTGTATATATATATATTTTTCACAATAGCTAGATTTCTTATATATATACATATGTCATTTTTCTGCAATGTTTAAACAATTAATGTAAGTAAGTTTTCTTAAGCTATATTTATTTGATGCAAAAGCATATAGGTCCATAGGAAATCTTGCATGTTGTAATGGTGAAAAAGGGTGATGGGGGAATCAAGAGGAAAGCTTTTCTCTCCTCAAGAAAAGGACTGAAAGTTTCACAAAATATTCCCTTCAACCTCTCATACACATTACATTTAAAATAGGGGGGAGAATTCAATAGATCCAATCTCAATAGAAAGAGATTGAATGCTAAGTGAATTGAAAATGAATTTGGAAGGTGGAAGTAACCCCTCTTTTAAAATGGATAAGTTGAATTATGCGATTTAGGACTAAATGTAAAAGTGACAAAGAAATTATTATAAGCTGAGATAGAAATGCCGAATGAAGTTGTGGACGTGGAATTAGCAGTAAAAGGCCGAGACGAAGCTCCCCTACAAATTTGGGTGAAAGTTGTCCAAACCATGTTGAAAGTGTACTCGGTCCTCTGAAAAATCTGCACACCAAAAAGGGTTTTTTCATCTCTGAAAATGAAGTCCAAATCTGCAAATATAGTTGCGCACCTGCAACCTACACACAGAAAGGAGAGGAAATGTTGTTGGGATTGGGGGTTGTCCTTCAGGTCAGACCCGGGTTTTGGAATTAACCAAATGATGAAAAGTACTTGCAAGTAAATGAAAGTAAATGACTGAAATAGAATTCACCTCAAGAGAGGAAGCAATTAAAATATTGATAAAATTGTTTGAAAGGATATGTAGAATTTAATGTCAAGAGAGATATCCACTTCAATGGTTGAATCCTTGACTTGAATTCAACACCTAGCCTTGAAAGGAGACTTGAGATGCTCAATGGATGCTTGAATGGAAACTTGAATTCTTGAATGCTTGATTTTTCTTAATATCAGAATTACCACTTTATGTATGTCTTTTATGCAAATAGGAGAGAAGAATGCATCTTATATATTTGTCAATTAGGGTTCTTTGACATATTTTTCATCTTAGGTCAACATAGGGAAACCTTTCCCGCTTCCCATTTGACAAGCCCAATGTAGGTTTAATCCAAAGGGGGCTGAAAATAGGGCAAGGACAGGGATGCCATGACCCTGTTCTAGGAGGACAGAGGCGCCACGCCCTTATCCTGCCCTAATTCAGGATAGGAAATGGCAAAAGGAAGTGCAAGATGCAAGGAAATGCAAGTTTCAGGAGGTGTGAGCATGTCTTGAGTCTCCAATCAGGCTCAGGGATTCATTTCGCCAATGTGAAGACCCAAATGCAATCAAAAATTGCAATGTCACAATTTAATGATGCTACACATGCCAAATATATTTGGCAACCATTTATATTTTATCTTGATATAGAAGGATATTTTTAATTTGTCATATTGGTGTGGTATTCCTTTTTTAGCATAGGATTTTATTTGTGAAGACAACCTAATACTAGCTACACAAGATCAATCAACAAATTAGGAAAATAATTTATTTACAAAATAAATAAAATATAGTGTAAAATGGCTCTAAGAAGTGTTTCAAGAGGTCATTTTATATGCTTTGACCAATTTTAAAGAGAACAATTACTTTAAAGAGGAACTTATTAGAAAATTAAATTCCTTGATATTTTTTGGAATGCATTGCAAAATTAATTGAATTAATGAATTTTTATTGTCCTTTTATTGCTCCAATAAAATTAAGGTCAATTTTGTAATCAAAGGAATCAAAATAATTACCAACTAAAATAGAATGAAAATGAATTATGACTTGCTGGACTAAATTGAGGGAAACGAATCCATTACTTTGTAATGGAAGCCTACAATAGAAATGGGATTCCTAAGGGGTTAATTAACCAACAATTAGTTAAAATAGAATTTTTATTGTAGGTTTAAGATGTTAAAAATAAGAGTAAAAACCCAATGTGCAACTTGAGAATGAATTATTAAGACAAGACGTGGAATTGAAATTAAAATGTGGGAGATTTTAATGAAGTTTAAAGTGATAAAAGAAAGGATTTTTGGCACCAAAAGTGTTTGAAGATGTAAATTTAAGATTTTGTTGATTTTTATGATGCATTTCCTCCGTCTTCATTTTGATATAGATAAAGCCCTGTACCATAACAAAAAGAAAAATTATGATAGGCTCATATGACAACAAGCTACCAGAAGGGCATGCTAAGGGAATATCTCACAAGCCATGAGACAACCCAAGCAACATTGAAAAAGGAAAACCCTCGTTTTCATTTCAGAGGCTTTTTATTGGAGCCCAAACCGGTGGAAAAAGAAGTCCCAAGTAGCTCAAACTACCTAATCAAAATAGATGAGTATAGGAATGCATCCCAAACCATCTTAACAGCCACTCTTAAGCTAGCAAAAGACCAACCAAGAGGTAAATAAATAGCCAAAAGATTTTGAAAGGCTTTTTGTGAACTTATTCCAATAGGGTTGTTAAAAAAACCAACAAAGACCACCTCAATAGGCCATCTATCAACATACACAGTAGGGAGCAAAGTCCCAATAAGGAAAAACATAGGGAAAAAAGCCCCAACCAATATACTAAAGATAAAATAAACCTAGCACCATCTCAGAATGAGAGGTCTTGTAGGAAACATCCCAGCAAGACACAGTAGAGTTCAAGCACCAAAGTAGACACATAGAAAATAGAGCCCTCTTTAATTAAGTGCCTGAAGGGTAACCAACCCACAACACGTATCCAAAGTTCACCCACTTCAGCACAAGAAGAGAAACCATTGAGAAGAGCACCAACATCTTGAAGAGAAAGTGAAAAACCCCACAAACACCCATCAATAAGAACCTTCCCGAACACAACATCTTCAAGACCTACCTCCATAGGGTCACTCAAAGCAGCAAAATAAATACACCACCAGAACCCTTGCCAAGAAGGAAGTGACCACTAGAAACCCGACTCTTAGAGGAGAAGATGAGACAATCCCATCCAGGAAGCCCACAACACTAAAGGGCACTCCCCTGTTTAGTAAACAAGCCTCCCTTAATAAGACCAAAAAGATAGAATAGAGGATCTCTAACCCACAAAGCACAAAGAA
The DNA here is from genome assembly GCF_030272615.1 of Cryptomeria japonica. Taxonomy (NCBI): domain Eukaryota; kingdom Viridiplantae; phylum Streptophyta; class Pinopsida; order Cupressales; family Cupressaceae; genus Cryptomeria; species Cryptomeria japonica. The sequence continues at coordinate 247,822,852 of NC_081415.1, forward strand.
TGTGTAGAGGGACCGAAAAGACAGAAACCACAACCATCTACAAAACACCCATTAACGAGTACAAATCTTGATGAGGAGTAACCACCATAGCACACCACTACACAACATCCAAAGAGAAAACAAAAATCCCAATAAAGAGCCCCACAAAAGAATTTGACCCAATAATGGCTTGCAAAAAATCCATCATATATGCCCTAGAAATTAGTATGAAAGCCACCAAACAAAAGTCTAAGGGCAAGAGAAAGGTGGGGATCCTCAAAGTGAGAAACCCATGAGCATCTCCAAGAGTGATGCCTGTAGAGAACTCTTGCCAAAATACATAGGCCACTTGGAAGCCAAAAGAAAGGGTGAGCCAAAGGAACAGGGGCCACGTCGACACCCACCATGGGCCCACAAGAAAGAGACAATCCCTCCACAAGCTACTCAAAACAGACGAAATATGAACAATCCACATGTAGTGTAGGGAACGGATACCCACGAGGCCCATGAGAAATACAAGCATAGACACACCATGACCACCAGACACAAGCCGCCATCATGAACAACATGTCACTCATGCCCTCCATAGAAGCTTCAAGCCCATAAAATATGATCATGCTATTCATGTTGGAGAAAACTGAGGAAAGCCCAAACTCATGCTAGAGGCTCAAGAGGTAGCCATCGGCAACCACCAAGGCACATAGAGAAAGTCTAGTCCCCAAGGTCCTCAAATGTTGGAGGCCGGGTAGGAGAAGGGGCCAACCATCATGGAACAAATATATCATGCCAAAAGTCAAGAGAAGAGCATGAAGGAAGACTCCACACACCATGCCAAATGCCAAGAGTAGGGCATGAAGGAAGATCTGATACCCACCAGTAGAACACTCCACATGATGCCAGGAAAAAAGATCAGACCATAGGCCAAAAAATTAGGGTCCAAGCCAACAAAAAAAGGGGGAATGAAAGAAAGACACCCTCAAAACCAAGGGTCATACGACCTAGAACCAGGGGAAAATATAGGCACCAGAGCAGGCCACCCAAAACCCCCCACCATCATCTTTATCAACCTCATCCTCATCATCTACATCGTCTGCATTATCCCGAGAAACACCATTTCCTCCATCTTCATTGGCATATAGGTATAATCATGTTTTAACAAAATAAACTTTATATTTTTAATATATTAATGTAATTGAGTAGAGAGTTGTTTGGGTTGATGGTTTGATAAAGCCCTCTATCCTTGAGCTGGATCAATATTATTAAATATTTATATGCTAAAGCCTATATAAATAATCTAAAATAAAATGGTGTTCACAATTGCTTAAACATATATGAGAATTGAGATGGAAGGTGTAATTTTGTGCACATTTCATATGACAGCTCCTTTAGATTCTCTCACATGTATGAAGTTGTAATTCCTCCCCTTAGGAAGAAACAAAACCAAAGGTGTATGAATGAAGCCTTCCCAATCTTGAAAAACAAATATAAGAGAAAATCTCAAAATGTATTGAGTCTATAAAAGCTACCCCTTCCAAGTTACCCCTTCCAAGTTAGGTCTACTAGGCCACAATGCTAAAAAATAGAATCTAATATCTGGTGAAGATGAATATAGAACAAGATCCATAGACTCAAGTGTCTCCTCTAAAGATAGATACCTCCTCCGAATGTTGCACATAAGTATCCACAGTCGCATCAAATTCAAAAGAATGATCATGTAGAGAGTGACCAAGAGGGTTAGAGTTCTCCCTTTCAACAAATAATGAAGGATCATCTTCATCAAAGAGAAGATAAATATCATTACTGGTGTTAGACAAATATGCAAGATACAACTCCAGAAAAAAAAAAACCTACAATGTCTATCAAGTAGTTATCCCAAGGAACTATATATGGAAGACAATGTATATCTTGTTGCACTGAATCACAAGAAGCCAAAATTGTAGCAATACAATCTAATCATCAGGAGAAATAGTTGATGTGATCTCAATAGGATGAGATGAAATTCAATGCGCAAGATCTGGATCACATGTGAGAATACCTAGGTTCAAGTAACCAAAGTTCTCCTCAATATCTGAATCCATGCTAGAAGTTTGATCATTATCTAAAGAATAGAATTGATAACTTGTAGGAACAAAGTTTTAAAAGGAGTACAATTGAGATGCATGATCCACCATCCTTGTAGCAATTATCTCTCCACTCTGCAAGTCTCTGACGATAATTGAATTAGGAGTGAACTCAATAGTCATCCTTGTTTCACCATGAGTGACTTGATAGATGGAAAGGGGATTATTTATTAAGTGAGGTACACATGACACATCATTGAAGGTTTCATCCCAAATATTAGTAGATCCCTTCCTAATTAAATTGATATATTTATAATTTCCCATCAAAATAGGCAAAAATTTGCTAGGCAACAATGAGAACATGGACTGGGAAGATGTCATGGGATGACAAGCTCCTAATCTAGAAGCCATCTCCCTAAGTCATGAGCTATAGTAGCATAAAGAGCTCATCCTTTGTTCTTACCTATCCCAAAAATGTGACTCTTTTTCTTGTCAAATCCTATTTGTCATGAAACATAATCAAAAGTAAACAATCTTGAAGGAAAACTGATTCTATTATTCTCAAGAAGATGCTTCAATTCATCAATATCCTTCTTATAAAAATAGTGTTCTACATGTCCTAACTTCTTGCAATATGGACAAGTAGGCTTCTACTTCATAAATGATTCCCCTTGAGAGGGAGATGATTCAAATTCTTTGTTCATCTTGTTCATTTTCTTCTTTTGATTCTTATAAGGATTCCCTATTTCTTTCTTTATCTTATGCTCCACTACGACCAATTTTTGGTGTGTAGAAGACTTATTAGACCTATGTGAATTAACGTTTCTTTCTCTTGGATTAAGAGATATGCAAAATCATCAAACTTAGGATCAACATATATCATGTTCCCATTGAAAGACTATGTGTATGAAAGTGAGAAATAAAAACTAAATACGCAGGACCAAGCTTGGATAACACATTGAGAACAAATTGTAAATTCTGTTTTTGAATATTGTACTCCTTTAGCTATGTTTTGAATTTATTGATTTTGAAGATGTAGCCTTGGATGTGGTCAAAATTACCTGGATCAAGACTCATTTAATCATTACCTATTTGATAATCCCCAATCTTCTCACCTTCACTGTACGAATTTTCAAAAGTCTCCCATGCCTCCTTAGGTGTTTTAAATGATTCATTATGAAACTAAAAATCAAATAAGACTAATTTGAACATATACATATAATTGTTTTCTCCCTTTTACTCTCGCATTTTGATAATGCATTATGATCAGTTGGTTGAGAAATCATTTCCTTTAGATAGCCAATATAATCCTTTCCCTTGAGATAATTCAATATTGATTTCTTCCATGATGCATAATTATCTGATGTTAGGAGTTCAATTTGATTTTTTTGCATCATTAGAACACAAAACCATGCATAAGATTTCAATCAACCACTACAAGCTTACCCCTCAAATTCATTGAATCAATGAACCCACCTCCCCCAGCCCCAAAAGAAATGATTTGACAACATATTGATTTCTATAAATAATAGGCGCCCCATTTAAAAATAGAAAATGGGTACCCTAAATGAAGGCAACTTTCTAAAAGACAAAACAAAAACAAATTTCAAATTTCAAATTTTAAACCAAATTATGCTTATTGAAATGATAAACAAACCTAAAAGACAATTACCTTTTTTAATGTAAGGAACCTCTATAAAAGAATATAATATATTCTTATGATTAAAACTAAAATATAAAATTAATATCATATTAGATGTTCTATATTTTTTTATTTTAAATAGAAAACTTTCTTATATTATAGATTAGATAAAGATTTGTTATATTTTTAAAAATATATTGATATAATTTTGAACAACATTAAATTATTAAAATACATAAAAAATAATTATTTAATAAAAGAAATTATAATAATACATTATTTAAGAAATATTAAGAAGAATGAATAGATCGTCTTTCACTAACATTGTACTGAAATTATTAAAATTATAATTAAATAATATTATAAAAAAATAATCATCCATGCTAACTTGGAAGAAAACCATTTTACTTCACATTTTGAGTAATCTAAAATACAAAGATAATAGATCAGTTGGTAGATCGACTACAACCTCAAGAGTTAGAATGCACTCCACAATACAAAATAAAAGATGAAGTTGGTGGCCCAGCTACCACCTGAAGACTTACAATGCACTGGACAATAAGAAACTTTACAACAACAATTTTAATTTGTTGGAAACTAGCAACATCAAATTAAACCTTACTAACAATTGGGTAAACAGAGGGAAGAGGATTGCCATCAGATTGCTCAACACACAAACAAAAATGAAACATAGCAATAAGGCGAAAACATTCGCCCCACCATATACTTTGTAGGAGGAAAACCACTGCTCAATTGGGTAAACTTTTTTTTTCTAGATTTTTTTTTTTTACTACTAAAACCAAGGAAAACATTCCCCCCACCATATACTTTGTAGGAGGAAAACCACTTCATGTGATATGAGGGACTTGAATTGATAAGGCTAGAATCATCACTAATAGTGCTAGAAAAAATAAACAAATCATAAAAGTCATATTTGGAAGAATTTGCATTTTTTTTCGTAACTCTAATTTCCTTCTTCCAATGTCCTTTTTTTTAGTAATTCCAACTCTTTGTCTACTCTTTCTAGGCGTCTTTGAACATCCTTTAGAATTTTAACTCTTTTATCTTTGTACCTTCCTTATGCACGCAAGGCATCTTGGGATCCAAAACTCATAAAATTTCTTCTCACCTCATCTAAAAATAAGTTTCCAATCAAGTTGTCCATCTTTGGCTCTATATTACGACTGGCAATTTCATCCTTACTTTGGCCAGTAATTACTTTCTTGAGAATTCCCTCGTTGCAAGATTCTTTAGTAGGTAATTGAAATATATAGTCTTGTATTGGATTTACTCATTGCCTTCCAGTTCAATTAAATCTTTCTCAAGACTTGTTAATAATTTTTTACAATATTTTAAAAATAATATTAGACATCAAATGAATAACTAATTTGATGCATTGTAAACATGATGTGAAAGATGATGTAACTAATTTTATAGGTAGTTATAAAACTTTGCATTAATAAATTTTTTATTCTATTTTGAATCTATTAATGTGCAAACAATTTTTAATTGGAAATTTACAATCGCAAAGTAGAGATAAGATATTGTTTATGAAACTTACTTCATTTGTATGCTTGTGCACATCTTTTTATGAATATCAACTTTAGTTAGTAAATATGATGGCTTATTCTCCGTCACTTAGTTGACCAATTTGATTAGGCTCCTCCATCCCCTTGAGCATGTTTTGTGAAATAAGGTGAATAAATCTTACTATATTATCTTTCTTATGTGATTACAATTTTTCGAATATTATTTAATCTGAAATAAACTTGTGGTTGAATCATTCAACACAAATACAAAATCATCATACCAAAGAAGCATAAGATTTATGTAAGGACTTTCACGTACAAAATATCAATTATATGAAAATAAAGATTAAACAAAGGAATGAAAAGCATTGTAATAATAACAAAGAGGAAACAATTTTAACGCAATTCACCCAAACTCTATCTTCATCCACCAAAGAGAAAGTCCAATATTATTATCTAGTAAATCAAACCGATTACAACCAGCAATCTATTGCAACTCAATACTGCTACAAAATGCTACAAAATTCATTACTGAAAACCCTAACCCTTAGCCATTTTATCAAGACTTATGTTGGTTACAAATTAAGGGTTACAATATGTAAGCCAATAGAAAAATATCACATGATGACTTGGGGGCACTACCCTCAAACCCCCATTAAATAATTTGGAGAGAAACTACACTGATAGAAGTGGGTAACATTTAACCTCTGAGTCTAATTAGACTCGATATGAAAGCACTTTACATGGAGAAACCCATTTTGGAAAAATCTCCGTAGAGAATGAGTGAAAATAAGTATTCCTTAACTCAAATTTTTGGCGAAATGAGAGAGGAAAAATTACTACTATTTCCCCAAAAGAATAGGTAAAAACCACTTACAAAAACTCAAACAAGGTCCAAACTTTCTACACCATTTACAGCGATGGCTTTGTTACTTTCTGTGGACCAAAACACTCACCATTGACGATCATATTGTCTGACCTCATTTAAATAGAATAGACCATGTTTGAGCTAAAAGTTAATGCGGCTATGTTGTTGCCACTAGTGGTACGTTACGTCCATAATCTTGAGTGCATAAAACTAATGTCTTGCAGTGATTAAAATGCCATGAAATATTTATCGTAAAAATCCTGTACTTCAATGTTGAGAGCATTAAAAGAGCATCATTCCAGATTTTTCTTAAAATCATCTCAATTGTTTACAAAAAGCTCAATGGCGTCAGATTCATGAGTCTCTGATATAGGCTCCACTACACACTCCATAAAATCACACTGCTATTTGTCTATACGACACTACATTTATATGATCAAGCATTCCTATGGCTAGGAAGCTACGAGGAAGCTATTTAGAACAGATCTACATACACTCACATACCCAAACTCATAGGTAATTTCGACATAACTGGGTGGGACGAAAATCTCACCAGCCCATCTTTCCGACCAGCTCTGGTATCAGATTAGAAATATGGGATCATTATAGAAGCCACGTTTAATAGAATTTAGTATCTTATATTATAGGTCTTTTTTTTTGGATGTGGTTAATCTGGTTTTGGAATGGTTCATTAATCTTCTTGTTATGCACTTTTTCGAAAAATGAAAGACGCAGTTAGTTCTATCAAGCATGACCAAGATCTATATTTTTTGACTAACCTTTCTGTTATGCAGAAATTATGTCTTTTTGAAACCAATTTAAGGGCAGCCTCTACCATGACTCCCTAATTTATAAAGTTGTTTCAACAACGTACACAAATAACAAAACTATTAATTATTATATCAACTAACACAATGATGGAATATTCTTAAAAAGTCCTCTCCAAAAAGATGTATCTATTTGGAAAGGTAAGTTTCCTTCCCTAAAAGTCTTCGTATTAGTTCATTGACCATTTGTGAGCAGGGTGATGAGTTTGAGGGCTTGTAATATTTTTGGATACTATCCATGTATAGAATACTCCAAGTACTATTGTCCATTCTGGGTTGCCGGGATGTGCTTCTACTTTTATGTTAAACCACTCATTAAAAATCTACTCATTAAATCTTTTTACTTGGACAAACTGAAATACATAGATATTAGAGCAAGTTGGTGGCCCAGATACCACCTCAAGAATTATAATGCACTCCACAATACCACAAAAAAAAAGATGAAGTTGGTGGTCCAACTACCACCTGCAGAGTTACAATGCACTCGACAATAAGAAACTTTACAACAACACTTTTAATTTGTTGGATACTAGCAACATCAATTTAAACCTTACTAACAATGTGGTAAACGAAGGGGAGAGGATTGACAGCATCCTGCTCACACACAAACACAAATGAAACACAACAAGCTGAGATGGATTATTTCATGAGGCGAGAAAAGCAATATCCAATTCCGCTGCCACAGTCACCGATGTTGCAGCATTTAGGGCTGTACAACCCCCATCGTCCTGCAGATTAAATAGCACATTGATATGATTGTCCTGCTCATTCTCATCGTCTTTGTTTTCATTGCCAAATCCGCTAGCAACTGGCAATGTAACCTTTTTCTTATATTTTTACATCTGTTCATAACATAGAACTTTTAGATAGTCATAACTATCAAAAAGATACAAGAAAGAAAAATTTAAAACAGTCTCACAAAATGACATCAACTCCATAAAATGAAACATTTCATGATCAAAAAATTCTGATAAAACAACCACAGAAATAGTTTGAATTCATCCAATATTAAGGAGACTTAGTCTATATGGCATTTTACTCATCGACATTTCCAGAAGCACTTCTTTAACTAGATAGTTAGTCACAATATATCTAGCAATTCGAAACTTAAAAACTAGCATGCCTCTAAAATTGAATCAAACCCCATATTGTACTATATTACAAGTAAATGCTTAGAATTTGATATCCACCATTTTAAGAAAATGTAAATTACCATTGAAGAAAACTAAGGATGGGTCAAACTAATTCAATCGAAAAAGTTTCTCACCATTGCCAACAACAGTATTAAAATACCTAGTTAAAATCCAATAAACAGAAATAAAAAAAGAATGAGAAAAATTAATATGAGACTACAACATAGGATAACGTTGAATATCTTTTGGAGCATAAATATTGCTAATGAGTAAAATACCATTAGGCTTAAAACAAAAATCCACCATTAATAAAGAGTATATATTCATTATTCAATAAGGAGTAAGCATGCAAAGAACCCATAAGAAAGCCAATCCCTTAGCTAAACCAAAAACACACCAAAACATTGACCACTCTTCCAAATATTTGAGGAAAGAGAGACCACATCATCTATATAAATTATGATTTCTTGATAGAAAACAATGTCACGCCTATGATTCCAAATAATAGCTTATAAGAAACTTTAGACATATCCTCAAAATCATTATTAGAACTAGGAAACAAGTCTAAACCCAACTTATTACCAACCAAAAATAGAATACTAATTAGCTTACAATCGTGCATATTAAACCTCTAAAAAATAGTATCAACATACTTACTCTATCTTAACGAAATCATTTTGTGAACCCAATTCCAAGTGATCTCTAATTCAAAAATATATTTTTAAGCTCCAAAGTCCTTTATATCAAATGTGAAAATAAGCTAAGCCTTGAGCTCTCTAATCATCACCTTTTCGTTTCCAATAAATAACATGTCATCAACATACAAGACAATAGCTAGTATGTGATAATCAATGATGTGAATATAAACACAATGATCATCCTCACTCGTCATATGACCCAACTTCAATACAAAAGTATCAAATTTATGGTAGCACATCCATAGTGATTGTTTCAAACCATACGAAGGAATCTTTAAACTAGAAGCCAATTGTTCTTTCTCTTTCAAATCAAAACCATCAGGTTATCACATATAAATATTCCCATGTAAGAAAGAAATTTTTACATCCATTTGATTTGTCTCAAAATCATAAGTAGTAGAAATAAATAATAGGAATCTAATAAAAATAATTATTTCAATAGGAGAGTAAAAAAATTACCAAATCAACTTCCTCTCTCGAAGTAGTCCTTGGCAACCTGTGTATCTTCGTACCACCCAAGCCAGTCATCCACTCCAAACTTCTTTCTAAATACCCACTTGAATCTATTTGGCTTTTTTCCTTTCAAAAAAATAACAACATCCTAGGTGTCACAACTATCTAAGACCATCGTCTCCTCCTATATAGCCTAGATCCAAGATTCACTTTCCTCAAAAGAGAGAGCCTCCCTATAGGATCTAGGGTCATCAACAGTACTCAATAAAGAAATTATACAATAAAAATTGGGTTGGCTATACTTGCCAATTTGATTCCATTGTTTTGTGGACCTCATCAAGGAAGGAGTAATAGGATCTACCTATTCATCTTCCTCTATATGCTCATTTTACACATCATCTGAACTTTTTGAACCATCTTCTTCTTCTCCATCCTCAGATCCTTTATAAGAAGTAGTCTTATGCCGAACAATACCGACACGCTTATAGAAATCATCAACATCTCTAAAATAATTTTCACCCCCACTATGAATCCTCTATACTTCTATCTTATAATCTATTTAATTTTCCACTAAAGCCTTAAATTCATTAAAATTAGTGAAAAATTTATACCTAGAATACATAAAATAAATCCAAGTGTATCTTGAGAAAAATAATAATGAAAGAAACATAATTCGAAGATTTACTCAAAGAATCAATATCAATTGGACTACAAACATCTTTGACAATAGCTTCCAACAGTTTCTTTTCATTATAAAATCATTTAGGAACTGATGATCTATTCCATTTACCAAACACACAATGCTTATAGTAATTATTTTTACCAATAGAATAATAAAAAAGACTATCAACCAAGCTTTTAATCAAAATGGTCCTAATTCATTTTTCACCAATGTGATCCAATGTTTGTTGCCACATTATACATGCATTTTATAGTGTTATTTATGTTGTTAGGGTTATGAAAAGTGCAGGAATTAAGCCTAAATGTAGTCCCTATCCAAGATATTTTAGCTATAGCAAAAATCCCTCTTACCAATCTACACCTGAATTCATTAAAAGTGACATGGATTATAGAATCATTCAAATTAGATATAGAAAGAATATTTATTGCAATTTATAGAATATGAAAAATTTATAAATTCTTTTTACCTTTCCATGACTAAAACGAATGCTTTCCTTTCCTTTACTACAAATCTTTTATTTTACTACTAACACCAAGGAAAACATTTCCCCCATCATATAATTTGTAGGATGAAAACCACTTCATGTGCTATGAGGGACTTGAGTTGATAAGCCAAGAATCATCACTAATAGTGCTAGAAAAAATATAAACAAAGCATAAAATTCATATTGGTTTGAATCTACATTCTTTTTCTTAACTATATTGTCCTATGTCTAATGTCCCTTTTTTTCAATAATTCCAACTCTTTATCTACTCTTTCTAGGTTCTTTGAACATCGTTTACAATTTTCCCTCTTTTATCTTCTTTACGCCCTTTCTCTTTGGACCTTCCTTACACATGCAAGGGATCTTGGGAGCCAACACTCACAAAATTTCTTCTCACCTCATATAAAAATAATTTTGCAATCAAGTTGTCCATCTTTGGCTCTATATTACAATTGGTAATTTTATCCTTACAACTATGGCTAGTAATTTATTTCTTGAGAATGCTCTTGTTGAAATCTTCATTGCGTGGTAATTGAATATATAGTCTTGTATTGGTGGTTTTGATTAGGATAAATGGGTTTTATAGGGACCCGAAACCCAAATCGAAAAACCAAAAATAAATCCAATAGCGAACCAGAGAATAAACAACAGCAAAACAACTACAAAAATAGAGGAAACACCCCACAACACCTAACAAAAATGACTAAACAAGAGAAAAACAGCAAATAGAACAAACAAAAAGGTAGCAAAGATCTTTCATGAGCTTAGTATTTTTCTAGGTTATATTCTTGTTTATGTCTTCGAGCTTCCTCCATGATGAATCTCGTGCTACTCTTCTCCTAGTTCTTGCTTCTAGTCCTGGTAGAGGATCCAATTGAAACCTGGATATCTACATCTTGTTTATTTATCTCCAAACTCTTGTTACTTGACTTGGCAGCTGAAGGCAGAACACTGTTGAGTGGCTAGGGTCTCTGGATAGAAATTTTATTATTAACACTTTTGAGACCTTCTGCACTCTTTGCTAATATCCACCAAACCCTTGAGGTTTTCCTTTAATTCCTCCATGCTATTTTTCAGATAAGAAATTCTTGACTCATGCTCGGTTTTCATAATCCTCACATCTTCAGTTAATTTTTTAGTCATTCTTAGGAGTTTCTAGTTTTGTATGGCAAACGGTTCTCTTTGAGTGTGTTGATTATGTCATTAATGCCCTATTTTATGAGAACAATTTCACTACTCACCTAGCGAGAACACTTCTCTTGGTTGTTGGAAGAGTTAGCTAGGAACAATTCAAAATTTGTTTCTTCCTTTTTGTTTTCTCTTGGGTCCACATTGAGGGGGATATCCAATTTGATTTCATCATCCCCATTACTATTTGACTCCATCCCTTTCCCAATTTTCTTCTTTTTCGAGTTTTGAGGGCCCAACTGGTGGGCTTTGGGAGGGGTTTTTTACTTTTTAGCTACATGTTTAGGAAGGGGTTTGCTTTTTCTACTACTATTAGTATTGGGAGTAGCTTTATTTTGGGCACCCTCATCCTCCAAAGGCCAGTAAACTGAGTCATCAAACACATGTAGGTCATGCCAATCCATGTCCATTTCACCCCCTCCATGTCATCCAACTCGATGTCGGAAACCACATGCACATCATGGTTAGCCAAGGGTTTAGGGTTTTTCACTCTAGGGGAAGGTTTAACTTCATGCAATTTGGAATATTCCATAATAGGAAAGATTAAGCCCTCATGTAAAACAAATTTCTCATTGTTTTTGGCATGATTTAAAAGGCTATAATCAAGCGAAGAAAGTAAGTAAAAAGGCAAAGAAATTTTCCTATCATGCCTAAAATGATTTAAAACGGTGAAGTGATAGGAAGCATGCTATTATAACAACCATCAAAAGTGATGTACCTCATTATGATCTCCACCATGTCCGTGGAAAGCTTCAAGATATCTTTAATTTTGTAACCCCCATTGGCCATTTTCCTCACCCTATCTTGTTCACTCAATTTGAAGAAAAAAGACATAGATTCCTTCAAAGCGTTCCTCTCTTTGTAAATATTTTTTACTTCCCTTTTAAATCTCAATATCTCTGCTATGAAAGTCTCATCAATCCTAAACTCAACACCATAAACACCGAGTCTTGTATTAGTGTTACTCATTGCCTACAAATTCAATTAACTCTTTCTCATGACTTGTTAATCAATTTTTACAATATTTTAAAAATAATATTAGACCTCAAATGACATTAACTAATTCCATTAATTTTAAACATGGTGTGAAAAATGAAGTAACTAATTTTATTGGTAGATAAAAAACTTTGTATTGATAAATTTCTTATTTTATTTCGAATCTATTGATGTGCAAACAATTTTTAATTGGAAACTTACAACTGCAAAGTAGAGACTAGATATTTGTTATGAAACTTAATTCATTTCTATTCTTGTGCATATCCTTTTATGATTATAAACTATAGTTAGTAAATATGATGGCTCGTCCTCCATGACTTTAGTTGACCAATCTGATGTGGCTCCTTTATCTGCTTGAGCATATTTTATGAAGAAAGGTGAATAAATCTTGCAATATTATCTCACTTTTGTGATTATAAATTTGAAAATATTAATCAATCTGAAAATAAATTTGCAATAAACTTGTGTTTTAATCATTCAACATAAATACAAAATCATCATACCAAAGAGGCACTACATTTACATGGAGAAACCTTTTTTAGGAAAATCTCCACTAGAGAATGAGTAAAAATATTTAGTAATTATTAAAAGAGAGACTTAAGAAAATAATACACTTTACCTTAATTCTCAAACTAAACTCAAAACATTTTGGAAACCTCAAAGACTCTTGTGATGAAACAAGTATTCGTTGGTTCCAATTTATGGCCAAATGGGAGAGGAAATATCACTACTATTTCCCTAAAAGAATTGGCATTAACTACTTGCAAAAACCCACACCTTCAATAATGAATAGCTAATCAATATAGTAAGATAATAAAAAAAATTTAAGTTAACCCTCCCTAGGTGCCAAACCTAAATCCGATTAGACTATTGGCATTTCTAGTACTTTGTAACTACTTATGATTTTTAAGATATGTAAATGGACACCTTTTCTCTTCACAAAATTTTGTACCTAATGCATGAACCTTAATGTCCCAAAGCGGACATGGGAAAGATTTTATTTTTTCCTTTTTAATGTATCTTTATCACCTCAACATGTTCACCTTTTGAAAATGTAATTAAAATTATCCATAAAATACAAGTATCAAATATTTTCTCACATGTCCTCAAGAACACTTTCAAATGAACATGGAAACATATGAATGGCTTAGCATTTCAAGATTAATATCACCTCAATTTGTAGCTACAACACCTCCTATTGCAGCACAATTTTATTCTACAAAAAAGAATCAACAATTTCCCTACCTTTTTTTGTCCTTAATTTTGATTATACGTAAATTTTTATACAAAAAATTAATTATAATTCATCCCATCTATTTTTTGGACAATTCCAAACCATTACCCCTATCATTTGACCTAAAGGCATTTTAGAATTATTATTGTACTCTTAGACATAATACTTAGTGATGTATGCATCTTAAACATGAATTCCAAGACCTCGTGAACTATGATATCATATATGTACTTGATTTAAATAATAAAACTAATAAATGCATAGCATATCTAAATCAAAACTTACAAATTTTAACTAGATCATGAGCTTCCCATTCAACAAATTTTGTCGATACAAATTTTGATTACATAGAGATTGATTCTAAAACAAATCAAGAAGAATATTTAGTTAGTGTTATAAAATTTACCATAAACGAGAGAAACCTGAGACTAAGCTTGACCATAGTATCTCCTTCATGAAATGTGGTATCATAATGCATGTAACTACTTAAAAACTATAGATCAGTACTAGAATTAATGACAAACCTATATGTGGGTTGTTCATTGATCTAATATGCATGGTAAATATCTTTACATGTATGAATTTTTTTAAGAGACTTATGAAAAATTTAAAGTATTGATTAAGGTGTATGACAATTTCATTTTTCCCACTATTAATTTCATCACCCCTCTTCTCCAAGTTAGACTTAAAATCTTGGATGTTATTTTTATCATAAGTCCTACCTCAAACCAATTTCATGTGAGGTTAGGCCATCCTTGGATCGTTTCTATTAAAAAAATCCATCCATGGATATTTTCTTAGAATTTTTGTTTGAGAGACAAGTACATACTATGTATTATAGTTAGTTCAATCCATTGTTTGGAGATGAAAAATATACACTAAACTAGTTTTTCCTAAAACTAACTCAATCCATTTGACCCTATGAGGATACTTTGTTCCTTTCTAACCAAAATGTTAAGGTCAAGAGAATAGGCGATTTATCCTTTTGTAGTTCCTTGGGGATAAATCCTATTAGTCCCAACCGGTGCTGAGAGGGGAGGGGTGAATTAGCACTATACCGGTTTGTTCCAGATTTAAACTTAATGAAAACTTTTATTCAAACTTAACACTTGTCAGTATAAGCAATATTTAATAGGAAATATGCATACATAAAATCAAACACACGTGACTACCAAGATTTATCACATGAAAACCCAAATGATAGAAAACCATAGTGTGACTAGAAACTCACAAAATTTTCACTCTTCTAGAGTACGCTTGGTGAGGAGCCATCCATGTTAGGAGATTAAAAAGACACTGTTAGGTGTCACCCAGCTAAGGGATGTTCTTTAAGACCTGTTGGAACCTTTACCTTGTTAGAGGTAGCCATGTTAAAGTACTTAGGATCATCATTTAAGATGTCACTCGGTTAAGGGATTTTACAAAGGGATCTGTTAAAGTCCAAATGGTTAAAGGATTTTACTGTTGTAGTTATTATAAAACAACAAAGAGAATGATATGCTAAAATAGCTACTCTTAGCTTAATTAGATCCAAATGAAGCTCTTTAGTTTGACCATCGGTTACACTTGCTCTGCACTCTACTGGTGCTCTTCATTCTTTCTCTTCTCTGCATACTATCAAAGCTCTGCACACTCTCTTCACCACTCTACTATTCACTTAGCAGTTCTACCCACTTCTCACCTTGCTGGATCGCCTCTCTTGAAAAATTGCCCTCTCCAAATTTTTACGATCAATCTTTTTGGTCTTCGCCAAAAAACTTTATATCATATTTTGCCAACACATACCGGCTGATTCCTCAATGATTTTATACCTAACACTTCATATATTTGAAAGTCAAATCATTCCAAAGCTTTTTGCACTCTCTTTGTGCGCTCTCCATCAACCTCACCAGCAAGTCATCCTTATCTGCCTCTACAACTCATAATTTCACCAACCTCTGGGTCATGTTCTGTCTTTTTAATGTGAACCAAAAAACCCACACAAATCTCACCTTAAATGAAAATGGGGAATCAATCATGATCTATTAAGGTTAAATTGGCAAACTATGATACTAAGGAAGAGTTGTAATTGGTCCTCACCAGAGAAAGATTAGATCAAGTGTAACTTCGATGGCTATTCAAAAGGCAACCTAGGATTATTGAGAGATGGAGGCTTAATAAGGGATCTAGAGGTTACTTGATAGAAGGTTTCTTTGTTAACTTGGGAAGAAGCACAAACAAAAAAGAAGTTACAATGACATGGATGGGAATTATTTGTCTACAACATCATAAAGGAAGAAATGTGATTCTTGAGGGTGGCTCAAAACTTATTGTAGGCTAGCTGAATGATATCACCAGAGCTCCATGGGATATAAGAGGTCTAATCCAAAATTGTAAAGATTTATTTAGGGATTTTAATAGAATAAAAGTGCAACACAAATATAGGGAAGGAAATGCAACAGTAGATGATATTGTGAATTGAGGGTTAACAAAAATAGGGTGGTGTTAATTTAATATTGGAAAGAGCTCGTTGGGATTAAAACAAATTTTAGCTAAAAAGAGGATAAATTCCTCTTAGGATGATATCGTTAACTACTCAAAAGGGATAGGTGATAACAATTTTCTTTTAAAATGAGCTCTAAGAAATTTTCAAATTCAAATTAACCACCCATTCTTCCATAATATTCTAAGCATGTTGATGATTACCTAGCTAATAGGTATTATATGTAAGTTACTAAGTTGGAAAAAGAATAATGTGGAGGTCATAAATTCAAAGGAAGTAGAAGGATATACGAGACATCTCCTCCCTCTCTTTATGAGGATATCAAAAGATAATGAAATCATTAGTGAGAAAGGTTGTGGTCTTGATTTCTAAAATACCTTAAATTTTAATAATGATAAAAGAGAGTCTTCATGTGTGGACAGAAAAGCTCCTCAAGCAAAAATTGTCCAATTTAGGAAGTATTGTTTAAAGAAAAAAGCTACTCCAAAAAATCTAAACTATTATGTGACTCACTTTCATATATGTTGGTTGTTCTCTACAAAGAAAGAGGTCAATATGGGGGGCCCTCTCAAAATGATGAAACTGAAAAACTGTGATGACTTGCAGAATAACAAAGAAATTTGGGAGATCTTCCTCAATATAGGTTTGACTCATCATTTTCTTACCATGAAAGGCTATAACAGGGCTTTGTCAGTTAGGTTCTATAATTCATGGCAAGATGGTGTGGTAACTATGGGAAGCATCTCCTTGCGGTGTCTTCGTATTTTATAGCAGAGGTCACAAGTATACAAAATGAAGGTGAAACAATGGTGAGTTCAAAGCTTACATGAAGAAATTATTCGGGAAGGGTGAGTGGTTGATCCTAGTCCAAAATGGGTATGGATTCTCCACTCTCCCTAAAACCTACCCATTAGTTACTTTTTTCATTATGAAATACTTTACTTTTGAGGAGCATTACACCACAGTTTATGGGTATCACATTAGGCATGGTGAAAAAGTTGACCTACCCTATTTTCATCCTTGCATTCTTGCATTGCAAATTGGGATAATCTACCACTTCATCAAGGCTTAATTTAGCTCATGTATAAATTTTATTTTGACCATTCCTCACACTAAAGTTGTTTGCCATCTTTACCCAATAATGTTGAACAAAAGAAGAAAAATATAGGGATCCTCAATCAACATTGAATTAATTGAATCCAAACCTCTTAGCTCTCTAGACTCCACACCCTCGATTAATACCAAGGGCAAGAAAACCCTAATTTTGCAAGCAATTAAACTCCTCAAGTTTGTCATTTTAACAATCAACCTAGACAAAAATAAAACAAATAGCCCTAGTAACAACCCTATTGAAGCCAAAAAGATAGAAAAGGACTTGGTGAGGAAGAATATCATAATTGACCATGAAATGCATGAATCTGAGAATATGGAGGAGAAGACATCAAAGAAGGAAAGAAAATAGGTTAGTTTGAGGGAGAGAAGATCATTTAGGGTTTGTGTGAAGGAGGAGAAAATAAAGACGAAGGCATAAGAGGTGGCGAAAAATGTCGAGGAAGCCTTTAACCTAGAGGAAAAAAATGATATATCCAATGATAATTAGTAGGATGAAGACTTCCAGGCAAAATATGTGGACCATGATGAACAATTTAAGGAAGAAATGCAAGAAGAGAGAAAAAATGGAGGATTCTAAAAATTCTATCCAGATCCCATTGCCCCACAATCATATGGAAGATGATGAGATGATCCCTTGCTCACAAGAAATTTTGTCAGACAAAGAGAACAACAATAATGTGGAGGATCAAATAAAGGAACTCAAAGAGCGTATTCTAAATTTGGAAGAGAAGAATGGAGATTATAGACAAAATTTTAACAACTTGTGTGAGGCTTTCAATTCTCTTTATGATAATATTGATGGTGTAATTAACAAGTCAATCATGGGAGTCGTGTCTGGATATGGAAAAATAAAGAAGAAAACTAGGAAGTTGGCAAAACAAGGGAGGAAAGTGGAGGGTACTGAAGGCTGGGAAAATAAGTAGTAGAATACTTGGGCAATCCAAAATGACAAGCTTTAGCACAACTGGAACTTGATCAAAAAAGATTAGGCAATTCTCTCTAATTTAAGTTAACTGAAATTATAGGTATACAAAGTTAATGGTTTTGATAGTATTTATGGTTTGTTGGGCCTGCGTGCCACTTAAAATAGACTTTATTTTGATTATCACTATTGTTACTATGTTTAACTTGGTAATACTTGTAAATTTATTATTATGATATGTAGATGGTGGCTAGTTAGAGTTAGCATGTTTAGTCCCCTAGATATTAATTTTTGATCATTTTTTAGGGTCAACTTTAGATCTTTGTGATTGGCTATTTGAGGCCAGGGATTTTGTTGTCATTGTATGATTTTGTTGTTTCATAGGTTTAGGGATTTCTCCCTGCTAATATAATAAAAAACATAAAAATTAATATATTTGTAAATTATGTTGTTTTCACTATTTAGTTGATAAAATAGGAGGTATTGAAGGTTTTCTTCTTTGAAACTATGTTGAACTATATGCCACCATTTTTACATCTTCACATCCATCTTTTAGATCTTACACTTATACAGTTCTCTTAATGAGTATTACTTAAATATTAATAGTGTCTTCTTCATTCCATAACATGATGCAAAATATCTAAAATAAGGTATAGATGTTTACAAAAAGAGAGACATATCACCTGATTTATAATATTATAGGTAGTAAACAATATTAGATAAAGAACTATCCCCTTCTTTAATAAAAAGAAAATAATATAGTATTTATGAAGAAAGAAAACAATACAGTATTATAAACTATTCTTTTAAAAGTGCTTTTTTAGAAGAAAAAAAATTATTGTTCGTCTATGGTTATAAAAAATGATGAAATCCTATTAAAAACTACACTAGTAATGATATAATTCTCTTAAATTGAAAAACACACATTAAATCAAATTGTCAACAGTCTATTCAACAATGCCTTGCAATAAATCATAGACTTGACCAAATCAAACCACATACCTACATACACACACACACACACACACACACACACACACACACATATCTCTCTGTGTGTATGTATTTTATATATACATATATATGTGTGTGTGTGTGTGTGTGTGTGTGTGTGTGTGTGTGTGTGTGTGTGTGTGTGTGTGTGTGTGTGCATACATATATACATGTATATCTATACATATATGTATTCATATACATATATATATGTATATATACATGTATATATAATATATACATATATACATGTATGGGCATGTGCACAAAGATGGTGGTCAGAAAAGTGGACACCACCCAAAAAAAACTTGGAAAAACAAGCAGCATGTACGTAGTTTTAAAATTTCAAATTCCCACGTACGTGCTTAGGTTTGTTCTTCCCGAGCCTATAAAAGGTAGCGCGTACGTGCTGAGTTTAGGAAACTAAGTGCGTACGTGCTACGACTAGGAAAAATTAGAGCGTACGTGCTGCTTATAGGAAAATGATCACGTACGTGCTAATAATCTTAGTAAAACCGCATATGCGGTGCCTGATAAAAAAAGTTTTTAAAAAAACTAGGTCCTCATTTACCCGAAAAGTGCATTTTTAAGTTTGTTTTTTTCCCATTTTCTAACCTAAACCACGAACGGGGTGCTAAATTTGTCCTCCGGGCTATGGATCAAGGTTAGTTTTTGTTTATTTTTCTCTTTCTTTCTGGTTTATGCAATTTGTTTTACATTTTAAATTTAATTTCATTAACTTTGATTAGGTTTTTTCATTTTTTGTTTCAAAAACCAAATTCTTCTAATCCAGAACAAGAACAGCCAAATGCACCTCCTGAAAACCCACAAGTAAAACCAAATGCACCTCCTGAAAACACACAAGAACAACCCCCAATTCCTCCTTTTGACCGCACAGCCGAAACACAAGAAGAATTAATTAATCAGTTAGGGAAAAATACATCCAAAATCAATAGACTTATTGTAAAATTGAAAAATTTTGAGCTTGACCATCATCAATCCCTCGCCACTAGCCTAGAAACATTAGCTAGTGGTGCCATAGCTGTTTCCATAGAAATTACCAAATGGGGAAGCTTTAGGGATAGGTGTCGTCAATTCTATGCCAATGGGCTATCATACGATGGAGTTAAAAACAAAAATATTTCTAAACAACAAATATGTGCCCTTTTTGTTGACCCCAAAACTGGTCAATCATTACCTCCTAATGCAAAGAGGTTTCCCATACATTGGTGTACCAATGTGCAGATGAAGAATCTTTTTTGGCAGAGGTGGTGTATGGTCTTTGACGATCCACCTTGTAATAATTATGAGGTGCCATTATATTTTTTAAGAAAAATATATTGTGATTTTGTGCTCAATGTGCACCCAAATTATTTTGACATGAGAGAGTTTCATGGTAGAGGTGGTGGCTCTGCCCAAGACCTAGAGCCTGTGGGTGATTAGCTGTGGAGAGTCACCGCCCCCTAGCACCCAAACCCAAGGTGCGTCAGGCTATCCCATTAGAGCTGAAAGAGTCGATAGAGCTACAGAGTCTTCAGGTGGCCACAACATTGACTGGTGCCATCATCCAGCATGGGACATCATTAGCACACCCTATTGTATTGGATGATGAGCTGTTAGAGGGTGATAGAGAGCCCATCGAGCATATGTGTCTCAGTTGATCGGGGATATGCTCGGGGATAGATGATGTAGCCAGTGCAGATGGATACTCATATCATCTATGCACGATTTGCGGTTGTAGATGTCGGGCTGACAGATGAGTTGATGGACATGGTGTTTGCCCATGAGCCATAGACATAGGTGTGTTGATTTGAATTCATAACATTTTATTTATCAGTCACTTTAATTTTGTAATTACATAAATGAATTTTCATTTATACAGCAATTTAAATTGAGACAAATAATATGCATTTTAGGATGCAGCAGCAGTATCCCATACACCTCCCCCAATTACCATAGCTGCAACTTCGACGCTTGAGGTATAAATTTTGTAACATGTTAAA
This sequence comes from Cryptomeria japonica, assembly GCF_030272615.1. Taxonomy (NCBI): domain Eukaryota; kingdom Viridiplantae; phylum Streptophyta; class Pinopsida; order Cupressales; family Cupressaceae; genus Cryptomeria; species Cryptomeria japonica. The sequence continues at coordinate 247,844,138 of NC_081415.1, forward strand.
ATAGAATATTACACTTTGAATTCAAAAAAATACAAGATATACTAACTATCTTTAATGCTTGGTCCAATTTCTGGTTTGTAGGTGTTGACAGGGGACAAAATGTCCCAGATTGATGACATCATGTTGTTGGTGATCGATTTTGGCCTACAAGGCTATACTAATATGTCATGTTAATTTTCTGTTTTTAGGGCACCCCCTCCGCGTCTAGGGCTCGTCCAAAGAAAAAGAATATCTTGAAGATGCCAAAATGTGTGAAGAAGGTAATTGAACACATTTTTAGTTGTACAATTGTTTGAAAATGTTGAAATCAAGTATTAGTTGGGGTTTGTAGATTGATTAGTGTTTTTTGTCTATTTTACATGTACAACGACCATTGAGCTTTGTGGATATGTTGAATGCACCTAATTCTCCAGCGAATCAAGAGAGGGCGGAGGTATGTATCTCTACTTTATTTTCTTGATTTCATGATTATATGCACGTATACATGTGAACTTGTAATATATTATAATCTTATATTTTTTTCTTACAGGAAATATCCATACCTATTTTGTCAATGGTGAACCCTCCTCCTTGCACTGGAGAAGCATATCGGGATCCGGTACACTTTTGTTTGATATGTAAAATTAATTGTTTTCAACCTTCAATACTTATCATTATATTAATTGTATTTAATCTTTGTACATTTTTTGTATAGGTAATAGCAACCGTTTCTACATCGATGGTGAGCCATCCTCAGTCCATTGGAGAAGCATCTGAGGCACAAGTACGTCATTGTTCTCTATATTATAGCTTTTAAGTGTTTTTGATATATTTATCTAAGTACATTGTATTCATTGTACATTTAATCTACAATAGACTTGTTTGTGGTACGGCCATAACGTGGATCCATTTAAGTATGTCTTCAAGAAAACTCCTAAGAGTAACAAGGAGAGGAGAGTGAAGACATTAGCTCCTAGATCAGCCGATGAGGTAATCTACATTTCAATTGCAAAGGAATTAAAGTTAAATGCATAGTTATGATGTTAATTGTGAACTATTTTCTACAAAAGAATTCTAACTTGGCTTTTGAATTGTGGTTTTGCAGCCATCTACAGAGCCATGTACTACGCCGAAGAGGCTTGATTTTCATGATCCACCAGAAGTTTAGGATCATATAGTGTTAGTTTTGGCCATAGAATGACCAATACATGTAGATATATTCTACATTTTTATTATATATTGATTTGGACATGGCATATGCCACATTTTTGTAATACTTGTATTGACTTGGAAGACATGCCTTTTTTTATATATATAAATATCGATATTCGATCCAATAAATGTGTAATGAATTCATTATTTTGTATTCATTGTATTTTGTGGTTGTCCTTTTATAAATTTAAATGAATATTTGCATATGTAATCAACAATATGAATATAAACAACAAAAATATATGATATAAAGCATTGCAATCGTGGAATATGATTTGACAAAATTTCTAAAATGTTGAATTAACCCTACAAAACTCCTTGTATTCAATTCATTATTGTGTATTCGTTGTATATGGTGGCTGCCCTTTTATAAACTTAAATGAATATTTGCATATGTAATTAACAATATGAATATAAACAACAAAAATCGACAATATGAATTTAAACAACAATGTGTTTGGTGCGAGAGCACCCTCACGCTCGCAATGGTCAAATTTTGTTCCTCGTGTGCAAAAACTGACTTCACGAGCACATTTGGGTGGGCATGTTTATGCTAGGCATGCCCCTATTATGCATCCCAAAGCACCAGAACATTGAGAGTCATACCCTACCGGTGAGATCTCTCAAGTGCCCTGAGTCCAAAAAATTATCAAAATTTGACGGACTGTTTCTTCCAGTCCATGACACATATGGTCGATCTGTTTGATCTCGTGGGGTCGCGTGAGGGTCCTCTAGAATGGCCTATCTCAGTTTTTGACGACTCGGAGCCATTTTCAATTAGTAGCATTTTTTCGCCTACTCAAAAACCATCAACTGCTTGCAAGGAAAAGTTGCAAGATTGGCTAGAATTGATTTTGTTCCTCGTGTGCACAAACTGACATCGTGAGTGCGTCTGGGTGGGAATTTTCACACTAGGCATACCCTTGTAATGCATCCCAAAGCACCAGAACGTCAAGAGTCATACCGTACCGTTGAGATCTCTCAAGTGCCCTAAGTCCAAAAAATTATCAAAATTTCACGAACTGTTTCTTCCAATCCATGACACACACGGTCAATTTTTTTGATCTCATGGGGTTGTGTGAGGGTCCTCTAAGATGGCCTATCTCAGTTTTTGATGACTTAGAGCAATTTTCAATTAGTAGCATTTTTTCGCTTGCTCAAAAAACCGTCAGTTGCTCGCAAGGAAAAGTTGCAAGATTGGCTAGAATTGATTTTGTTCCTCATGTGCACAAACCAACATCGTGAGTGCATTTGGGTGGGCATGTTTACACTAGGCATACCCCTGTTGTGCATCCCAAAGAACCAGAACGTCGAGAGTCATACCGTACCGGTGAGATCTCTCAAGTGCCCTGAGTCCAAAAAATTGTCAAAATTTGATGGGTTGTTTCTTCCAATCCATGACACATACGGTCGATCTGTTTGATCCCATGGGGTCAAGTGAGGGTCCTCTATAATGGCCTATCTTGGTTTTTGACGACTCAGAGCCATTTTCAATTAGTAGCATTTTTTTGCTTGCTCAAAAAACCATCAGTTGCTTGCAAGGAAAAGTTGCAAGATTGGCTAGAATTGATTATGTTCCTCATGTGCACAAATTGATGTCGCGAGCACATCCAGGTGGGCATGTTTACACTAGGCATGCCCCTATCATGCATCTCAAAGCACCAGAACATCGAGAGTCATACCCTACCGGTGAGATCTCTCAAGTGGCGTGAGTCCAAAAAATTATCAAAATTTGACGGACTATTTCTTCTAATCCACGATACATACGGTCGATCTGTTTAATCTTGTGGGGTTGAGTGAGGGTCCTCTACAATGGCCTATCATAGTTTTCGACGACTCGAAGCCATTTTCAATTAGTAGCATTTTTTCGCCTGTTAAAAAAATCATCAGTTGCTTGCAAGGAAAAGTTGCAAGATTGGCTAGAATTGATTTTGTTCCTTGTGTGCACAAACCAACATCACAAGCACATTTGGGTGGGAATTTTTACGCTAGGCATGCCCCTGTCATGCATCCCAAAGCACCAGAACGTTGAGAGTCATACTGTACCGGTGAGATCTCTCAAGTGCCCTGAGTCCAAAAAATTGTCAAAATTTGATGGACTGTTTCTTCCAATCTACGACACATACGGTCAATCTGTTTGATCCCGTGGGGTCGAGTGAGGGTCCTCTACAATGGCCTATCTTAGTTTTCAATGACTCAGAGCCATTTTCAATTAGTAGCATTTTTTTGCCTGCTCAAAAAACCGTCAATTGCTTGTAAGGAAAAGTTGCAAGATTGGCTAGAATTGATTTTGTTCCTCGTGTGCACAAACTGACATCGCAAATGCATCCGAGTGGGAATGTTTATGCTAGGCATGCCCCTTTTGTGCATCCCAAAGCACCAGAACGTCGAGAGTCATACCCTACTGGTGAGATCTCTCAAGTGCCCTGAGTCCAAAAAATTGTCAAAATTTGACAGACTATTTCTTCCAATCCACGACAAATACGGTCGATCTGTTTGATCCTATGGAGTTGAGTGAGGGTCCTCTACAATTTCCTATCATGGTTTTCGATGACTCAAAGCCATTTTCAATTAGTAGTATTTTTTCGCCTACTCAAAAAATCGTCAGTTGCTTGCAAGAAAAAGTTGCAAGATTGGCTAGAATTGATTATGTTCCTCGTGTGCACAAACCAACATTGTGAGCGCATTCGGGTGGGAATGATTACACTAGGCATGCCCCTGTCGTGCATCCTAAAGCACTAGAACGTCGAGAGTCATACCCTACTGGTGAGATCTCTCAAGTTCCCTGAGTCCAAAAAATTATCAAAATCTGACGGACTGTTTCTTCAAATCCATGACACATACGATCAATCTATTTGATCTCATGGGGTCATGTGAGGGTCCTCTACAATGGTCTATCTTAGTTTTTGATGACTCAGAGCGATTTTCAATTAGTAGCATTTTTTCACCTACTCAAAATACTGTCAGCTACTTGCAAGGAAAAGTTGCAAGATTGGCTAGAATTGATTATGTTCCTTGTGTGCACAAACCGACATTGAGAGCGCATCTGGGTGTGCATGTTTATGCTAGGCACACACCTATCATGCATCCCAAAGCACCAGAACGTCGAGAGTCATACCCTACTTGTGAGATCTCTCAAGTGCCCTAAGTCCAAAAAATTGTCAAAATTTGGCAGACTGTTTCTTCCAAAATTCAACGCGGGTTTGATGTTCTTGGGGGTTGAAGTCGCCACAGATGTCTACGCGGGATCGCAATTCACAAATGAATTCCTTGCCTCTTTTTTAATTTTGTAATGGCTGTTGTCGTTGGAATTATGATGAACTCGAGCACTTTTTTGAAAAAAAGAAAATTCTCATTGCTAATGCCTTCTTCGTTGAAACCAAATGGGAAATTTCCATTGGAATTATGATGAATGCAGGAATTTTTTCAAAACAAATCAAATTTGACCACAATATACCTTCTCCATCATAAACCTCATTCGAAAATCTAGTCCAAATGTATTAGTAGCATGACTTAATCAACCCTCTCAGTACCATTGGCAATCTTTCACAGCTATAGCACTTGAATATGAAAGTATCTAAAATCATAAATAAACAAAATGGTATCATTGGCCTATACTTGGGCCAAATCCTATACATATGGATACAACATCACACCACTTGGTATTGTAACTGGTTTAAGGTTTGTGTGCATATGTGTGTGTTTGTGACTAATTGAGATTATATGTATACATATGTATATGCATATATGAATGTAGATACTCACATTTCATACACATATGTATACATGTACATCTATAATATACATGCATTTTTTATATGTATGCATGGCTTAAACAACCTTCCTAGTAGCATTGGAAATCTACCAGAGTTGTAGCACTTGAATATGAAACAATTTCCTACCTATTGCATTCTTCTTATTTATTAGAGATGCTATTTAAGATTTTGAGCACTCATATTCAAGTACTATAGTGTTGATATTTTCAACATTGTTGGTAGCCTGCTTCTTTCTTTCTTGTTTTCGATGATTGTATATATTGGTTTCTTATGATGATGCATTAAATAATTGACACAAAATCAAGAATCCATATCACAAGGGAAAATGGAAGGATCCTTTGATTGACAATCCTAGTAAGCATTTTTTTATAAATGACGTATCATTGGGGTTTCAAATCTTTAAAAGTTTATGGTCTCCAATACTCTAATATCTAGCACTATATTGTAACCTTATTATGAATAGAATTCAAGGATGATCTCGAGCTCTATGTATACCGTAATTTGAAATATTATAATTGAGATATGCCAGGTTCATATATGTATTTCTTCTTTAAAGTTGTCAACTCAACCTACTTGTAGTGTCTTGGTTGACTTTAAGTAATTGATTCCATTTGACAATCTGTGTTCTCCTATTTTCTTGTACAACAGTTCAAATCAAGAACCATATTTGATAATATTTTAGTGTCTAATGACCCTGAATATGCAAAGAAGTTAGCAGAGGAGATATGGGGCCAAAAAAAACCTATGAGTCAATCTTCTTGTTTTGAAATCCTCTCTCGTAGATACTTTGTTGATTGTAGAGATGGTCATTATAGATATTTTAGTTGTGTGTAGAGTTGATCATTAGTCATTGAAATCCTCTCTTGTAGATATTTTAGATAGTTATTTGATGTCATTAAACATAGATTTTTTTTCATCAAATACTTGATTTTGTATTTTGTAGAAATGTATGTTTATAGGCTAACATAGGATACATGGTATAATTATTCTTTAAAAGGTGCTAGCTCAAATGGAAGAGAACCTTCTTTACAAGCAATAAAATGGTGGTTTGATTCCATCGTACACTAATATGACTGAATATATGACCAGTTGATGGTAAAATAATGACTAAATATACTACCAATTAACAACAATTAATAACTAAATAAATGACCAATTAACAACAATCAATGACTAAATTAACGACTAAATCAATGACCAAATCAATCACTAAATAAATGTCTAGTCAACAATAATCAATGACTAAATTAACAACTAAATCAATGACTAAATAAATGACTAAATCAATGACCAAATTAATGACTAAATCAATGACCAAATCTATCAATCAAAATAACCAATAAATGACTAAAATAGTTTAGTCATAAATTTGGTCGTGTGATTAATGACTGGCAATAAACTACTAATGGTCACAGGATCAAATTTATTCATTTATATTCAATTTTTGGTAGTTTTTAAGTCACATATTACTATTTTTGTGCTAGTGTGTGGAGACCACACCAAATCTTGAAGCCATTCCCACTATCAGTTGAATGTACAGTCCACGTCATTTATATCACAAAGGTGACCTAAGGTTCAACACAATCTTCCACATATGCATCCCTATAAGCATAAATGTTTGTATCCACCAAGCTGACAACCAACTCTATACCAAGCCCCACCTACTTCTTCATCAAGGCTTAGCCATATTTCTACTATTTCACCTAAAATTGAAGACAAAACCCTCCCCATAGATAGATATTCCACTATCTTGAAATATGTAGCAATACAAACCCACTTCCTACCCAAAAACATTCAAATTTGAATTCAGAATTGCCCATCTCAACTGCAAAATAACTAGACCAATAAAGGTGGCACACAACCGAGACCACCAACAACAAGTCATTAAATATAATGGACGAGCCTACTCTCCTCAAGTAGGAGTCTTTGAATATTATCTAGCAAGAAGCTCCCCTTAGCATCTAAGATGATCCAACAAGAGACTCAGAGCCTCCATAACATCAACAACTTTATTTCCTTCTTTGAATGTGTGTTTTAAAACATGTATCAAGAACTAACAATAATTTTTAAATATCTCGTATTATTATTTTAATAGAATAACCAAGCATATTACAAACAATAATTGTATCAGTAATGATTTTGGAGTCACCTTCAATTTCCATGTTGTGAATTCCAATAGATAGGGAAATCTTCAGCCACTAAAGTAAATCCACAGCCTTAGCCTAATAGCTAGTACCCACTATAATACTCCTAAGAGGACACCAAGGTTCTTTTATCTAATCTTATGACTCTAACAACAACCAACCCCTATCTAGAAACTCCACCAAAGTTGAGCTTGTGCTTCCCCCTTATGGGGGAAGCCCACTTAGTATTCGACTTCTTCAATCTCTTAGAATTATCAAATCTAGCATACAAAGGGGGAAGATTTAAATTCTTGCCCATTTTGGCATCAAAAGCTAAGGGGGAAGAAGAGGGACAAACCCAATTGCTAAACTGAAATATTATCATGGAGATGCATGGAAAAAATTTAAAACACATCAACAGATCTTTCTTCACCCCTAAATATTCTATCATTCATCTCCTTCCAGATACCCAATGAGAGGTTATGAGTTATTTGTCTTCCAGACTCCTCAATGAGGGGTAGAAAGGAAGGGATTATCTAATCAAGGACCAGTGCTTGGGGACCATAGTTCATGACCCAAGCCAACTTCAATTTTTTAAGAACTTTACCCCACAAGTTAAAGAGAAATTGATAGTGAAAGAGAATGTGGGGAATGGATTCATTTTCAAGCTTAAATAAAACACATTTATTTGGGAATTGAACACCCCTTTTGATAAGGTTATCTTTTGTGATGATATTATTATGCATCATCGCTCACTAGAAAAAGTTGACTTTTGGAATAAGATGGGGTATCTAGACTTTCCTCCAAAGATCCTTAACAGTACCTTCTTTCAATAGAAAATAGTAGACCGATTTGATGGAGAAATTGCCTTTAGGATTTTTGGACCAGACAAACTTATCTTTTTCATTAAAGATTGGGATTTTGACTCGCTATAATAGTTGCCATAACTAGGCAACCAAATGGATAAGGTGAGGTTAGGTTTGACAACACTATGTTATGTCTAACCAAGACCTGTCTAGTGAAATTTAGTCCAACACATAGGTACCAATAAAAGGCCAAATAGATTTCTTTAATAACCTTGAAATTAGGGTGAGATGACAAAGGTTCAGTCTCCAACAAATTATCTTTCCAAAACCTACTATTTCAACCATTTACCTTAGTTAATTAGAGACTGGCCCTTTTGATGTTGTAAGTAAAATATACATGTAGCAAACAATTTTTTATATCACCTCTACAAATTCTAAATATTGAAATTGTTCAATTTATTTTTCTTATAATTATAATTTTGGAGTTGAAAATGCATTATAAATTCTATACATAATTTTAGTTGTATTTGCATGTTTTTTTTATTATAATTTTTAATTTATAAGAATAAATCTTGATTAGAGAATCATTTCAAACATAAATGCTTATATTGTGTATTGAGAGACATTACATAGGAATCTTAAGAAGGTTTGTAACTTGGAGAGGTACTCGCTTAAAATATTCTATAGAGATCAAGCATACCCTAACTAGGCAACTCTCGACACTATAGAATAGATTATGGATCTCTAAGTTATTTTGTTTCCTTTTCCTCATGTATCAAGATCATTGTATCAATATAAATGTAATAAAGATGTGTGTATATTGTTACTCTATAGTGTATCATATGATAAAGTTTAGTAAAAGTGGTTTTAAATAAATAAATAAATTTTTGTTGTTTCAAATTTTCATGTTCATTTGCATATGTGAGCATGACATTAATTTCTTTCAAGAAACTAATACTTTTGTAGATGATATCACCTCTCTTTCCTCAAATGTTTGGAAGAGGGGTTAATTGCAATGTATTCGTGTGTCCCGTTTAGCTAGAGGATTGGCTTGTGTTAAGTGCTATTTTGAGGCTTACATTTTATTGAATAGTCTATATTATTTATTAATGGTGGAATTTTTCTTTTTGTTTGTGAATCTTTTTGTCTTCACAAATATTTATGCTCCCAAATATTTTCATGTTAAGGCTATAATCTAGTCTCATATTAAATTTTCTCATTCTTTTGTTTTTTCTCTTTGTTGGAAATGTGAATGCTACTCTTGGGCATAATGAGAATCGTTGTAGATTGAATTAAGTTTTTTTCAATGATAATTTATCTTTTCTTAGATCCATGGATATAGAATCCAAGGTCTTTACTTGTACTAATACAAGATGTGGGACTGATTCAATTTTAGAGGCTTGATAGATTTTTAGTTTAGATTTCTAGATATATTCTTGTTTTTTTATTAGATTAGCAAGGAGATGGACCTGACTGAAAAGAGACATACACAGTTACAACATAAACCAAACACCAACTGTGAAACAACTAGCAGAAAGAAACCAATACTAATAAAAAATGATCAAAATTTTTCTTGCTAAATGGACTTTTGAGAATGTTGATAAGTATATTGTCATGGACTAAGTGTCCTTAATCTTGACTAAATTCAAATTATATCTTAGATTGCTTTATCATGATCAAGCTTAATTTCTTAATTTTAACTCTTGTTGGGAGTTTATCACATGTTTGAGTCATAGAATGTTTTGTTTTATAAAGTTGCTAATACTTTATAGGACCATTTTAATTTTTTCTTCTTTTAACTTTGCTGATGGCTATGACTATCTCAAAATCTCCATGCGGGAAAGAGATGTAAATTCTCTTTTATCATTATAATATTATATTCTGTTTAAAACAAAACAAAGTTAAAAATCACATATAAACTAAAATTAATATTTCAATAAAAATAAACGATATTTCTTGACTGTCTAAAATAAATCTGTGTATAAAGACGTTGGCCTTTAATTAGACAGAATACTATATAGGAAATGCATTTTTCAGTCTTTTAATCTCGTGAGCAATTATAGAGACGACGGTTAAAAACGAAAGAAAAACTAAACGAGTATAAAAATATAATTGATTGAAAGGGTGACGATACTATCGATACAAAAACTTGTGGCTTTTGCGGATTTATACGTCCTTCAATCTGCGCAGGCCTGTCAGCAGGCGACAGTAATGCTGTTCTCGGTTTTATAAGAGAGATTTTTATTTCCTTCCTATATGATGAGAATTTTATGTGTTTCTTCTGTGTCAACAACTGCTTTGCAATTGAACATTTCATTGTCTCCGTATATTCCTCTCGTTTTCAGGTAGAAAGAAAAAGGTTAAATTGCCAGTTGCCAGCGGAGTTGGCAATGAAAACATAGACGATGAGAATGAGCAGGCTGCAGGACAATCATATCAATGTGCTATTTAATGACGTTGCATTAAACAAGCATGTCAAACTCAACTAAGCCATCTTCTATCATTCGTTTTGGCCAAAAGCAAGGCAAGAAGGAAAAATGGCAGTGAAAATGGGTAGCGCCAAATTGGTCGTGATAGTGTTAATGGCAGTAATAATAATGGTGAGTATTAGCGTGGCTTCAGCACAAGGAGGACCATGCTTTAAATACCTGTGCACAAACGATGGGGGTTGTACAGGATACGCAGACAGCCCTAAGTGCTGCAACATCGGTGACTGTGGCAGCGGAATTGGATTTTGCGACGCTTCATGCTAATTTACCAACTTCTCTTACTTCTTTTCTCGTCTCATGAAATAATCCAGCTTAGTTTGCTGTGTGTCGTTTGTGTTTTCGTGTTTGAGCAGGATGCTGACAATCCTCTCCCCTTAGTTTACCCCATTGTTATTAAGGTTTAGTTTGATGTTTCTACTTTTCAACAAGTTAAAATTGATCTTGTAAAGTGTCTTATTGTGGAGTGCTTTGTAGCTGTTGTCGCTGTAGCTGCTCCACCAACATGATATATTATCCATGTAATGTAAAGTGCATTGTAACTCATGAGGTGGTAGCTGGGCTATCAATTTGAATAAATAATTTATTCAGTGTGTGATTTATTCAGTTAAAGATGTGATGTTCTTATAAGTTTTACACATTCGAATATTTACATATAAAAGTGAATACCTAGATTCCATATGGATTAAGCTTTGATGATGATGGTGACTTATACCAAAGAGAGGAGTACATTGTAATTAAATAATTGAAATATGTTAATTCTTATCTCCATTGAATCATTTATAAAATTTATTCAAAAGAATAATTTGGCTTACGCAAGACAAGGGTATTGGTTAGAGATTTCTTGATTTTCTTCAAGGTTTTCTTTAGATTCTAGCATTCATTTAGTTTTGACATCTTTCTTCATGTCATTCAAAAGAATGTAAAAAAAATTGTAAATCTATTCAAAAATGTATTTGATAAAATTAATTTTTTTAATGAATGATTTGAGCTATTCTTTTGTTGTTTCATAAAGACTGCTTCAAAATAGCCTCTATTTTGTTACGTTGATTGAAATAGCCTCTCTTGAATTATTTGCCTAAAATTTTTCTTTCAATTATTTCAAAAATGTACTTAGATGATGATGTATTTTTTGATTATTACATTGAAAGTAATACCATGGGTCTTTGGAAAGTTGCACCTACATTGATTAGGCCAAAATACTTTCTCCTATATGCAAATGTTAAACAATGACATCACATTGGAATCCTTGATGGAAGGTGTTAGAAACTAAAGATGTTACATACCTACTTTGTATTGGAAAGTAATTATGGGAGCTCATGAAAGAGGAAATGTGAAAATAATGATCCCTCAACTCGGGGTGTAAGAAATGCCTATTTGTCACTCATAAGTTTTAATATTATTTTTGAATTATTTACTCATTTAATTTTATGCTAACGTATAGACGGTTTCTATTATGAGATAATTTATTTGTTCATTTCTCATTTTGTTTCCCACATCTAATACACAAATCTTTGCTACAAATATGGTGTCTATTTTAATTAGGTTTATTTGATATTTTTTCGTTAGCTTAAAGGGTCATGGAATTATTTTTCTAGTCTCTTATTTTCATAAAAAATATTTGACTTAGAATAACAACACAAATTATGGTTCCTAATGTTTAGTTACTCTAGTCCCTATAAGAATGCCCCCTTGACTCCATTCCTACACCCCAAATAAATATGGTACTTACTATTTCTTCTTTGCCCTTTTCGCTATATTGTCTCTCATGTTTTTAAACCACCTTAGCCATAGAGTTTCACTTACTAATTTAATTGATCATAGGGAAATAAGAACCCTAACTATATTTGAAGCACTAATTTACTATTAACTTTATTTTCTATTTATCTTCACTTATATAGGAAGGAAAAATGAAGTTGGTCAATTGTACAGAAAAACAAGGTTATAGACTAATGTACATATGTGGGTTAGTGTGTATCATTATATTTGTGCTAGAATATATAGGTACAATGTTTTTTATTAGGGGAAAATAAGGTTTTGAGGGGACCCAAAACCCCTTACACTAGGATCTGAATGGACCCAAAACCCCTTACACTGGGTTTTGAAGGAATCAAAACCCTTTGGAATTAAATAGGAATCGAGAACCCAAAAGAAGAACAATGCAAAAAATGTAAAAAACTACTAACAACAACCAACTATTAACCAAACATCTATAGGGTAGCATAGAGAAAGAATAGCCACCCACCAAGCCTAAGAAATCAGACTACAAACCTAGGAAACTTTTGCATGAAGCATCAAAGGCTTCCAATGAGTAAGAAACTTCAAGGAGTAGGCCAGATCTATAAGCCAAGGGTTTAATCAAAGCGCCCTTAACCTTTATAATGGGTTTTATCATGGCTCCCAAAATCATTAGGTTAAAACTACCAAAGACTCTGTAGCTGAAAGCCACCTCCCAACCAACCAAACCCCTCTCCACCTGAATATAAAAGTAGAGAGTTTTTTAGTGGCGAATTTTCACCAATTGGTGAATTCTGCGTGAATAGTCTTGGGCAACATCATGGTCAAATCACTTGGAGTTTTGGGGTTAACGACACACTATAGAATCTGGCTTCGCCATTGACCACACAATGTCGACATACATGCCCATAATATTCACCTAGAATCACTCGGATGTGGGTATTAGATCACCTCCATTATTCGCCAGCAATAGTAAAATGACCACATACCTAGGACCTAATTCGCCAATGGTAAATTAAATGTTCATTGCACGCGTTGGCCAAATTCGCCAATATCAATTAAAACATTATAAGCATTTGCGGACCCATTTCGCCCGACTTAAATTAAATGTTCATTGCATGCCCGTGCAATTTGCCAACAATGCAATTAAATTAAATGTTTATTGGCAAATGCGATGCCCGGGCCCCGCGCAATTGGCCAAAAATGCAATCATAGATTGCTATAAATACACTCTTTCTTACACTCTTTCTTCCAATTTATTCGCATCTAATTAGTAAATTGGGAGCTCTCAAGTCTCGATTCTCATTCTGCAAATTGAGTTGGAAAGTTGAAGTTCATTCACATTGTAGAGCGGGGTGGAGGGCCAGAGTTACAATCCTACAACACAGGCCCAGACATTCTTGATTCCTAATTCAGAGAATTGAGAAGGCATAAAGGTGAGTAATCATTCCTTCATATTTGATAGTATTAGTTTTAACTTTTAATTCATAGTGAGAGGTCAAGACTCAAGATGTCACAGTCAAACATGGGTGAGACTCCTCAGGGTGGTGAAGGGATTGAGATGTCACACAAGGGTGAGACTAAGACTCCTCAGGGTGGTGAAGAGATTGGGATGTCAGACAAGGGTAAGACTCCTTAGGGTGGTGAAACTGAAGGGATTGAGAGGCCATCAAAATGCCCAAAACCTAAACTTAAAGATACTACCATAAAGTCTTTCTTTGGAATTGGCAAAGTTTCTAGTCCATCAACTTTTGCAGTTGCAGAAGCCATTCACAGTAGCTAACCACCACCACAAGGTAGGATTGTCATTGAGTTAAATGCATCAAAGGAGGATGACAATACCAACATGACAGAAGATGTTGTAAGGGATACACACAATGAGATAATTCACTTGGATGCAAATGCTAGTACTGAAGATGATGTTGGTAGGAAGAAAAGAAAAAGGAAAGTAAAACTAGGGAGAGAGAGTGGGAGATGACAAGGATTTTTAAGATTGATTGGGTAGCAAAGTACCCATTTATTGAACTGGTGCCAAATAATAATGAACAACCAATAGAATGCAGGTGTAAGATTTGTAGTTTGAAAACTAAAAGGGAGAAGAAGATGTAGCTAAAGCTTGACACCATAGAAAAGCATATTGGTAAGGTTTATGAAAAATAGATCATAGACGGAAAGGAAACACGAGTAGTAAGATGGAAATCAATGGAAGAATGTCTTCATGTTAAGTATGCTGCGGAATATGAAGAGTATAACCACAAAATGACACTGATTGGTAATAGTGGATTTGGAAATACAATCAAGGCTGGGCTTGAACATGTAGTGAAAGATGCAAACCTAGCAAAGACTGTTCAGAAGAGTTTTTCTTCCATATTATGTCTAGAGGGTGTCCTATGAAAGATTTCCCAGAATTTAGTAATTTATTATCTTTTTTTAATGTTCCTCACTATCCTATGTCACATTGGTCAATAAACGCTGGATGGGAAATGGAAAACTGTCTCGCTGAGGTGGAAAAACAAAATTTACCAGAGAGTGTAAAAGAGTCAAATTTCATTTCATTATCCATAGATGAAGTTACTACGGTAGATAACATTGATTGGGTTTGTATGTATGTGTATATCGTAAAAGAACACGCCCGTCGAGCTCATCTACCCTGTGTTCGTAAAATAAGGGGCAATTCAACAGCAGAAAATTTATATTTGGAAGTTAAGAAAGCTTTGAATGAAATTGCTGGTATGGATGACTTGAAAATTGCCAAGAGGTTGGTGTGTGTTGGAGCTGATAGAGCTGCAGTAATGCAAGGTCAAAGGACCAGTCTTTGTGCAAGATTACAAACTAGTTTTGCACCATACATGGTTGGCATTCATTGCATGGCCCATCGAATGAATTTAGCATATATAATTGTAGGCAATTTCCCTACAGTGTCAAAAGTTGAAGATCTGGTCCATGAGCTCCACTCATACTTCTACCGAAGTCTTAAACATTTTGCAGAAGTTCAAATTTTTGCTGAGGGAGTAACAAGAGGAAACAAGCTTCTCAGGGATGTTGAGACCAGATGGATCTCCTTGCATGGACCAGTGGAACAATATCTAACAGAGTATCATTCCTTGATCGGACTAATGTATGAGCAATGCTTCATAGTAGACAAAGCTCCTGATCTCTTACATAAGTTAAGTGATATAGAGACTCTGTTAACTTTAGCTATTCTTCTCCCCATGTTGGATTCAATGAACAAACTTGTTAAGAAAGCCCAAGATAGAACTATGTATATCAATGAGTATAGCACTCTACGTAAAATGACATGCTTGAGCCTGGATGGTCTATATTCAGATCTAATAGGGCAAAGCCCAATTTTTTTTAGGTGGCAGATAATTACAGATTTGAATCATGCTTAAAATTTTTTACATTTCAATACAAAAAATGAGTTATGTGTCTTTGTAAAAGGATTTTAGATACCAATGCACCAATCTAAGATGGGCAAGCGAGGTAGAGCACTACCAGTTAAAAAGGAAGATTTTGAAAGGATTGTTAAATCTGTTAGTGATAATTTGAAGTCTATTGCATATGAACTTTCAACTGAGATTCGTGAAAGATTCCCTCGAGAAGAAATACTTGAAGCCATGGGTTGTGTGTATCCTCAATTTTGGCATTCAATTGGAGATAATCCAAATGACACAAAGATGTATCTAAAAAAACTAGAGGAATTGATATTGACATTTTCAAAAGATGCATATTGCAATGGACAGACAATAGAAGGAATTTTAAATTTAGATCATCTTAGAAAACAATGTAAACAGTTTGCATTGGTTATGAAACAGTAGTTGGTTAATTTGGAGAATCCATTTGAACCTGGATCAATCACAAGGCTTTGGAAAATGATAGATAAAAGTGAAGCATTGCGTATTGCAATACCAAAATATTTGAAACTTGTTGAGTTATGTCAGATAATGATATTGGGGTCAGTGGAAGATGAGAGAGTTTTCAGTGCATTAGGGATTTTGAAATCAAACATCAAAAACAAAATAGACAAGAATTTGGAAACTTGCTTGAGGTTATTTGTAACCCAGTATAATGTTAGAGATTTTCCATATGATAGGGCACTGGCAATCTAGAATTCCATGCATGAAAGACAAGGGGTATGCAACACTTTAAAAGCTGGTGGTGCTACTGCTAGTGCTAGTGCTGAGACAAATGAATATGATGGATCACAGACTCAAAGTCAGCATGAAGACGAAGACATTTTTAAATACCTAACTCAGAATGAAGATGAACATGTTAGTACTAGTTAGTTTTCAGATTTTGAGTCCATTTGGGATATAGAAGCCTCAGAGTGAGTCACTCAAGTGAATTAGCAGTAAGTTTATAGGTATTTATAATTATACTACAGTTCTTGAGTCATATTACAATTTCAATTTGCAAAATTACAATACTATAGTTGTCATTGATGATTTTTGATATTGTATTCCTTGATTTTGTCAATCAGAACGAATACTTATTTCATATTTTTAATTGTGAATTTGAATTATTAGTAAACAATTGAATTATTAGTAAATTGGTATTTGGTTCCACGTTATGTTGAACATGAAATGAAATAATTTGTGTCATAAGATCCATAAAATTATTCATATTGCATAACTATTACTACTATAACCTTTCTACTATTCTATA
The DNA here is from genome assembly GCF_030272615.1 of Cryptomeria japonica. Classification (NCBI taxonomy): domain Eukaryota; kingdom Viridiplantae; phylum Streptophyta; class Pinopsida; order Cupressales; family Cupressaceae; genus Cryptomeria; species Cryptomeria japonica. The sequence goes on from NC_081415.1 coordinate 247,860,922, forward strand.
TTAAGTACTTAACATGATGTTCATGGCAATTAGGGTTTTGTGTTTGTTTTTTGTCTTAGTTGGCTAGTAAACCAAAGTTGTCGTGCATTGAAAATCTAAGTTGTCCTCTCTTTATTTGTCCATGTCAAAGTCAAGTGTGGTCAAATGGTTGGTCAGACATGTTTAATGTTTCATCTCTAACTCGCAGATAAATTTCATGTTTAATAATTTAAGTGGCGACTTAGCGAGTGTTGGTTTCGCTTTAAATCGCGAGGTCTCTAGTTTTTTGAGTGCTAGCATTTTATTTTAGCGAGCTGGAGATTGTTAATGAAATTGGTTTGATGCCATGCATTATAGCCGTGAGAGTTAGTGAGTAACTACTAAGTCATTAATGGTCTGTGTGCCATTGCTCGCACCTATTTATGATAGTACATTAACATAAAACATCAATTTTTGTTGATACTTGCTGGGTTGCTGCAGTCAAGAGATAAAAAGTTTTGAGATTTTATGGTTATAACTAGCTCGCAGGTCCATTATTATCAAGTGAGTTTAAGTCGCGAGCTTGTGAGTACTGGGAGATTTTAGTTGTCGCTGCCTCACGTTTTGCACTTGACCATTTTATGTTACGAGGTTGTGACTGAGTGTGATTTTATGTTGTTGCAAGGTCATGAGGTGTTCATGGTTAAGTCATTTTAATTTGCTATCATGTGATGTGGTTGGTATTGCAACTTAGTTGGTTTCATCGCTTGCTCACAGGTTTTGAAGTTGTTTAGCATTTTAAGTTGCGATCTAGCGATAGGTAAGTTTTGGTCTGATTTTGTGGTCATCGCATGCTCGCGGGTTTGTAAGTATTAATTCAAAAAGTGTTGCAAGCATGTGATGGTGGTTAAGTACCTTGTTGTCGTGGGATCGCAAGGCTTTAAGTTGAGTTAAGTTTCTAGTTGCGAGCTTGCAATGAAATAAGTTATTTTGTTAGATTTGTAGTGGTCGCCAACTCAAAGGTAAAGAAAGAAAATTACAAATGTTGTTGTGAGGTTGCGACTGAAGGGCTTGATGAAGATCAATGGATGTCACTCACTCATGAGATTCTTTGAGGATTCGTAAAAGGGGTTGCGAGCTTGCGATTAAGAGGATTTGGTAGCATTGTCGCTAACTCGCTAGTTCCTTTCCAAATTGTTATAACTGGTTGCGAGTGTGCGATTAAATATGGGGATTGACATGTGGACTTGTTTGTCAGGTTCTATAAAAGTTTTGAATGGCAATCGCTAATCAAATGCCACAGTAGCTACTGCTACTTCATGCAAGTGTGGAAATTAATATTAATGAGACTTGAGAGAAGTGATGGTGCCCAAATACCATAAATTGCATGATCAAGCTGAGATTTTGACATTTGTATAATCACATTAATGCCACACTAGCTAGTTCATGCAAGTGTGGCAAATGACAATTAATGAGACTCGAGAGAAGTGACGGTTCCCAAATACCATTTTATGTTGCGAGGTTGCAAGTGGGTGTGATTTTATGTTATCACAAGGTCATGAGGTGTTCGTGGTTAAGTCATTTTAATTTGTGATCATGTGATGTGGTGGGTATCACAGCTTAGTTGGTTTCATCACTTTCTCGTAGGTTTTGAAGTTGTTTATCATTTTAAGTTGCGATCTAGTGACAAGTAAGTTTTGGTCTGATTTTGTGGTCATTGCATGCTCGCGGGTTTGTAAGTCTTAAGTCAAAAAGTGTTGCAAGCATGCGATGGCGGTTAAGTGTCTTGTTGTCGCAGGATCACAAGGGTTTAAGTCAAGTTAAGTTTCTAGTTGCGAGCTTGCGATGGAATAAGTTCTTTTGTTAGATTTGCAGTGGTCGTCAACTTAGAAACCCTATCATGCTTAATATGACTGGTTCTGCTTTGTTTCATTATTTCTGGAATAATAGGGTTAAGGGTGTCCCGATGTCAAACCCTTGGGATTTAAATATGGAAAAGTTAATTGTGCCAGATGTGTATGTTGATGTGGATTTGATCAAAGAGTTGGCCAAACGCTATTGCCTAGTATCTAGGGTAATCAGAAGAAAGAACCAATCTGCCCTAGTTTCAATTAAGAGAGCTAGCTTAGTTGAAGCTTTCCAGATTACTGGTGCTGCATGTACAAATATAGATTTAGAGTAGATTGCAAAGGATTATGGCAAATACAAAGGTGTTATCAAGAAGCATGCAATTCCCAGATACATGCCTAGGATGAATAGGAAGTCGATTATAATTCCAGAGAGTATCGAACCACCATTTGACATCACACCTTTCCACCATTATATGCATTGTTCAATCTATGGATTATGTAGAGTGTTCGGTTTTGATGGAGATTCAACAATGTTAGCTGAATTATTGATGATGGCTATGGATATTCAATACCGAGATGTTAGCAAAGGTTACAATTATGTGGGCTATGTGGTTGAACACCTTCATAATGCTCTAGTTGAAATTTAGAGTGGTGCACCGAGCCCTACATTCAAGCATTATTCATTACTGATGCATTTAATCTTGTTCCATAATGTTGAGTTCATGGATAAAGAATTGGAGCTTTTCAAATAAGAATTAGGTGTCTTAATGCCAATACAAAGATGGACCCAGGTTTGGGACATTAGTTCTCCCCATTCTTCTTTCTTTTTTTTTGAAAATTGGATTGTTTTGCCAATTATAGAAATGCTAGGAATAAATAGGGAATGATTGTCAATTAATGTTAGGAGAGTTTTGAGAACTTACCAGTATGTTCCAAAATGGTCTATAACTAGGGGGACTTTTATTTTTTTGATAACTTTACTATGATCAGAGTCTATGGGTGTCCTCAGCCTCCCCATATTTTACCAAAAATTGTTCCAATTAGGATTGCTTTTATGGAGTTTATCTGGCAATTGACCCTAGTTGAAAAAGAATACCTTGAAAAACACAGGAAGGGTTCTCTTCTTCCTAGGCTTTGGGTTGCGTCTGATTTTACCATTGGTAGGATTTCCTTTGATGAAGTAAACAAACTCCATAAACAACATAGGTTGGTTAATGTTGTGTCTAGATTTTGTGATCCTGAACAATTTATTAAAGTTTCATTGCCAAAAATGACACCTTGGGCCACAATAAAGGACCATGAACCATTGGATGATGAAGATGTGGTTATAAATTTGCTGAGAAAAGATGAAGTACAAGAAAGGAGAAGAAAATGGAAAAATTTGATGAGAGTTGAAGTAGAATTGAAGGCTCTTGACCCTAGTTTCTCAAGTTTTTGCTCTGATAGCCCGTACCTAGAGAGGATTAACAAAATGTTGAGTTTATATGAAACTCTGATGGAACAAATGCCTCAAATTCCAGAAGTGGCTGCTCAGCAGCAAGACCCCCAAGATGGACATTCTTCAAATGGCAAGAGGCCACTTAGTGTGTCTTTTGATGATGTAGACAGTGGGGATGAAGTTCAATCTACCTGAGTGCCAGCTACAAAGAAACAAAAACCTAATGAGGTCAATGCAATTATGAGGAGAGACCTTGCTAGAGAAATTGTTACAGAACAAGGACAATACTTTCATTAAATAAGGACACATATCAGAGAAACGGGGCAAAATGAAGAACATGGGGAAACAAACGAAGCCCTTTCTCAAGGCTTTGATGAGTGTGTGATGTTGTCAAATGAGTTCATGAAAGATGATGACTTTATTAAGTCAAATGAATTTATAATTTTTTTGACAAGATTGAAACAAAAACAATTAAGACAAAATCCGATCATAGAGGAAGAAAATGAAGAAAAGAAACAAGAGATCATCAAGGAACTGTAGGAATATGATCCTGACAGGGAGAAAATATCTGTGGAACAGGCAAGACAATTGATTAAGAGTACTGGTATGATTATGATGCATGACTAGGATATCCAATCTATTTTTATTATTGAATAGATTAGGAAGCAAGAGTACCCAATGTTTAAAACTGAATTTGAAATTGGAGATGTAATAAGAGGATCAAGATTTAATCCTAAGTCAAAGACACTTGTTGCTTGGTCTTTGGCCCCTTCCAGTCAAAATCCTCACCTTCTAAATATCCAAGTAGAAAAGAAAGTTGAAAGCATGATCTGGAACTTGAAGAACACAACTGACACAAAGATTGCCTCATTTTTACTCAAGTTTCTTACATGAATTTATCAAAAACAGAGGATTTGTCAAGAAGATACACAGAAACATATATCCAATTGATTGCATTGTCTAAAAAATATGAAGAGACATTGACGAAGAAGGTCGCTTTAGAGGAAGAGTTAGTGGAGTTGAAAGAAAAAATTGCAAATGAGCCCCCTCCAATACAGATTATAGAACAAGTACAAGAAATGCCAGCTGATGTGACAACAAAAATGGAGGAATACACAAGGAAAATTGAAAAGATTGAAAAGGAACAAAATGTCAACATTATCTCTATTGTGTCAGGAGTTCTGAAACATAGGATTAATGTATTGAAAGGAAAATTGATGGTAGTGCATGATTTGCACATTTATTTGAAAGAGGCAAGTAAAACATCCTCTGAGGCTGTCGCTTTTCTTGGACCTTTGTTCAATGTTTGGTCAGGAAGAAGCAAATTAATGGATAAGCTAGATGATGCAATGATATATAGTGATGAGTTCCCTACCAAGATTAGTGATACTAAAGACATGGTGGAGGTAATGAATACATCTTATGCATTTTTCACAGGGAAGGATGTGCTTATAAATGAAAAATTACAGACATTTGGGGAAGGTTATAGTATATTGGTGCCTTGAATTTATGGTAGTAATGGAGATTTGAAATCAATTTCTGATTGGACCAGCGAATTTGATTTGATTCTAGAGAAAGAAGAATTAATCAAGCATGTAAATGAACAAGTTGATGTTGATTTCCTTAACGATATGCTTGATTCACTGTTCAAGGTTGAGGTTGACCATGCAAAGTTTATTGTTGAGTCCAGGACAATTAGAAATGCTAGATGGACAAATTCAGTTGCAAAGCTGGAAGAGGTAAAGGAATTCAATTGGCAGATAGACAAAGAGGTGGACAGGTGGCAAGCCATGCTAAAGCCAAAGAAGAAATCTCAGGTTGAGGTTGCTACCCAATATTCCTCATAGTAATCTTAAGCTTGTTGAATCCTCATCTTATAAAATGATTCCAAGATTAATTTGAGAGGGATGGCTAGTTGGCCACTTTTATTGATGTTGAACTTGAAAACTCTTATATAGTTATAATAGCTCAACTGTTCAAGAATTTGATAAGTGCATAGTTGAATCGCATTGTGAATTTACTTTCTGATATCATTATGAATATACTATCAATATCATTTGTAGTTTGAGATCTTCACATAATTGTCTTTGTGTTGAATTTATGTTTTCACTGTGAATTGAATGGTCAAGGGTTTTCTCAGTTTACATATGAATCTAGGTTGTGTACGTAATGGCATTATTCATAATTTCATTCCTATTTATCTACAAATGAATCTTATTGAATTTTATTATCAGGTTGTCTTTGAATTGTAAGTGACTCTATGCCCTAGGATAAGGCACTGGTATGTTGTCTTGATGTTGACTTGGTGAAGTGACCTTCCAATTATAATAGTTGATTCATTGTGGGTGAATATGTTTTCTTGTTTTCCTTTGATTATGAAATTATGATTTTTCTATAACATCTATCATAGAATTGGATCCTCAAAAGATTTTCCCTTTAACTGAGTTTCATGCATGTTTTACTGATTATGTTGTATTCCTATCTATTCTGGTGTTTGATACTTTCACTCTTAATACTCTTATGATTTTATATGCTATGGATGTTTATGTAATATATATGGAGGTGTTCTATGACTATAATCCACCCACCAATTACAATGAGGTGAATCCTTAATATGATTCCAGACTAATAGTAATAGAAATTTTGCATTCCTGGGCATAATAATTAATAGGAAGCATTAAATGAAAAATTACATACACCATAACAATGCAACAAATGAAAAAAGTTAAAACTCATGATTTTGATAATTTGAAAGAGATAGAATTATACACAAAATAAATTTATATATAACTCCTTCAAGAAACCTACACAAAGCTTGATGCTAAATGCTTTTCATTTCCTCTGTAAATGACTATATAGTATACAACTTGCTCCCTTCACCTAGAGTCTAGAATCACTATTGGAACCCGAAAAGGAACCCCAATGACTATACAACATGCAAAACTACTTGAGCCATGCCATTATCACCCTGACTCCTTCGGATGGAATGTGAGATGTTACGTTCTGTCCAATAGATCATTTCCAAATAGAGGAGGAAGCCTTCATGCCCAGGAACATAGAAAATGGTTTAATGGAAAGAGGATCTTGAGCCTTCATGCCCACGATCAGGGAAAGTGGAAACATGAGCTTTAGGGTAAATGTAATATGTTGGGGAGGGGTTGTAGCTTCCATGGCATCACAAAGATGACTCGCTGACACTCCCCACCCAAACAAATCCTTCTTTCATTCCTCTGTGGGCTCCTTCTTCAAACCCCTTGCCATCCTATGGTAGAGTATAAGCAGAGGATGAGTCATACTTGGCCTTTCTTGACAAGAAAAGGCTTTCACATCCCCTCTGGCAATCCTTCTCACTTTCACAACCCCTCTGACAATAAACAAACTCACATAGAAGAAAATAAAAAAACACCCATCCGGTATCACAGAGCACACAACAACTCCATGCATGATCTTGCTCAAACATCATCTTCCTTTCTGAGGAAAAAAACACTCTTAGAAAATGAAAAAGTTTTCTTTTCTCTTCTACCAATTAAGTCACCACTCCATTGTATTTATAACTTTTTCAATTTTTCACACTTCATTTGGTGATGCTCATTCATGTGCAAAATCATCATTTTGGTGTTTTTCAACATGACTGTAGACTCTAGAAGTCATGCCATACCTATCAAATCCACTACAACCTGCTAAGGCTCATCTATTGTGAATGATTTTGTCATGATTTTATTCCTCCTTGATTGGACAAATTCCACTTTAGAAATTAGAATCCGTGACAACAAGTAACCTGAGCTCTTATTTCTCAGAGAAATCCATGATCTCCCATCACTAACTTAGAAGCTATCCAATCCTTTCATGCCTCTGAAACTGTCATCCTCGCTTGTCTAATCAACCTCGACTTAGGAGAAACCTTCAAACTAGTCCCTCAAGAATGAGTTAGCATCCAAGCCTTAAAAATTTTAGGTTGCGAGATAGCGACCAGATAGTTTGTGGTTAAGTTTTATGGTTATCGCCAACTCGTGAGGTAAAATGTCTAAAGACATGATCAAGCCACGAGCTGGTGACAAGTTGGTTTGGGTTTACATCGCGAGGTCTCTAGCTTTTTCGGTGTTAGCGTTTTATGTTACTGAGATGGAGATTGTTAGTGAAATTATTTTGGTCACGAGGTCTCGAGTTGGTCAGATGTCATACATTATAGCCATGAGAGTTAGCGAGTAACTCATTTCATGTCATTGTCACTAGCTCTCATATTTGTTTAAAGTTAGCATTTTTATGTCACAAGCTAGTGACTAGATAGTTTGTGGTTAGGTTTAATGGTTATGACCAGCTCGCAAAGTTAAATGTTTGAAGACCTGATCAAGCCACTATCTTGCGAGTGAAGTGCTAGTGGTTAAGAGATAAATAGTTTAATGTTGGTGAGTACGTGACAAGGGTTAAAGTTACCACTATCTCAAAGTCGCTGCGGTGACAAGGACTTAACATTTTTTGGTTGAGAATTGGTGAGTGGCAGTTTAGTTTCCCTCAATTGCTAGATCTCGAGGTTACAAAGGCTTAGCATTTTCAGCTTGCGAGTTGGAGATAGAGAGAGTCGTAAGGGCTTGTCGCTAGGTCACGATATGCCCTAATGGGCAGTCTTCCAGGCAAAGAGTTGACGACTGTGTGCCATGTGTTTTAATGACTTAAAGTTAATATCTTCAAATTGCCTTTTTTTTTGTGGTTTGAAAATAGCTTGAAATCGCCAATATTTTATTTTTATGGTTTGAAAATAGGTTGAAATTGCCAATTTTTTTTTTAATGGTTTGAAAATAGGTTGAAATCGCTAATGCAAATATTTTTCTAGTTTTAAAAACATTACAATTCGCCCATGCAAATATTTTTTGGGTTTTAAAAACATTAAAATTCGCCAGGATTTTTCACAAATTTTGAGCGATCATGGCTAATTCGCCAATGGAGATTATTATTTTTCTCTGTAAACCACAAAAATTTGCTAGTAAAATTAAAAAATTTCTCAGAATTATATAACTTTAGCCAAGTTTTTACACCTTGTCCAAGGGGGGGGTTTCTTGAATCTAACACTTACATTAACTCATGCTAAATAATCTAATAAATTTGATAAACTTAATGACATGATTATATTAAAATAGTGAATAGATTCGTTTGGTAAGTTAAAATTATAGATAACATGAGAAGTTCATCCATTACAATTTAACCATACATTTTGTTCAAACTTACAATAAAACATATGTCATGCATCTAATTTCCATACATACTTTAATTGCATTAAAAACTAATGAATACTTTCCATTATGCTAATCTACATGCTTGATGATCCAAATAACTGCATTTAATAAGATAACTGTATACATGCATTTAAGATTAGCATCACCTAATCCACATTATACATTTTAACCATAATGCCATTCATATATGCAAAAAAAAAGGGAACCAGATGAACACAAACACCACATATCACCAAATTGATATCAAAGTTCACCCCTAAAGGGCTACATCTTTGGGTCTGCTCAACTGCAAGACTAGGTCTTCACAACCCATCAAAGTAACCCATGGTATAACATGAATATCAAGTTCTCATGGGCATAGACAACTAGACATGACTCCACAACAATGATCCTAGCAAAGACAACACAACTATACACTAGTGAACATAAGGGACTTGAGTGTCATCACATAACTTGGTATGGTTACCCTAGCAGGCCTCCATAGGTCTCGACCCCATCTACTGGGTTACCTTGGCAACCTTTCCCAAACCTCTGGTCCATTCATGTCTCATGTGGACCCAACACATCCTTTCGTGAAGACAAAGTTGTTGGTTTGCCATTTCAGGCTTTCTCACTGCATGTCGAGTTTGTACTAGCCCTCAACCAATGTGTGAGGCACAATTATCTTACTTAGTGTTTTCATTAAGGAAACTCGCTAATAGGCTATGAGGTTATCACTTATTTAGACACACTTTCTATGGGTTACCCTACAACCACTTTGGGCATGGCGCCCACTCGAAAGCCACTCTCCCATATGACACTAGATCATAATCAAACGAAACTCCAAAAACCAAGGTATAGACCAGGACAAGCATACAGAGTTCAATATGGTAGAAATACCCACTTGGTCAAACAAGTCCTCATATGAGGTGCACTGACTGTCGGTTCTTCGACTAGGGACATGACCAGCTTCAGTCAACCACATAACAACAAGTGACAATTGCAATCAAAGACATGACCAGATACAAAATCATCACATGAAAATAGTCAATAGTCGAGTTCAAGGACATAAGTAGATATCGAAATAACCATATGACAATATCCAATAATCAAATCAAGGACTTGCCATTTCATAATCAAATGTGAATAAAGAAAACTAAACATGCATTGACATAAATCTGAAAAGACAATCTTTTTCTATATCGTTTTAAGATACAAATTGGTCAAATTTTCTAATTAATCTAAATTTCCAATTACAATAATTGGCAAGGACACCATTACATAATAAATTCAATAGTATGATTGCAATCATATGATTGTGCCTATAATCCAATTTATAAAAGCAAAACATTAACAACTGTATTTTCTCATCTAATTTCCATATTTCATTAAGAGAAAATGTCATCAATTCTCTAACTCTAACTATCTATCTTCAAATTTTCCCCAATTAACATATTATTTAATATCATAAATTTTCAACTCAATCATTGTTTTAATTTCCAAGGATTAACAAATAGTATAATATTTCTTTATCCAATTTTCAAAAACTATATTATTTCTTATCTTAAGATTTCCCAAATAATATAAATATATCATTTCACTTATCTGAAATTTACTAAATAACATAAGTTATATCACTTTCCAAATTTTACCACAAACATATGTTATTTATTTTTAACAAGATATATATAAAAACATACAAATTTAATATGAATTAAAATATATTTTAAATTAACATTAATATATATATATATATATATATAAATGCATATCTTTTACATCGCAAGGAAAAGGGATAACGAGGGTAGCTACCCGTCAGTAGTTTTGCTTCCAACCGATAGCAGTCACTACCGTCGGTAGTGCTACAACCTTATGGTAGTAGTAGCTACCAGCCCACATGGTGGGTATTCCCTACCACGTGGGTTAACATAAATATATATATATATATATTTAAAATTTTCTTTTTAAAAGAAAACCCCTCCCAAAGGCATACACAAAACAAATAAATAAGAGATTCAACAGGAAATTTCCTAATCAAAACCTACACACCCATTTCTAGTATAGCAATCAATTTGAGCAAACAAGAATTTATCTGGAGGTTGAAAGTGGAAGAAAGGAGGTTTCAAATATAAGATTTAACTACAACTCTTCCTTAATCCACAAAACTGAAATATTTTTCAACACACGCACTCAAATTTCTTCCAAATCAAAATGATCTCTTCTAGCAAAAACCAAGAAGATAAGCAAGATTCCAACCTCTATCAGCAATCCTGGAGAATGATTTGATGAAGAGCCCAACCTGCAAGTTCAAGAAATTCCTTCTTCCCCAAATGCCCAAAATTTTCATTCCAAAAATAACTCCAAAAATATTTTTAAAATCGAGGTTAAAAGGGAAGTTTTTGACCAAAAGTCCATTTTTTAGGTTTAAAATATTTTCCTCCAAAAAAATAAAATGAAAATAATTTTCCCAGTAAATTTAATATGCACAAATTGCTTTTCTTACAAAATAGATTTTCTCTATTTAATTAAAAACTAAAATTTGTATTTCAAAATGCCAAAGAGGGAAAATATTAATTTTCCAATTTCTAATTAACTTTTCTTTCAAAATACATACAAATGAATTAATTCACATTTAAAAATAACTATTTAATCAAACTTGCTACAAACATGAATTTAGCAATTTGGTTATTGATTAACCACACAAAGGGTCCTATTTAATTTAGTCCCTTAATTTACTAATGCGTAAAAACATATTCAATCTACTTAAATGCTTAGTATTAAATAATCAATTTTACCACTCGCACAACACACAACCCAAGAAAGACAAACAAACACTCGACCCACACTCCCAACCAAAGGGGAAACTGATGCATGACTGATGACACTCACTTGAGCATGACTAGGGTAAAATGTAGGGTCTTATGACTACATAATCCAATTCCTTTGAACCAATAAGCTACACTCAAACCTGCTAATCTAGGTAGAGACAAACCTCGTAACTATGCGGTATTGTACCTGCAATCTCCTGCAACAATGAACCACACATGCATACATATATATTGAATGAAAGTGTTAGCCCAAGATTAATAACACGAATTAGAGGAACAACTAATCTTACATAATAATTGATGTGAAATCAACATTTACAAGTAGACTCATTAAGCATAATACCTGAATTTAACATTACAACCTAGTAAATCAACCATTCAAGAATGCCACTTAAAAGTCAACCAAGTTTAAACCAGATTTATAATCTAATTAGGGAAAGGGTAATACATTTAAGACTTCATCCATACAGTAATAAAGGAAGTCATTTTTGACAAGCCCAGCATAGTCAAAAGATAGACTGAATCCTTCAAAGATTAATGGATCAATAAAGATCAGTATTGATACCCTACAGATGCACCAAGAAGAGCTTCATGATTCTAAAGATAGTAGAACTCTTGAAACACAAATAGTGAGTAAGAATGCAGTAAAAATTAAAGATACTCAAGAATAATAAGAGCAACCCTATCCCAAACCCAAGGGAAGTATAATAGGAGGATTTGTTAGTATGATGGTTATATACAAATTCATGGAGACAAAAAAATTCCATGAATCGATGAATCAAATTAATCTTGAAGAGAAACACCGTTAGTATTGACATGGCATAGAAATGAGCAACCGAAGATAGAGATTGAGGAAGGAATACCTAATGGAAACAAAGTAGAGCATAGTCCTTAATGAGTTGACAGAATGAAAAGCTAAAGCAAACAACACTTGAGGTAATTCTTTAGTCTTTTTATTTAGTTTATAGCTATTACCCATTTAATAAATTCATAGAAACACAAACTAGAACTTGTAAGAGTTCCCCAAATCTTGTACTAATATGTATTTAGTTGTATAAGAATGTCTATATTGTTGTTACATGAAATTTTATTTAGTGATATTCTTGTCTGGTCGAGATATATCAGTTGATCATATTTCATTCATTAATATTTTCTCTAAAATTAATTTCTTATACTTTTCAGAGCTATTATCCTTAAGCCTTTACATTGTACAAGTTACCAAACATACTAGGAAGATTATTTAATCTTATATACTCTTCCATGTTCAAGTGTTGCAGCTGTGATAGATTGCCAATAGTATCAATGATAATATTTAAGTTGTCACACCATTTTGATTCCAAGAGCCACAACTATGATAGATCGCCAATGGTATCAAGGAGGTTATTTAAGTTGTCACATCATTCTAACTCCAACCTCCATAGTTGTGACAAGTTGCTAATGGTGTCAAGTGAGGTATTTAAGTCATCAAGCCCTCCCAAGTCCAAGTGTTGCAGCTGTGACAGATTGGCAATGGTGTGAGTGAGATTATTTAAGCTATCATGTACCTAAAAATCTAAGTGTTGCAATTATGATAGTTAAGACACATATATGTGTATGTTTTTATGAACATCATATGTATATATGTGTATCTATAGATATGTATGTCTAGATACTCACATATCATACATATATGTATACATATACATACATTTAATATGCATATGCATTTTTATATGCATGCACACTAGTACATTCGGAGCTGATTTCTGACAGCCATTTGTCGAATTTGCGACGAATTTTCATCAGAGTGCCGACAAAATCAACCATCGAAAACTTGACATTGGATTGGTTGACGATGCCATACCCATAAAAAATACGACAATCCAATAGACTCTACCGACGCTGTATGTCCACCGATTACATCGTCGGTCAAAAGCTTGGTAGTTGTCGTAATTCTGACAATGATAATTTTTATCAAAAAAATAATTATTATCGATGTCGACGTTTCCTTCATACTATGCCTTGGTGAGGTGGTCAATAGACGGAATAAAAGCAGTGCAAGTCTCTGAGATCTAACAGTGGGCATTATTTCGTGGGATGAAGATGATTGCGAGTTACCTATCATGAAATGGTGAAAAGGAAACTGGGTCCACGCAGTAGTAAAGCTAAAGTTAAAGACTGATCATTTCTCTTTTGATCGGATGGATCACGTGGTTTCGTGGGATGAAGATGATCAAGTTTTACCCTTCATGAAATAGTGAAAAGTGGCGGGTCCCAGAAGCAGGCAGGTTTTCCAAAGAGGAAAGAGTGGTTGGTTCAGAGAATGATCAACGACCCACGTTGATTTGCGGCCAAAAGGTGCTCAAGATTTAGCCTTCATGAAGTGGTGAAATGACATGGCAGTCCAGTTAGTGGTCCAGGTGGTTTAGGTGGCAAATCAGAAAGTCACACGTGGCCTTGAGGTTAAGTAAATCAAAGAATAAACTTGGCGACCAGGTGGTTAGCCCAATAGACAAATTGAATCATACCACCAATGAAGAGGTGACCTGTGAGGCACAGGTGGTAGTTTAGAAGTGGATCCCATGGAAGTTTTTTGGCAAGTAAGAAGTTGCCACGTCGGTTTCTTAGGAGATCGAATGCTAGGGTGGATAGTGCTAAATTAGAGGGCCCACATCTACCAGATTAAAGTTGTTAAAGAGTGGGTATCTTGAGGAGGATCCAACGGTGGGCGTTATTTCATGGGATGAAGATGATCGCGAGTTACCTATCACAAAATGGCGAAAAGGAAAGTGGGTTCATGCGGTAGTAAAACTAAAGTTAAAGACTGATCATTTCTCTTTTGATTAGACAGATTGCATGGTTTCGTGTGATAAAGATGATCAAGTTTTACCCTCCGCGAAATAGCGAAAAGTGGCAGGTCCCAGAAGTAGGTAGGTTTTCCAAAGAGTAAAGAGTGGTTGGTTCAGAGAATGATCAACGGCCCACATTGATTCATGGCCAAAAGGTGCTCGAGATTTAGCCTTCACAAAGTAGCGAAATGACATGTCAGTCCAGTTAGCGGTCCAGGTGGTTTTGGTGGCAAATAAAAAAGTCACACATGGCCTCGAGGTTAAGTAAATCAAAGAATAAACTTGGCGACTAGGTGGTGGGCCCAACAAATAGATTGAATCATATCACCAATGAAGAGGTGACCTGTCAGGTAGAGGTGGTAGTTTAGAAGTGGATCCCATGGAAGTTTTTTGGCAAGTAAGAAGTTGCCATGTCAGTTTCTTAGGAGATCGAATGCCAGGGTGGATAGCACTAAATTAGAGGGCCCACATCTACCATATTAAAGTTGTTAAAGAGCAGGTATCTCGAGGAGGATCCAATGGTGGGCGTTATTTTGTGGGATGAAGATGATTGCGGGTTACCTATCACAAAATGGCAGAAAGGAAAGTGGGTCCACGCAGTAGTAAAGCTAAAGTTAAAGATTGATTATTTCTCTTTTGATCAAACAGATCACATGGTTTCATGGGATGAAGATGATCGAGTTTTACCCTCTACAAAATAGCGAAAAGTGGTGGGTCCTAGAAGCAGGCAGGTTTTCCAAAGAGTAAAGACTGGTTGGTTCAGAGAATGATGCATGGCCCGTGTTGATTCATGGCCAAAATGTGCTTAAGATTTATCCTTCGCGAAGTAGCGAAATGACATGGTAGTCCAGTTAGCAGTCTAGGTGGTTTAGGTGGCAAATCAAAAAGTCACACGTGGCCTCAAGGTTAAGTAAATCAAAGAATAAACTTGGCGACCAGGTGGTGGGCCCAAAAGATAGATTGAATCATACTGCCAATGAAGAGGTGACCTGTCAGGCACAGGTGGTAGTTTAGAAGTGGATCCCATGGATGTTTCTCAGCAAGTAAGAGGTTGCCACGTATGTTTCTTAGGAGATCGAATGCTAGGGTGGATAGCGCTGAATTAGAGGGCCCACATCTACTAGATTAAAGTTGTTAAAGAGCAGGTATCTCGAGGAGGATCCAATGGTGGGCATTATTTTGTGAGATGAAGATGATCGCGAGTTACCTATCACGAAATGGTGAAAAGGAAAGTGGGTCCACGTGGTAGTAAAGCTAATGTTAAAGACCGATCATTTCTCTTTTGATCGGAGGGATTGCGAGGTTTCATTGGATGAAGATCATCGAGTTTTGGCCTTCACGAAATAGCGAAAAGTGGCGGGTCCTAGAAGCTAGTAGGTTTTCCAAAGAGTAAAGAGTGATTGGTTCAGAGAATGATCAACGACCCGCGTTGATTCATGACCAAAAGGTGCTCAATATTTAGCCTTCGCGAAGTAGTGAAATGATATGGCAGTCCAGTTAGCGGTCCAGATGGTTTAGGTGGCAAATCAAAAAGTCACATGTGGCCTTGAGGTTAAGTAAATCAAAGAATAAACTTGGTGACCAGGTGGTGGGCCCAATAGATAGATTGAATCATACCCCCAACAAAGAGGTGACCTATCTGGCACAAGTGGTAGTTTAGAAGTGGATCCCACAGAAGTTTTTTGACAAGTAAGAAGTTGCCACATCGGTTTCTTAGGAGATTGAATGCCAGGGTGGATAGTGCTGAATTAGAGGGCCCACATCTACTGGATTAAAGTTGTTAAAGAGTAGGTATCTTGAGGAGGACCCAACGGTGGGCACTATTTTTCAGCCTGAAGGAGCAGGAAAGTTACTGTTCACGAAACAGTGAAGATTGTTAACTTTAACCGTTTGGTGCGTGGTTAGTGAGTTAAACTGTCAGGTCAGAATATGTTAAAGACTGATCAAGTTCTATCTAATCGAACAGCTAGCACGGTTTGACTAGGTTAAAGTGTACGATGGTTACCGTTCATGAAATAGCAAAAGGAATTTTAGCCCATTTTCGGATGAGGAAAAGTCAAAAGGTAAAAGCAATGCAAGTTCTATCTGATTAGATGGTTGGCGTGACTTCACTATATGAACATGCAAGGGTTTTATGCTCTGTGAAATAGCGAAAGAGTGAAAAGAAAAAATACTCAGGATAGTTTTGACCTGTTGGAGCTAAATTTTTGAATTCTTTCATGAATTCAATTCTGAAGGGACGACCAAAGCATGCAGTGTTAATGTTGCACTTAAGAAGCCCAATTGTCATATATACTCTCACATCAATTGAATGAAGGTATCATTTCAAAGAAGTTGTTGTAGAGAAAGTTGGTGCAGAGCAGAATTCTTCAAGCCGAAATTAGGTTTTCCTGTTCTTTGCTTACCCATTGCTTGAAAATTGTTGAATTGTGGTTTTGTTCTATTAAAGAACTGCTTTGATTGATAATTGTCATAGTTGCATACTTTCAAAATGGCACCTAGACGGGAATTGACAGGAAAGGTAAACTATGAAGACAGAAACATCTATGATGACTTTCTAGAGCAGTTAACCATGTAAACTAATGTCGGGGCTATGGCCAAAGAGTTAGTACCAGAAAACCCTCATTTGAAAATTGGGGATGGCTTGTATGACAAAGGAAATTAGTTAAGGGTCCCCAAAATAGGGATATCAGGTGTAAGTCTTTTAAAAGTTGGTTCTGGTCAAATACATGCCCTTGCCCCTTTGAATAGAATCTAGGAACTGGATGTGGGGAAGCTTGTGGTCCCTGGTGTGTTCATGGATGTAGATTTGTTGACCCTGATCGCACAGAATTATGACCCTGCTGCCAGATGTATCAGAATATAAAGGGATCAGCCCTAGTTGAAATCAAAGATGATGAGTTTAGAAATGTTTTCAAGCTTAGTGAAGCTTCAAATTATCTTGAGCCTATTGATTTTGAAGCATTAGCTCAAGTATACAATGCAAAAAGAGATCATCTTAGGAGTGGCCCATTGAGAGAATTCTTTGTTAAAATAGGAGGGTTAACAGTTGTAGGCCCCAGTACAATGGAACCATTTTCCCTGAATTTGTTTACTTTAAGAGCTAAGGGTATGTATTGGACACTGTGTCAAATCTTTGGAGAAGATGCTGAGAAACATATGCCAACCCATTATATGTTGATGATTTCCCAAATTCTAAACCCTTCCCTAGCAATAACATTTGATTTTTCCCCATACCTCACTGATGCTATTCGTGCAGGGCTTGAAGGGATTAAAAATGGTAAGGTGGATATGCCATTTGGATGGTACTCCCTGTTAATGCACATGTTTTTGTTCAAAGGTGCTAATTATTTTGCAAAAGATATGGATTTGGTCAAGGTTAAAGATAAAGAGGGGATGCCTATGCAACTTTGGAGCACTATTCTATCTTGGGATAGAGAGGATGCTAGTTTTCTGAAGTTTGATAGATTCTTTGCATCCAACATTAGAGTTCTTTTATGTGCAAAAAACCCTAGGATTCCTAAGGCTCTTTTGGAATTCCTTAGACCTAAAGAGTTTGTAGAAGATATCAAGATTGGTCACAACTAGGGAGACATGTATTTGTACCCTGTTTCTACTATTTTTTAGAGTATATGGCTTCAGAGGAACCCCCTATCTACTACCCTATCAGGTCCCATTGAAGACAGGGATTGCAGAAGTGTTGAGACAGATTGGAGGAGTACAAAAGGCCGAGCTGACCAATAGGGGTAAAGGGACCATTTTCCCAACTATTACCATGGCCCATCATTTTGTAATTACCAAAGGTGGCTAGAAATACTTTGAAGAATTCTTTAAGCCATATATGTTGTCAACTATAGTTTCAAGGTGTGTAGACCTTGAGGATTTCTTCAATGGCATGTTTAGAAATAGGGCAGTATATAAAAGTAGGCCTCACCAATTTCAATTTCCTAAAGATTTAATTAGAAATTAATTTAGCTTAGACGAGTAGGAATTAAGAAAGGAGAAGTGGGTTGCATACAAAAGAGGACTTGATTTTATTCATCAATTTGATTCTAGCTATGACCCTCTTTCTAGTTTTGCCCCTTTTGAAGAGAAGGTTAAATTCTTAATTCTTTATTTTGAAGACCTAATGCAAACCTTGAAAGAAAAAAGGGAGGCTATAATGCAAAACGATCTTGATAGGGCTAAATTGGTCTTAGCTAAGCCTACCTTTTCTAAGGCTATCCCACCTGGTAATTATATGATGCATAAAAAATCTAAATATACTGTGATGATGCCAATGACAAGTGAGCCTTCCACTTCAAGAAGAAAAAGGGTCATTGATATTCAAGATTCCCCTAAAAGGAAAAGAGTAGGGAAGGAAGTTGAAACTGATGAGCCTCAATACTCTCCATCTCAATCCCCTATTCACATAGGAGAAGTGGTCAAACAATTGCTATAGCTAGGGAGTCTCGGTGAAATTGCATACACTTATGATGAGACCCAAGAGGGAATGTTGGAAGAGCCACCTAGTGTTGAAATGAATATAACTGATGGTGAGCTAAAGGGAAAGGAATTAGACCTCACTGTCAAACAAGCTAGTGAAGAGTTTTGAGTTGACAACAATTTTGTCACAACAGGGGCTTTCATGCAATTTGTATGGAAACAAAACATTCAACAATTCAAGGCTAGATGTGAAAAGAGAATAAGTGAGCAGCCTCACAAAGATACAAATTCAGTGGAAGAAGAGGTTAAACAAGAAATGATGGTTGAATTCAAAGCTATCACTCCTGAAGCTGGAAGAGAGATGGTGTCAAAGGATGGCGTTCTAATCCTCCCTGAATGGGATATAGCAAATGCATTGGTTTTGGAAGCAGTTAGAAAAGAAACCAAGCCAATAGAGGGAGTGACATTGAGCAAAGATAATGTTTCTCTGGTCATGTGGTCCCTCAAGAGGGATGAAAGTAGAAGAAGGAAAGATACCTCGAGATCTAATCTTCTAGGAGGTATGATAGTAAAAAGAGTCTAGGATACAGGGGTGGTAGAAGCTACCAGTACAGTCTTAGAAACTGCAAAGTTTAATGTGGCAGTAGCAGAGAAAGAAGCAAAGGAAAAACTGATCTCCAAGTCAAGTTAGAGACAATTTTAAAGGCTTATAATGAAGCCAAAAAGGAGGTAGCCAACAAGGATACTATTATTGCTAGACTTTAGAATCAATTGGTAAGACAACACCAAGGAGGTGAATCCTCTACCCTCACGATCTCTTCTTCTCCAGCAAGACCTCCACCTACCAGTCCTATTATATAATTCTCCCCTTCTCCTATACCTTATGGTTTTCAACTAGCTGAGACTTTTCAACATGAGGCTCAAGCCTTGTTTGCAAGTAAGTATGAAGAGAAGGTAAAGGCCACCATTTTGAGTTTTGTTGATACAGTAGAGGCCCCCACTGTGCACACTAATATGAAAAGAATTTTAGACATGCTGTGTGAGTTAAATGAGGACAAGGCTATTTTAGAGCCTATTTTGAATAAGTGGATGCCAAGAGAAGTGGATTTAGAACTTATGTGTGCATCCTATGATGAAGTAGGATTTGATGTTACTATCAAATCTACATGTGAGATGGAAAAAGGTTTGACCAAGTTAGCAGAAGGAAGAGCCAATGTAGAGAGGAAAGCTAACTTGTATAGGAAAGAATATACTAAGCATAAATTTGAATTATTTCCTAGGGGTTTTGTCAGCCAAAATCAGTTGAAGGACAAATAGGTATGGCTTGATGAGCTGGGAGCTAATTTGTCTTTGAGGGTAAATGAAATTTTTAACAAAGATGACACCTCTCTATTTGTTAAAACAATTGAGGAGATAGAAAAGATAAAATCACATTACGGTTTTTTGGAATCAGAGGTGAGGAAAATAAGAAACCCATGGAAAAGGTTACTTAAGTTAGAGAAAAATATTGTTGGCTACTCATGGCCTACTAATGATGTGTTCCAAGAGTGGACAAAAAGGTATGCGGTGCAAGAGGAAGATGCTCCAGAACAGTTGGAAGATGCTCCAGGATAGTTAGAAGATGTTGCAGAAGAGTTACCAACTGAAAAGGTCGTTGAGACAGAAAAAGACTTGTAGCTACTTCTTGAAAGAAGCTATGGTTGTAACTAATTTTCCTTAGGGATGTCCAAAGCTTGTATGCATCCATAATGTTATAAATAGATACTAGGACAGAGGAAAAATGATCACAAGAATTTGTAAAGAAACTCTGCAAAAATTTATCTACATTTTTCTAGTGTTTCATAGAAAACTATCTAAGTTTTGTAAGATTTTCCAAATTGAATATAAATATAAAAAACATTAACTTTGATCCTTAAATTGAATATAAATATACAGACCATTTACACAATAAGTCCTTAAGAAATATAAAGACCATGTAGCCCAAACAACGAAGAAAGGTACTGGTCATCTATAGAATACAATTCATCAGTTCACATTTAATTTTAAAGCAATAGGAGTAGCTAAGTAGGAAATATAGAGTAGACTATAAATAGTGTATATACATAAATTTCAAGCACAGAAATCAAATAATTTCTACAACAACAATCTTGAACTCATCTGCTATATCTCCATCCTGGCAATTTATGCCATTCTGAGATGCATTAGGTTAGTCTCAGTCACTAGAACACAATTTGCAACATGCATTAGGAGTTGTCCTCATTACAAATAGTGCAACATTAAAAAGGTATTATCAAAGCTACAACCATAATTCAAAGAGGAAGCTTACAAAGATAGGACAAAGCTAGGTACAGTCATAAGTCAAGGCAGATTCATAGTTGAAACTTAGTCCAAAATAGTGAAGAAGTGCAACAAATTACATGAGAAGTCTAAAGAAGTATTATAGCAATCACGAGTCAAGGATTAATAAAGAGATTTTTTGCATCCATGATACAATCTCAAACACACTTTTTACCGTTCTCCTGGTGATTTTGCCCAATTGTGTATGTCTTGCTTATGTATGAAAATGGCATTTTGAAGCTTTCCACTGACCATGTATTTGAGATGTCTTTGATTTAGATATGGCATGAGCTTAGTCATAGAGTGAGACTAGGGAGTTGGACCATCTCAACCATGGTGTGCCTGCATATGTATATAGTTTTGTGTATTCATTAAAGATTTTCATTTAATTTTAATCAACTAAAGACCAATATTCATGACTTACAAGTAATAAAAAACCTTACAAGGATGGGGCATGTTCATAACTTTTGTAGTCCTACCTTGGATATCAACACTAGAAGCAACTCATATTGTTCGTGTACAGACAAGACAATATGGGAGTTCATTATACCTAGCAACTTGTGGTGTTGTTGTTCATGTTGGCTCCACTTGCACCCTGCAATTAAGATTCAATATACATTATTCAATAAGATTAACTGTGCAACATAATGAAATATTGAAAATTGTGTTACCTTATTGAGTTTCACTTAGTTTAGAGAATAGTTTAGTATTCTCTACTTAACAGGGCCAACCACGTGAAGGTGGAAGCTCATTTGGCCCCTCCCCCCCCCTTAACATCACTTTAAAATCCCCGTTAACATCTTATAACATTCATTCATTAATTCTTTCTACCATTAATAAAATATAGCATTCATTCATTAATATCACATAATGTTCATTAACACATAACATTGATTAAAATTAATTAACAGGCAACATTCATCAATATTAATTAACACATATCATCCATAACCATTAATTAGCACATAATTACATTCACTAACACATAAAAATCAGTCATTATCAAATTAGTTAGATTACAATCATTTCTTTCTTTGTTTTTTCTTTGAAGCTATGAAAAGACTAAGTGGAACATTGGTTTCTTCAGCATTTCGCCCCTCTGTAGATGTTTCACCAACTACTTATGATCTCAATGTATGCCTAGTCCTATATTGAGGACGAGGACACTGAAGTGAAGGGGGGTCCTCTGCAATAACAAAGAAATGGGTTAAATTCAAAAAAAAAAATATATTATTGTTACAAGTATTTCATTAATTTAGAGAACATAATTGCTGTTCTCTTTACCTGATGGGGCCACATCATTTTGTGTAGCCTCAACCTCAACATGCTGAACACCGTCTAGATAATCTGGAGTTGAAATACTAAAGGTTACATTAATGTTGAACATGAATTGCAATTATATTTGTTTAAAGAAATAAGAGTGGTCCTCTTTACCTGAGTGCGAAACATCACGTTCTTGAGGTTGTGTACCCAGATCATGCTCCACTTACTCACCACCAACTACATGCTCTAAAATATTAACAAAAAAGGTTGCATTAATTACTACTCTAATTACAAATTAAGATATATATACTTGTATTAATAGCTAAATAAATAAATTTGAATAGCAAATGAATACCTCCACTACTGGGATGCACATCCGGACCTTCATGTGTAGATGGTGTTTCACAATTAGCAGGTTGCATTCCAATGACATGCACATTGTTATCATTGCTTGCTTATTTAAAACAAATATAGTCACTTTATGTTGGAACTCAACATCAATTAGATTATTGGTAAATTATTCAATTTGAAACAACTTCCATTTACCATATTTACCTATGTGATCAATGCACTCAAATGTTGTGTACGCCCACTCAATTCTCGTAGCCGATCAGCCATGGTTGAATAGCCTTGCTGGTAGGAAATTATCTTGTCATCTTTTGTGGGCGCTCTATTGAATTCAGAGTCCTGCATTTTTGCTTGGTCCCATGAATTTTTCTTGCATTGTTTGATAAGAAAAAAATGTTTGCAATTTATTAATATTTTGATGCAATATTTTATTTACATGAGATACTTACAATTCGTGCAACAAGTTTCATGTAACCACCAGAGCCGAGTTTGTGTTGTCTATGCTTTTCTTGCCTTGCCTTGGTTACCTTTGACATGTCACTCAGTCTATAAAAAGTTTAAAATATGTTAGATTATATAAATATAAAGAGTAATTAATTAGTACATAATTGTACATTCTTAATAGTATCCTGTACCTTCTTCTAGCATCTAGTGGTGTATTTCCTTTTTTCCTTTCAATTCTCTCCTTGGCATCCAAAATCAGGTCCTTCCACTCCCTCTCTGGAATCATGGGGGGACGCTCATACTTTAGGCTCCTCTCCAAATGGGTCCTGTATTGGTCCCTCACATACTTTAGATATGTGCCAGCTTTTTCGAGGAGCTTGGTTTTGTCAAAGGTGTCATTTCCAAACCACTCAACCATTTGGTTTGTCAATTCATCTTTAAACCTTTTTTCTTGGTCATTCCACCTTTTAAAGAAAAAACAAACCTGTTAGATTCGAAAATGAACTGAATCTACATTTATTACACTTCAAGAAATGGATCAAAGGAAAACTATTCTAGCAATGATATGAAATCAAAAGTGGATAAGGGTTAGTTCACATATGATGTACCACCTTTTACGTATGGTGGGCCCAAATATATGCAATGCAATGTCACTAAGATGTTTATAGAAAATATCATTGCCTGCAAAAAATTCATGGGATCATTAGTCCAAAATGAGTGATCATAAAGTAAATTACAATTAGAGTATATATAATAATAATTTTAAACTACCTAGAACCTTTTGTATCTTTAAGGGAAGCATTTCTTCGTTGCTTACCACCAATATGGCATGCAATGTTCCTGTACTAGCAATACGAGAAGATCCAAGAAATGATGGTATGTTATCAACAGTAGTCGCCTCTGGCACATCCTCATGTGCATCTCCTCCTACAAAAGATGAATCCACTATAAAATGGCATTAGAATTCAAGGAAGAATTCTTGAAGGGAAATAAACACATGATAGAAGATAGAGCAAAAGAGGGATCTACCAACAGAGGGCAGGCCAATATGACGTGCACTAGAGGATGTCTGCATGCTATGTGTTGCTGACATTATAGTCGGTAATACAGGTGAGGGTGACCTTTGATGAGGTGGTGGCGACATTTGCACAGTAACATTGATAGCACCTAAAGAATAATACATTAAATATATCAAACATTAAATATATGAAAAGTGCAAGAATTGTAAACAAGGATGAACCTTTATTTTGAAAATTGACAGTATCAAGTATGATGTGTTATGGGTACTCAAAGTGATAAGCCAAGTAAGTGATAATACAAGAAAATCATCATCACCTAAAGATCCTACAACACCCTGATCATGGGAACGAATTTCATGAGGGCGGATAAATTGCTATAAAAATAATACATACATATTTTAGTTAATGACATTAAAGAGAATAAAATATAAACCATTATTGAAATTTTGTTATAATTAAAGATTTCATTACTACTTACTTGCAAGTTTTCTGTTGTCTTAAACAATAATTCCACCCTCTATCTTATCTCATCAATGGTAGGATGCACGGCTGCCAAAGAAACAATCTCTTTTCTAATTTTTATAAGAGGCATTTTAAATAATTTCACAAGGTCTGTGGGATATTCAAGGTCATCATTGCTTAACCCTAATGATTCCACATCCATAGAAAGGTGCTTAGGTACTGCAACTCCCTTTCCCTTTCCCCAAACATCCGTTTGTGTCAAGAATATCATTAACAATTACAAAATTAGTATAAATCACTAAAAAAAAGAACATAATAATGTAACAATTTTCTTCTATCTAATTTTTACAATTACAATGAGGTTTACCTGCTCGGTAGAAGTGTTGCAAGCTACATCTCTGTCTGCAATATGTGATGGATCCATGTTGGCCTGTGACAAAGAAAAAGTATAAAAAACATTAGCGAAATTACATAGTACACAACATGAACAACATGAATTTTGTAGACAAAAAGAATATTAAATAATAAAAATATTTCATCAAAATAATTGTAAATTTTTTAATTCCTTACCTTTACTTTATGTAGACTGTGTAGGATTCTCAACTAAATGGTTGACAATGTCTATAGTCAATGACCTGTTCCCACCAAGGGTGACAGCATCACACAAGGACTATACATTAAATCAACACCATCAATTGAGCATCATAAGCATTACTACATTTGTAAGTTGATAAACAATAAATACATACGTATCATAAGCATCACATGATGTGTCATCATATATGTAATTGAGCATCACAATTAGCATTACATATCATGTGTCATCATAAACATGTAATCCATCACATATGTATCATAAATCACCATCCATCACATAGGTAATAAACAATCTCCATCATCATCATCATCATCATCATCATCATCATCATCATCATCATCATCATCATCATCATCATCATCATCATCGTCATCTTCATCATCATCATCAACATCGTTGCCATCATCATCATCACCATCACCATCACCATCACCATCACCATCACCATCACCATCTTCTTCTTCTTCTTCTTCTTCTTCTTCTTCATTGTCATTGAGAAACTGTCGATCGTGATCATCATCCACTTCATCTTCTACTTCTTCGGTATCTTCTTCTTCCATCACATTATACTTTATCGGCCTTCCTCTTAGATCATGTCTAACAACAAATGACCAACCCGGTTTATGTGGAACCTCTTAGTGAAATAATTGCTCACATTGGTTTGGAAGAACATAAGGCTCATCCCCAACTGGCTCAAATGACCTTGTATTTAGCATTATAAAACCATTATCATGTTCAATAACAGTTCTATCAGGATCATTTTTATTCAATCGTAGCCTATACCATTTGACGACGAACAAAACTAGTTTGAAGGAATTAAAGTCACACTCAAGTATATCATCCAAAATGCCATAGTATCGATTTTGAGAATGTTGAGGATGAATGTCATTTCTCAATGAAATATTTGTCACCTCAAAGACTACAGTGATGCCAGAATCACAAGTTTTCTTCGTGTCATCCAACTTGTTTATGTGAAATTTATGACCATTGCAGCACATAGCGTTGTGGTGTTTGACCTGCGATATGTCAAACATGTAAAATTTATTGCATTTTGATTTGATAAACATATGGGTGATTTATAAATTTATACATACCTGTTTATCTCTTAAACCATATGCTAAATCAATTTCCCTTTGCGTAACATTGGAATCTGCATTAGGATGTGCTTCTTTAACCAATGAAGCCACACCTTCCCATATTAATGTGCATCCAAAATGTTGACAACGTTCAATCCATACCATCATCCAATCAAGATTGTTTGCAATATACAAATGTAGTGCATCCCACTCTCGACCAACTGTACAAAAAATAAATAGACGTCTTACAATCGATTTATTTTGAAGATTAAGAATTAATTAAATAC
Organism: Cryptomeria japonica; assembly: GCF_030272615.1. Lineage (NCBI taxonomy): Eukaryota > Viridiplantae > Streptophyta > Pinopsida > Cupressales > Cupressaceae > Cryptomeria > Cryptomeria japonica. Next base: position 247,887,293 of record NC_081415.1, read on the forward strand.
AATAACATCTTATAATTACCTCTCCTTTCTTCAAACTACCTTTCCCCATCAAGTACTTCCCTTCGAATTTGTTAATGGTGCTGGGATCCAAAATGTGATCCACATGGATCTTTGCTGCAAACTTAGGAAGATATTCAGAAATGTAGACCATAGTCTAGTATACCATATATCCCTCTAGCATAGAACCCTAAGGACGTGCTCTTTGTCGAACCAAAGCCTTCAAAAATTTCAAGTGCCTCTCAACAATCCACATTGACCTAGTGTGTACAGGTCCACACAATTCAATCTCCTCAACTTGGTGTATGAGGTAGTAATCTTGTGCATTGAAAAAAGTTGGAGGTAGACACTTTTGCACTTCACACATTAAATGAGGATTTTTTCTCTTCCAATATTTAATATCATCTTTATAGATTTCTTTACATGACAACCACCTACAAGGTATTCAAGATGCAAAAAAATATATTACATAACAAGTAAAACAAGTCGCAAATATAATATCTATACAACAAACAAAACAAATATCACTACTTACCTCATGTATTTTCCAAGATCATATATGACTTGCTTGACATTATTGTCAAAGTCATCTAGGAGAGATAGAGGTAGAACGTACTGCAACAATTATAAAATTATCTTTTCTTTTTTTTGTAACATAATTAAAAGTACACATACGCGCAATACTTAAATACATACTAAAAGCACAAGAACATGAATTACCTTAATGAAGGCATGCCAATCATGTGTTTTCATCCCTGGCCTAAATTCACTTTTCTTTTATATGAGATTGTTTATGTTCATAGCAAATCCTGTGGGAAATCGAATTTTTCATATGACTTCTTTTATAGCATTGCTTTGCTGGTCCATTAATAACCAAGGAAGCTCACTTATATTAATCTGGTCTCCATGGCTATTTGATTGAATAACATTTATCATTGCATGATTGGAATCCTGAATGTCACTACATATCTTGACAATTTTTTTTTGTCACACCTTCCATCCAATATTTTCCATACTGTCTCTGTTATTTTCTTTCCAATATGCATACTATCAAACAAATGAACAATTTGTAACTGCTCGTAGTAGGGCAACCTACTAAATTGTCAAGGATAACTTTTTATTCCCTTAGGAAGGTGGTCATGTATGCCTTCACGATCTTCATGATCATCAATCACATCATTAGTAAACAAAACAAAATAGAAAAGATGTTTTATGACAAACCAATAGATGGAATGGCATTACCTTGATGATTAATTCTATTATATTCCAACTTCCATAGGTGAGGTATCATTCTTCGTGGCTTTGATGTATTCTCTTCTTTCCCATTGAAAAGATGTTTTTTAGTATTTTGATACTTATGATTTTTGTGGAGAAAGTGCCTATACTCATCAAACACCTGCTTTCCTAAACTTTTTAAATGATGAGATTTCATCTTTGGACCACAAACAGGACATGCAAATTTTCCCTTTGTTTGAAGACCTACAAGATAATGTATAATTGGATTAAATATGATAATTTTTTGAATTATAATGTTCATGCACAACTTAAACACTATAACATACCACAAAAATGTGTTAGCCCCGAGGTATCGTGTATTGTCCATAGAAGTATCACATGGAATTGAAATTGTCTTTGTCCTATTGGTCTAGAGACATCATACATAGTGACACCATTCCATAACTCCAGCAACTCGTTGATAAGAAGCTTGATATATACATTCATATCTTTAACTTGGTACTTACCAGATCGAATGAACAAAAACATTATATAATTATTATGACCATTTTACTACAATATTTATAATTAAATTTAGACGAATATATTTAAATGATAAAATACATGGAACAATCATTGCCAACATTATGTGCTCCCTCTTTATTGACATCCATGGAGGAATGTTATTATTGATAACAAAAATAGGCCACACTGAGTAAACAGATCTCATCTCTCCAAATGGATTGACACCGTCTGCTACCAATAAAAGCCTGAGATTATGAGGTTCTTCTTTAAAGTGTGGCTACTTTTCCTCTATGTCCATAAATGTTGAACCATATACAAGAATTCGAATAATGTTATCTCGACTTCTATTGCGTGCATGGTAATCCATAAATTGTGCCAAGCTAGTGCACTTGAATAATCATTGCATACGTGGAGTAATGGGAATATAGCAAAGAACCTTGCGAAGAACCCTTTTTGTTATTTGATCTGTTTGATATCTATGGATATGCCATTTAGGGAATTCAATTCAAAATTCATGTTGTTTGTGATATATAATATGACCATTGGGACAAGCACCTATTGCTTGATACTCCATTCCAATATCTTTCATAACGACAGATAATTCTCGGTATGAGCAAGGTAGAATATTTGATGATGGTAACAAAAACTCACCTATCAATCTACAGTGAAAAAATATAATTTGTTATAATAAAGAATATTAATGGTACAACATGATTCACAGTTTATTATGACATATATGACATACCTTAACATACATGACATTGTTATGTTGGATAAACCATTCATAACCTTCAAGTTCACCAACAACAATAGAGTGGAGAGAAGAGTTGCCTATGAGCCTTTGTAAAGGGCCTCAAATGCCTTCTCAAGTAGAGGGACATCATGAACAACATCAAGGTCATATTCATCATCATGATCAGCTGCATGAGTACTAAATGAGTCATGGATCAATGTATTTGTACCATCATCTTCAATTGTGTTTTCTGGCTCATGATCATCATCTTCCATGGGATCATTATCTTCAGCTTCGATATTCACACCTCCATGTTCGTCCACTTCAAAAACCATATTCTCAGGGTTGTGTTGATCCATACCATGTGCTCTGGGGTGCTCGACCTATATAAAATTAATAAACATAAATAAACCATGATCATGATCTCATCATCACGTGATTTCAAGTTAGACCACAATCTAGCAATTGTCTCCTTATTTTGTTGTTCATTGATATTGTCTGACATGGTCTTTCTTCACAGGCAAGAAAATAGAAATTACTATCATTGAACATAGCATCTTATTGAATTTATATTTCTAGTTTTCTTATGGTAAATCACACAACATGGAAAACAAGAAATACTCAATAAATAACAGGATTCATTGATTTAGTATTATCACAATCTGCACTTGGCCTTCAATATTTTGTCCTCCTAACACTATTTATCCATTACCTATCAAGTACATAACTCTAAAACCCATGGCTATTAAAATACATAAGACAACATTGTAGCATCTTATAATCATCTGTTATAAAACCAAAGCACTTGGGAGTGATTCTTTTGTTTGTCACAGTCCAGGAAAACGGTGTCTACTGGAGCATTGAATAACTGACTAGAAATATTTTTAATTCCTTTTCTTTTTCCTTCTAAGTTTTTCACTATCACTTCCATCCTCCGAGTGAGATGCCCTCGACCTTTTCTTTCTTCTTGTTTTTTCATACTCATAATCATGCTTTGAATTATTTTTCTTTATTGGTGACTCCTTACTGCTCTCACTGTCAGTTTCACTCTCAGAATCTAAGTCTGATGTATCATAATCTGATGAACCTGATGAACTAGAAGAATTGTCATTAGAGCTACATTCATCTGACATAGGAATAGACTTTTGCTACTGCATTAGAAGCCTTGGCATATTCTTCAAATACTCACGTAAACTCTCAATGATACCACCAAGACCAATAGAAGTAAAGAAATTGATAGAAAACCATGAATTTTTGGGATTGTCCTTTGGAGCAATTGAATCAAAAGACTCCTGCATTGTTGGATCGTTCAAGCTTTCATTACGCAACAATATACCAAGCTACTCTGCCAGCTCCTACAAGAGAAGCTTGCTATAAAAATATGGGAAGAGGAAGTAGTATCTTCCTCTGTCAAATGTATATAAGAAAGACAATGCCATGGAAGAGCATATGTGCCAAGTAAGTGTGCCAAAAACTTTGCAACATTACGCAGTTTATTTGTTTCCAGTCTGTGTATCATAGAATACAGTTGTACAAAACACTTATCAAAAAATCCTCATAAATTTTATTGATCATACAGAATCTTTGCCCAAGAAGACCATAATAACAAAGGCATGTTCTCTCTTGACCAGGTTCAAGCTTGATCTTTAGTAGCTTATGACCAACTTCCTCAAAATCAACACTTGACATGATTGTCAAATAAATTCAACATCTTAAATTGAACAAGTTTGTCTCTGTCTCATCCTTCATTCTCAGTGCTTCCTCACCCTTCTCTTCATCATCATCATCTGAATCATCATCTGAATCATTCTTCCCTTCTGCTTCATCTGAAGAAGCATCTCCAAGGATATCTTTCTTCAATATTTCATAGGTTGCCTCCTGCTCTAAGAAATCAAGCTCTGGCTTGGAAACATCCAAACCAGCTTCTTGATCAAGTTCATCTTCTAGGAAAACTTCATGTATTAACTGATCTGGATGCACAGCTAGATGACCCTCAAACTTAGCTTTGTGAATTGCAAAAAGGCCTTCAATTAAAAATTATACTCGTTTGTCAAATTCCCCCTTATGGAGAATATCTCTAAATCTTTCAAAAATCCCATAGAGACCTTTGGGTGAAAGGTCTTGCAACAAAGAACCACATTCTTTCATGAACCCAACAACAACCTCTACACTATCATTTGTGGGGTTCTCTAGTAAAAGGGTGAGAAGTTCCAAGGCAATGATCCCATGTGCAACTTGTTGATTCACTAAATGAGCTATGAATTTGGTTGTTGCTATCAACATGTGCTTGTCATTGCATCTGTATGCCCTCTTAAGCTGTAAAATAATTCTTCACAAAGCAGATTGCCAACTTTAGGAAATTTTGTATTGACCACAACAACCAACGCAACGAAAACATCTGTAAATCCAGGGGATGCCATTTGGGATTTCATACAAGACCTACAAAATAGACACCTCCCATGGATGAGATTCTCTACAAACAACCCTGGAATGATGTTCTTGATGTTAGATGCATTTACCTTGTTTACTAACCCATTGATACACTTTCGAAGGGCATCCCATGTCATGCATTGGTATTCCACACTGCTCTTGTCTTCCACATCTTTCATCATTTGAGCCAACTTAAATGGGGGAATGTAAACACCCCCACTTCTTCCAACACCCTTCTCAGCTCCTCTTACAACACCTTCACCATTCCCATTCTGAGATGGAGTAGACACAACACCAGAAGTTTTCACTTCCACTGCCTCTCTATCCCTCTTGTTTCTAGAAGCCCCTTTACCACTTAATTCGTGCTTATTTATGTACATAAACCCATCAAGAAGCATGAGTTTTTTCATATAAGATCACCCAAATATTTTACAGTTATTTTTCATCAAGATTCCATCAGGAGCTAGAAGATCTTGCTTCCATACTTTAATTATGTTTTCTCAAAGGAAAATCCTAAAAAATACATGCATTGCAAACAACTTTTTACACCTTTGTTGGTTGTGGTGGCATCACAGAGAGTTTACATCAATAAATGAAGAACATGCCATCGCTTTTAATGCAGAAGTAGAAGTCTATCTCTTATTCAATATCTCTAGTGAAACCCCCATGATCTTTTGTTGGAGTAGAATTTGTTATATTCTAGAAAGGGTCTTGTCCTTTGTTGATGTGATATTCATCTACCTCAAGAAATAACTGTTCTTTTCTCCAACAAGAAGTGGAACTAAATAAAGATCTAGCACCGTGAAATGAATCCTCAAAAGGATTACTATAGTTAGTTTTGGTAGATAATGGTCTGGGTAAAATATTAATGTGGCTTTAGGAAACATTATGTACTAGCTTAGCATACTCTAACAACTTTGGTGCGACATGCTACATCTAATTAAGTCTCCATCGGTATCTCTATTGTGTTTATGGATTGGGATTCAATGTACTCTTTTTATACACAGATTTTACTTTCAACTGAGGAGGTTTGTATGTACTTACTTGTCTTTCGATTGTATTCCTATTTCAATAATTTCTTCTATCAACAAATCATTTGTTGTAAGTTGTACATGTGGAAGCTTGAACATGGCTTCCATGCTAGCCTTGTTGATATGTTCAACACCATCTTGTGCAACAAATCTTTAGAACTCCACTATTTCATTGAAGAGTGAGTAGTAGGGACAATCTAGGACACTTACAAAGGTTTTGCAAGAGAGATAAATAGACCTAAATATTATGGCTTAATAATGATCAATAGGTAAACAGATAAGAAACTCTCAATATCAAAATGACTTTCTCAATTGTCTTTACTAGAAATGGATAGATCTGCTAATAATGGCTTTATGACTATATGTCAACTTTAGACTCAATCCAAGAAGAGCTAGAACTAATATGTGATATCTAGATTTATGATCTCTATAATATAACAATCCCATAATTATGTTTCCACGCATCTATACCACAACACAAACATCATGCTAGTGTTCAGCCATAGCAATTGATATCCTAATTATAGAATGTGAAATATGCACATAACTATGAATAACGATTAAGAAAAACAAAGAAAGATGCTTATTGCAAACATAAATGACTAATAGACAAGAATTGAAATCATTGTAGATAGTTTTGAATATCAAATTCACTTATTTGTGTACATTTACTAACTCATGTACTTGTGGCCAACCATTTATCTCTTTCATAAATTAAACACTTATTAATAACATTAAATGGCTGAGTAATTATGTTTTAGTTGAAATTGAAAATAAAATATTTTATTTCAGGATAGTTCACACTATTCCCTATCATATTTTAGACTCTCGGTTTCGTTAGTAGTGGTTTGATGTCTTTGGAGCTGATCATTGCATTTCTTTAGTTACATTTGCCAGTGTACTCCCAGCCTGTGCCAAAATGGGAGCTTTGGAACAGGGTATGGACATCCATCAAAGCATAAAAGATAGAGGAATTTTGTTAGATGTAGTTGCAACTGCACAAAATGGATTTGTTAAGAAGGCTTTAGAAACTTTCAAGCAAATGCAATCGGCAGGTGTAAAGCCAAATTCCGCAACCATTGCTACTATCCTCTCTGCCTGTGCCAAAATGGGAGATTTGGAATAGGGTATGGACATTCATCAAAGCATAAAGGATAGAGAAATTTTATCAAATGTTGTAGTTGTAACTAACCTAGTAGACATGTATGCAAAATGTGGAAGCATAGACAAGGCATGTGAACTATTTGATAGAATGCCTGAAAGAAATATTGTCTCATGGACTGCAATGATTGCTGGATATGCACAAAATGGATTTGTCGAAAAGGCTTTAGACACTTTCAGGAAAATGAAATTGGAAGGCATAAAGCCAAATTCCACAACCTTTGCTAGCATCCTCCCTGCCTATACAAAAATGGGAGCTTTGGAACAGGATATGGACATCCATCAAAGCATAACGGATAGAGGAATTTTGTTATGTGTTGTACTTGCAAATGCCCTGCTTGACATGAATGCAAAATGTGGAAACATGGACAAGGCTCATGAATTATTTGATACGATGTCGCAGAGAGATGTGATCTCATGTGAACAATCAACACACGTGTATATGGGAGGAAGGGATTGCTGCTACAAAATTTAATGTTCACTCCTCAATCACAGTTCTATGGTTTTATGAGATTAAACTAGGACAATTAACCACCACATGTATATTTTTTGCAACATGAAATAAAAAACTAGGGCAATTTGAATCTACCTCCTACACGGGATTGCCTTCGATGTGGGTTTGATGTTCTTGGGGGTTGAAGTCACCATGGACACCTACACGGGATTGCAATTCACAAATGAATTCCCTACCTCTTTTTTTATTTTGTAATGGCCATTGTCGTCAGAATTACAATGAACTCGAGCACTTTTTTGAAAAAAAGAAAATTCTCATTGCTAATGCCTTCTTCATCGAAACCAAATGGGAAATTTCTGTCGGAATTACGACAAATGCGGGACATTGTTTGTAGCCTGCTTCTTTCTTTCTTGTTTTCAGTGCTTGTATATATTGGTTTATTATGATGATGCATTAAAAAATTGACACAAAATCAAGAATCCATATCACAAGGGAAAATGGAAGGATCCTTTAATTGACAATCCCGATAAGCATTTCTTTATAAATGACGTATCATTGGTGTTTCAAATCTTTAAAATTTTATGGTCTCCAATACTCTAATATCTGGCACTATATTGTAACCTTATTGGGAATAGAATTCAAGTATGATCTTGAGCTCTACGTATACCCTAATTTGAAATATATTATAATTGAGATATGCCAGGTTCATATATGTATTTCTTCTTTAAAGTTGTCAACTCAACCTACTTGTAGTGTCTTGGTTGACTTTGAGTAATTGATTCCATTTGACAATCTGTGTTCTCCTATTTTCTTGTACAACAGTTCAAACCAAGAACCTTATTTGATAATATTTTAGTGTCTAATGACCCTAAATATGCAAAGAAGTTAGCAGAGGAGATATGGGGCCAAAAAAAACCTATGAGTCAATCTTGTTGTTTTGAAATCCTCTCTCGTAGATACTTTAGCTGATTGTAGAGCTGGTCATTGTAGATATTTTAGTTGTGTGTAGAGTTGATCATTAGTCATTGAAATCCTCTCTTGTAGATATTTTAGATAGTTATTTGATGTCATTAAACATAGATTTTTTTTTCATCAAATACTTGATTTTGTATTTTGTAGAAATGTATGTTTATAGGCTAACATAGGATACATGGTATAATTATTCTTTAAAAGGTGCTAGCTCAAATGGAAGAGAACCTTCTTTACAAGCAATAAAATGGTGGTTTGATTCCATCGTACCCTAATATGACTAAATATATGACCAGTTGATGGTAAAATAATGAATAAATATAATACCAATTAACAACAATTAATGACTAAATAAATGACCAATTAACAACAATCAATGACTAAATTAACGACTAAATCAATGACCAAATCAATGACCAAATCAATCACTAAATAAATGTCTAGTCAACAATAATCAATGACTAAATTAACGACTAAATCAATGACTAAATAAATGACTAAATCAATGACCAAATTAATGACTAAATCAATGACCAAATTTATCAATCAAAATAACCAATAAATGACTAATATAGTTTAGTCATAAATTTGTTCGTGTGATTAATGACTGCCAATAAACTACTAATTGTCACAAGATCAAATTTATTCATTTATATGTAGTTTTTGGTAGTTTTTTAGTCACATATTACTATTTTTGTGCTAGTGTGTGGAGACCACACCAAATCTTGAAGCCATTCCCACTATCAGTTGAATGTAGAGTCCACGTCATTTATATCACAAAGGTGACCCAAGGGTTAAACATAATCTTCCACATATGCATCCCTATAAGCATAAATGTTTGTATCCACCAAGCTGACAACCAACTTTATACCAAGCCCCACCTACTTCTTCACCAAGGCTTAGCCATATTTCTACTATTTCACCTAAAATTGAAGACAAAACCCTTCCCATAGATAGATATTCCACAATCTTGAAATATGTAGCAATACAAACCCACTTCCTACCCAAAAACATTCAAATTTGAATTCAAAATCACCCATCTCAGCTACAAAATAACTAGACCAATAAAGGTAGTACACAACCAAGACCACCAACAACAAGTCATTAAATATGATGGATGAGCCTACTCTCCTCAAGTAGGAGTCTTTGAATATTATCTAGCAAGAAGCTCCCCTTAGCATCTAAGATGATCCAACAAGAGACTCAGAGCCTCCATAACATCAACAACTTTATTTCCTTCTTTGAATGTGTGTTTTAAAACATGTATCAAGAACTAACAATAATTTTTAAATATCTTGTATTATTATTTTAATAGAATAACAAAGCATATTACAACCAATAATTGTATTGGTAATGATTTTGGAGTCACCTTCAATTTCCGTGTTGTGAATTCCAATAGATAGGGAAATCTTCAACCACCAAAGTAAATCCATAGCCTTAGCCTAATAGCTAGTACCCACTATAATACTCCTAAGAGGACACCAAGGTTCTTTTATCTAATCTTATGACTCTAACAACAACCAACCCCTATCTAGAAACTCCACCAAAGTTGAGCTTGTGCTTCCCCCTTATGGGGGAAGCCCACTTAGTATTCGACTTCTTCAATCTCTTAGAATTATCAAATCTAGCATACAAAGGGGGAAGATTTAAATTCTTGCCCATTTTGGCATCAAAAGCTGAGGGGGAAGAAGAGGGACAAACCCAATTGCTAAACTGAAATATTATCATGGAGATGCATGGAAAAAATTTAAAACACCTCAACAGATCTTTCTTCACCCCTAGATATTCTATCATTCCTCTCCTTCCAAATACCCAATGAGAGGTTATGAGTTATTTGTCTTCCGAACTCCTCAATGAATGGTAGAAAGGAAGGGATTATCTAATCAAGGACCAGTGCTTGGGGACCATAGTTCATGACCCAAGCCAACTTCAATTTTTTAAGAACATTACCCCACAAGTTAAAGAAAAATTGACAGTGAAAAAGAATGTGGGGAATGGATTCATTTTCAAGCTTAAATAAAACACATTTATTTGGGAATTGAAAACCCCTTTTGATAAGGTTATCTTTTGTGATTATATTATTATGCATCATCGCTCACTAGAAAAAGTTGACTTTTGGAATAAGATGGGGTATCTAGACTTTCCTCCAAAGATCCCTGACAGTACCTTCTTTCAATAGAAAATAGTAGACCGATTTGATGGAGAAATTGCCTTCAGGATTTTTGGACCAGACAAACTTATCTTTTTCATTGAAGATTGGGATTTTGACTCGCTATAATAGTTGCCATAACTAGGCAACCAAATGGATAAGGTGAGGTTAGGTTTGACAACACTGTGTTATGTCTAACCAAGACCTATCTAGTGAAATTTAGTCCAACACATAGGTACCAATAAAAGGCCAAATCAATTTCTTTAATAACCTTGAAATTAGGGTGAGATGACAAAGGTTCAATCTCCAACAAATTATCTTTCCAAAACCTATTATTTCAACCATTTTCAATTTCCCACCTCAGTTAGTTAGAGACTAGCCCTTTTGATGTTGTAAGTAAAATATACATGTAGCAAACAATTTTTTATATCACCTCTACAAATTCTAAATCTTGAAATTGTTCAATTTATTTTTCTTATAATTATAATTTTGGAGTTGAAAATGCATTATATATTCTATACATAATTTTAGTTGTATTTGCATGTTTTTTTTATTATAATTTTTAATTTATAAGAATCAATCTTGATTAGGGAATCATTTCAAACATAAATGCTTATATTGTGTATTGAGAGACATTACATAGGAATCTTAAAAATGTTTGTACCTTGGAGAGGTACTCGCTTAAAATATTCTAGAGAGATCAAGCATACCCTAACTAGGCAACCCTCAACACTATAGAATAGATTATGGATCTCTAAGTTATTTTGTTTCCTTTTCCTCATGTATCAAGATCATTGTATCAATATAAATGTAATAAAGATGTGTGTATATTGTTACTCTATAGTGTATCGTATGATAAAGTTTAGTAAAAGTGGTTTTAAATAAATAAATAAATTTTTTTTGTTTCAAATTTTCATGTTCATTTGCAAATGTGAGCATGACATTAATTTCTTTCAAGAAACTAATACTTTTGTAGATGATATCACCTCTCTTTCCTCAAATGTTTGGAAGAGGGGTTAATTGCAATGTATTGGTGTGTCCCGTTTAGCTAGAGGATTGGCTTGTGTTAAGTGCTATTTTGAGGCTTAGATTTTATTGAATAGTCTATATTATTTATTAATGGTGAATTTTTTCTTTTTGTTTGTGAATCCTTTTGTCTTCACAAATATTTATGCTCCCAAATATTTTCAAGTTAAGGCTATAATCTAGTCTCATATTAAATTTTCTCTTTCTTTTGTTTTTCTCTTTGTTGGAAATGTGAATGCTACTCTTGGGCATAATGAGAATCATTGTAGATTGAATTAAGTTTTTTTCAATGATAATTTATCTTTTCTTAGATCGGTCTATATAGAATCCAAGGTCTTTACTTGTACTAATACAAGATGTGGGACTGACTCAATTTTAGAGGCTTGATAGATTTTTAGTTTAGATTTCTAGATATATTCTTGTTTTTCTATTAGATTAGCAGGGAGATGGACCTGACTGAAAAGAGACATACAAAGTTACAACATAAACCAAACACCAACTGTGAAACAACTAGCAGAAAGAAACCAATACTAATAAAAAATGATCAAAATTTTTCTTGCCCCTGAAACTATTTCTACGGATGCTAGTATCATAGATATATTCTAGTTGAATATCTAGGTAAATGGACTTTTGAGAATGTTGATAAGTATATTGTCATGGACTAAGTGTCCTTAATCTTGACTAAATTCAAACTATATCTTGGATTGCTATATCATGATCAAGCTTAATTTCTTAATTTTAACTCTTATTGGGAGTTTATCACATGTTTAATCATAGAATGTTTTGTTTTATAAAGTTGGTAATACTTTATAAGACCATTTTAATTTTTTCTTCTTTTAACTTTGCTGATGGCTATGACTATCTCAAAATCTCCATGCCAGAAAGAGATGTATTTTATCATTATAATATTATATTCTGTTTAAAACAAAAGAAAGTTAAAAAACACATAAAATAAAACTAATATTTCAATAAAAATAAACGATATTTCTTGACTATCTAAAATAAATCTATGTATAAAGACGTTGGCCGTAATTAGACAGCATACTATATGGGAAATGCATTTTTCAGTCTTTTAATCTCGTGAGCAATTATAGAGACGACGGTTAAAAACGAAAGAAAAGCTAAACGAGTATAAAAATATAATTGATTGAAAGGGTGACGATACTATCGATACAAAAACTTGTGGCTTTTGCGGATTTGTACGTCCTTCAATCTCGTAAAACTGGAGAGATTTTATTTCTAACAAAATGTTCCATGACATATGCGCAGGCCTGTCAGCAGGCGACAGTAATGCTGTTCTCGGTTTTATAAGAGAGATTTTTATTTCCTTCCTAGATGATGAGAATTTTATGTGTTTCTTCTGTGTCAACAACTGCTTTGCCATTGAGCATTTCATTGTCTCCGTATATTCCTCTCGTTTTCAGGTAGAAAGAAAGAGGTTAAATTGCCAGTTGCCAGCGGAGTTGGCAATGAAAACATAGACGATGAGAATGAGCAGGCTGCAGGACAATCATATCAATGTGCTATTTAATGACGTTGCATTAAACAAGCATGTCAAACTCAACTAAGCCATCTTCTATTATTCGTTTTGGCCAAAAGCAAGGCAAGAAGGAAAAATGGCAGTGAAAATGGGTAGCGCCAAATTGGTGGTGATAGTGTTAATGGCAGTAATAATAATGGCGAATATTAGCGTGGCTTCAGCACAAGGAGGACCATGCTTTAAATACCTGTGCACAAACGATGGGGGTTGTACAGGATACGCAGGCAGCCCTAAGTGCTGCAAAATCGGTGACTGTGGCAGCGGAATTGGATTTTGCGACGCTTCATGCTAATTTACCAACTGCTCTTACTTCTTTCTCGTCTCATGAAATAATCCAGCTTAGTTTGCTGTGTGTCGTTTGTGTTTTCGTGTTTGAGCAGGATGCTGACAATCCTCTCCCCTTACTTTACCTCATTGTTAATAAGGTTTAGTTTGATGTTTCTACTTTTCAACAAGTTAAAATTGATCTTGTAAAGTGTCTTATTGTGGAGTGCTTTGTACCTGTTGTCGCTGTAGCTGCTCCACCAACATGATATATTATCCATGTAATGTAAAGTGCATTGTAACTCATGAGGTGGTAGCTGAGCTATCAATTTCAATAAATAATTTATTCAGTGTGTGATCTATTCAGTTAAAGATGTGATGTTCTTAGAAGTTTTACACATTCGAATATTTACATATAAAAGTGAATACCTAGATTCCATATGGATTAAGCTTTGATGACGATGGTGACTTAAACCAGAGAGGAGTACATTGTAATGAAATAATTGAAATATGTTAATTCTTATCTCCTTTGAATCATTTAAAAAAATTATTCAGAAGAATAATTTGGCTTAGGCAACACAAGGGTATTGGTCATAGATTTCTTGATTTTCTTCAAAGTTTTCTTTAGATTCTAGAATTCATTTAGTTTTGACATCTTTCTTCATGTCATTCAAAAGAATGTACAAAAATATCTAAATCTATTCATAAATGTATTTGGTAAGATTAATTTTTTTAATGAATGATTTGAGCTATTCTTTTGTTGTTTCATAAAGATTGCTTCAAAATAGACTGTATTGTTATGTTGATTGAAATACACTCTCTTGAATTAATTGCCTAAAATATTTCCTTCAATTATTTTAAAAATGTACTTTCTATTGAAATAAATGCATGGTTCCTTATGCCTTAGGAGGATTTTGTGTAAGATTTCCAACATAAAAAAACCTATACTTGGACAGCACAATGATGTTATCCACTTAGATGATGATGTATTTTTTGATTAATATATTGAAAGTAATGCCATGGATCCTTGGAAAGTTGCACCTACATTGATTAGGCCAAAAGACTTTCACCTATATGCAAATGTTAAACAATGACATCACACTGGAATCCTTGATGGAAGGTGTCGTTCATTTTTATACCCTAAAAAATTATATTTGAAATTACAATGGCAATCTTTCTTGATTAATATATGAACACCTTGCTGCAAGGTGTTAGAAACTAAGGATCTTACATACCTACTTTGGATTGGAAAGTAATTATGGGAGCTCATGAAAGAGGAAATGTGAAAATAATGATCCCTCTGCTCAGGGTGTAAGAAATGCCTATTTATCACTCAAAGTTTTACTATTATCTTTGAATTATTTACTCATTTAATTTTATGCTAACTTATAGATAGTTTCTATATTTGTTCATTTCTCATTTTATAAATATGATTGTCCTTACTCTCCCATTCGATCCAAGTAATTACAATCATGATTAAATTCAGCATTAAAAAAAATCTTTGTTACTAATTCTTTTTGCATGCAACATATTTATGATTGTCAAATCTCTAGGGAATTTTCTTTCCCACATCTAATACCCAAATCTTAGCTACAAATATGGTGTCTATTTTAATCAAGTTTATTTAATATTTTTTGGTTAGCTTAAAGGGTCATGGATTTATTTTTCTAGTCTCTTATTTTCATAAAAAAATATTTGACTTAGAATAACAACACAAATTATGGTTCCTAATTTTCGTTACTCTAGTCCTTATAAGAATGCCCCCTTGACTCCATTCCTACACCCCAAATAAATATGGTACTTACTATTTCTTCTTTGCACTTTTTGATATATTCTTTCTCACGTTTTCAAACCGCCTTAGCCATAGAGTTTCACTTACTAATTTAATTGATCATAGGGAAATAAGAACCCTAACTATCTTTGAAGCACTAATTTACTATTAACTTTATTTTCTATTTATCTTCACTTATATAGGAAAGAAAAATGGAGTTGGTCACTTGTAGAGAAAAACAAGGTTATAGACTAATGTACATATGTGGGTTAGTGTGTATCATTATATTTGTGCTAGAATATATAGGGACAATGTTTTTTATTAGGGGAAAATAAGGTTTTGAGGGGACCCAAAACCCCTTACATTGGGTTTTGAAGGAATCAAAACCCTTTGGAATTAAATAGGAATCAAGAACCCAAAAGAAGATCAATGCAAAAAATGTAAAAAACTACTAACAACGACCAACTATTAACCAAACATCAGTAGGGTAGCATAGAGAAAGAATAGCCACCCACCAAGCCTAAGAAATCAAACTAGAAACCTAGGAAACTTTTGCATTAAGCATCAAAGGTTTCCAATGAGTAAGAAACTTCAAGGAGTAGGCCAGATCTATAAGGCAATGGTTTAATCAAAGTGCCCTTAACCTTTAGAATGGGTTTTATCATGGCTCCCAAAACCATTAGGTTAAAATTAGCAAAGACTATGTAGCTGAAAGCTACCTCCCAACCAACCAAGCCCCTCTCCACCTAAATATAAAAGCAGAGAGTTTTTTAGTGGTGAATCTTCACCAATTGGTGAATTCTATGTGAATGGTCTTGGGCAACATCATGGTCAAATTACCCAGAATTTTGGGGTTAACGACACACTATAGAATCTGGCTTCGCAATTGACCACACATTGTCGACATGCATGCCCATAATATTCTCTTGGAATCACTTGGACATAGGTATTAGATCACCTCTATTATTCGCCAGCAATATAAAAATGACCACATACCCAGGACCTAATTCGCCAATGGTAAATTAAATGTTCATTGCATGCGTCGGCCAAATTTGCCAATATCAATTAAAAATTATAAGCATTCGAGGACCCATTTCACCCCGCTTAAATTAAATGTTCATTGCACGCCCACGCAATTCACCAAAAATGCAATGAAATTAAATGTCTATTGGCAAATGTGACGCCTGAGCCCCACGCAATTCGCCAAAAATGCAATCATGGATTGCTATAAATACACTCTTTCTTACAATTTGTTTGCATCTGATTAGTAAATTGGGATCTCTCAAGTCTCGATTTGCATTCCGCAAATTGAGTTGGAAAGTCAAAGTTCATTCATAATGTAGAGCGAGGCAGAGGGCTAGAGTTACAATCCTGCAACACAGGCCCAGGCATTCCTGATTCCTGATTCATAGAATTGATAAGGCATAGAGGTGAGTAATTATTTCTTGATACTTGATAGTATTAGTTTTAACTTTTAATTCATAGTGAGAGGTCAAGACTCAAGATGTCACCATCAAACATAGGTGAGACTCCTCAGGGTGGTGAAGGGATTGAGATGTCACACAAGGGTGAGACTGAGACTCCTCAGGGTGGTGAACGGATTGGGATGTCAGACAAGGGTAGGACTCCCTAGGGTGGTGAAATTGAAGGGATTAAGAGGCCATCAAAATGCCCAAAACCTAAACTTAAAGATACTACCATAAAGTCTTTCTTTTGAATTGGCAAAGTTTCTGGTCCATCAACTTCTATAGTTGCAAAATCCATTCACAGTAGCTCACCACCACCACAAGGTGGGATTGTCATTGAGTTAAATGCATCAAATGAGGATGATAATACTGACACGACAGAAGATGTTGTAAGGGATACACACAATGAGATAATTCACTCGGATGCAAATGCTATTATTGAAGATGAACATTGGTAGGAAGAAAAGAAAAAGGAAAGTAAAACTAGGGCAAGAGTGGGAGATAAAAAGGAGTTTTAAGATTGATTGGGTACCAAAGTACCCATTCATTAAACTGGTCCCAAACAATGATGAACAACGAACATAGTGCAGGTGTAAGATTTGTAGCTAGAAAGCTAAAAGAGAGAAGAAGATGCAGCTAAAGCTTGACACCATAGAAAAGCATATTGGTAAGGCTTATGAAAAATAGATTATAGATGGAAAGGAAACAGAAGTAGTAAGATGGAAATCAAAGGAAGAATGTTTTCATGTTAAGTATGTCATGGAATATGAAGAGCATAACCACAAAACGACACTGATTGGTAATAGTGTATTTGGAAATACAATCAAGGTTGGGCTTGAACATGCAGCAAAAGATGCAAACCTGGCAAAGACTATTCAGATGAGTGTTGTTTTTCATATTATGTCGAGAGGGCGTCCTATGAAAGATTTCCCAGAATTTAGTAATTTATTATCTTTTTTGAATGTTCCTCACTATCCTATGTCACATTGGTCAATAAACACTGGATGGGAAATGGAAAACTATCTCGCTAAGGTGGAAAAGAAAAATTTACAAGAGAGTGTAAAAGAGTCAAATTTCATTTCATTATCCATAGATGAAGTTACTGTGGTAGATAACACTGCTTGTGTTTGTATGCATGTGTACACCGTAAAAGAACATGTCCGCCGAGCTCATCTACTCTGTGTTAGAAAAATGAGGGGCAATTCAACAATAGAAAATTTATATTTGGAAGTTAAGAAAGCTTTAAATGAAATTTCTGGTATGGATGACTTGACAATTGCATGAAGTTAGTGTGTGTTGGAGTTGATGGAGTTGCAGTAATGCAAGGTCAAAGGACCAGTCTTTGTACAAGATTACAAACTAGTACTACACCATACATGGTTGGCATTCTGTGCATGGCCCATCGAATGAATTTAGAATATTGAATTGTAAGAAATTTCCCTATAATGTCAAAATTTAAAGATCTGGTCCACGAGCTCCACTCATACTTCTGCCAAAGTCCTAAATGTTTTGCAAAATTTTAGATTTTTGCTAAGGGATTAACAAGAGGAAACAAGCTTCTCAGGGATGTTGAGACCAGATGGATCTCCTTGAATGGACCAATGGAACGAGTTCTAACAGAATATCAATCCTTGATCGAAGTAATGTATGAGCAACACCTCATAGTAGACATAGCTTCTGATCTCTTACATAAGTTAAGTTAAAAAGGAAGATTTTGAAAGGATTGTTAAATCTGTTAATGATAATTTGAAGTCTATTGCATATGAACTTTCAACTGAGATTTGTGAAAGATTCCCTCAAGAATAAATACTTGAAGCCATGGGTTGTGTGTATCCTCAATTTTGGTATTGAATTAGAGATAATCCAAATAACACAAAGATGTATCATAAAAAACTACAGGAATTGATATTGACATTTTCAAAAGATGCATATTTCAATGAACAACCAATAGAAGGAATTTTAAATTTAGATCATCTTAGAAAACAATGTAAACAGTTTGCATTGGTTGTGAAATAACAGTTGGTTAACTTGGAGAATCCATTTGAACTTGGATCAATCACAAGGCTTTGGAAAAGGATAGATCAAAGTGAAGCATTGTGTATTGCAATACCAAAATATTTGAAACTTGTTGATTTATGTCAAACAATGATATTGGGGTCAGTGGAAGATGAGAGAGTTTTCAGTGCATTGGGGCTTTTGAAATCAAAGATTAGAAATAAAATAGACAAGAATTTGGAAACTTGCTTGAGGTTATTTGTAGCCTAGTATAATGTTAGAGATTTTCTATATGATAGGGCACTGGAAATCTAGAATTCCATGAATGACAAATGAGGGGTGTGCAACACTTTAAAAGATGGTGGTGCTACTGCTAGTGCTAGGGCCGAGACAAATGAATACGATGGATCGCAGACTCAGAGTCAAAATGAAGACAAAGACATTTTTGAATACCTGACTCAGAATGAAGATGAACTTGTTAGTACTAGTCAATTTCTGGATCTTGAGTCCATTTGGGATATAGAAGCCTCAGAGTGAGTCACTCAAGTGAATTAGCAGTCAGTTTATAGGTATTTATAATTATACTACAGTTCTTGAGACATATTACAATTTCAATTTGCAAAATTGCAATACTATAGTTGTCATTGATGATTTTTGATATTGTATTCCTTGAATTTGTCAATCAAAACAGATACTTATTTCATATTTTTAATTGTGAATTTGAATAATTAGTAAACAATTGAATTATTAGTAAATTGGTATTTGGTTCCACACTATGTTGAACATAAAATGCAACAATTTGTGTCACAAGATCCATAAAATTATTAGTATTGCATAACTGTTACTCCTATAACCTTTCTACTATTCTATATTAAATGCTTAACATGATGTTCATGGCGATTAGGGTTTTGTGTTTGTTTTTTGTCTTAGTTGGCTAGTAAACCAAAGTTGTCGTGCATTGAAAATTTGAGTTGTCCTCTCTTTATTTGTCCATGTCAAAGTCAAGTGTAGTGAAATGGTTGGTCAGACATGTTTAATGTTTCATCTCTAACTCGCAGATAAATCTCATGTTTAACAATTTAAGTGGCGACTTAGTGAGTGTTGGTTTGGGTTTAAATCATGAGGTCTCTAGTTTTTTGAGTGTTAGCATTTTATGTTAGCGAGCTAGAGATTGTTAATTAAATTGCTTTGGTCGTGAGGTCTCAAATTGGTTTGATGCTATGCATTATAGCTGTGAGAGTTAGCGAGTAACTACTAAGTCATTAATGGTCTGTGTGCCATTGCTCGCACCTGTTTATGATGGTAAATTAACATAAAACATCAATTTTTGTTGGTACTTGTTGATTCACTATGATCAAGAGATAAAAAGTTCTACGATTTTATGGTTATCGCTAGCTCATAGGTCCTTTATCATGAAGTGAGTTTAAGTCATGAGCTTGCGAATATTGGGAGATTTTAGTTGTCACTAGCTCTCAAGATGTTTTGCACTTGACCATTTTATGTTCCGAGGTTGCGACTGGGTGTGATTTTATGTTATCGCAAGGTCGTGAGGTGTTTGTGGTTAAGTCCTTTTAATTTGCGATCATGCGATGTGGTTGGTATCATAGCTTGGTTTTGTCGCTTGCTCACAGGTTTTGAAGTTGTTTAGCATTTTAAGTTGCGATCTGGTGAAATGCAAGTTTTGGTTTGATTTTGTGGTCATCGCATGCTCGTGGGTTTGTAAGTCTTAAGTCAAAAAGTGTTGTGAGCATGCGATGGCAGTTAAGTGCCTTGTTGTCGTGGGATCACAAGGGTTTAAGTCAAGTTAAGTTTCTAGTTGTGAGCTTGTGATGAAATAAGTTATTTTGTTAGATTCGCAATGGTCGTCAGCTCGTAGGTAAAGAAAGAAAATTACAAATGTTGTTGTGAGGTTGTGACTGAAGGGCTTGATGAAGATCAACGGCTATCGCTCACTCGTGAGATTCTTTGATGATTCATAAAAGGGGTCGCGAGCTTGCGATTAAGAGGATTTGGTAGCATTGTCGCTAACTTGCTGGTTCCTTTCCAAATTGTTATAACTAGTTGCGAGTGTGCGATTAAAGATGGGGATTGACACATGGACTTGTTTGCCAGGTTCTGTAATAGTTTTGAATGGCAATCGCCAATCAAATGCTACAGTAGCTATTGCTAGTTAATGCAAGTGTTGCAATTAATATTAATGAGACTTGAGAGAAGTGACGGTGCCCAAATACCATAAATTGCATGATGAAGCCGAGATTTTGACATTTGTATAATTGCATTAATACCACACTAGCTAGTTCATGCAAGTGTGGCAAATGGCAATTAATGAGACTCGAGAGAAGTGACAGTGCCCAAATACCATTTTATGTTGTGAGGTTGTGACTGGGTGTGATTTTATGTTATCGCAAGGTCGCGAGGTGTTCGCGGTTAAGTCATTTTAATTTGCGGTCATGTGATGTGGTTGGTATCACAACTTAGTTAGTTTCATCGCTTTCTCACAGGTTTTGAAGTTGTTTAGCATTTTAAGTTGTGATCTGGCGACAGGTAAGTTTTGGTCTGATTTTGCGGTCATCACATGCTCGCGGGTTTGTAAGTCTTAAGTCAAAAAGTGTTGCGAGCATGTGACAGTGGTTAAGTGTCTTGTTGTCGCGGGATCGCAAGGGTTTAAGTCAAGTTAAGTTTCGAGTTGCGAGCTTGCAATGAAATAAGTTGTTTTGTTAGATTTGCAATGGTCGCTAGCTCGTAGGTAAAGAAAGAATATTACAAATGTTGTTGCGAGGTTGCGATTGAAGGGCTTGATGAAGATCAACGGTTGTCGCTCACTCGTGAGATTCTTTGAGGATTCATAAAAGGGGTTGAGAGCTTGCGATTAAGAGGATTTGGTAGCATTGTCACTAACTCACTAACACGTGCACTTGTTTGCCAGGTTCTATAAAGGTTTTGAATGGCAATTGCCAATCAAATAGAAGGACATGAATTCAAATTTAGCTCGAGTACTTCATCTTTGAAGTTTGAAATTTGAATTAATGCCACAATAGCTAGTTCATGCAAGTGTGGTAATTAATGATACTTGAGACTTGAGAGAAGTGATGGTTCCCAAATAACATAAATTGCATGATCGAGCCAAGATTTTGTATAATTGCATTAATTAATTCTATCTTTGAGGTAATCCAGTGAATTGAGCTCTACAACAATGTTGGAGAATTCAGAGTGTTGGGTGTGGAAAAATTTCAGAAAATTTCATTGAATACCTAGATTCCATAAGGATTAAGCTTTGATGATGATGGTAACTTATACCAGAGAGGAGTACATTGTAATTAAATAATTTAAATATGTTAATTCTTATCTCCTTTGAATCATTTAAAAAATTTATTCAGAAGAATAATTTGGGTTAGGCAAGACAAGGGTATTGGTTATAGATTTCTTGATTTTCTTCAAAGTTTTCTTTAGATTCTAGCATTCATTTAGTTTTGTCATCTTTCTTCATGTGATTCAAAAATCTTACACAAAATCCTCCTAAGACATAAGGAACCATGCATTTATTTCAATCGAAAGTACATTTTTAAAATAATTGGAAGAAATATTTTAGGCAAATAATTCAAGAGAGGGTATTTCAATCAACGTAACAAAATAGAGTCTATTTTCAAGCAGTCTTTATGAAACAACAAAAGAATAGCCCAAATCATTCATTAAAAAAATTAATCTTATCAAATACATTTATGAATAGATTTACAGATTTTTTTACATTCTTTTGAATGACATGAAGAAAGATGTCAAAACTAAATGAATTCTAGAATCTAAAAAAAAATTTGAAGAAAATCAAGAAATCTATAACCAATACCCTTGTCTTGCCTAAGCTAAATTATGTTTTTGAATATATTTTTTAAATGATTCAAAGGAGATAAGAATTAACATATTTCATTTATTTAATTACAATGTACTCCTCTCTGGTATAAGTCACCATCATCATCAAAGCTTAATCCATATGGAATCTAGGTATCCACTTGTATATGTAAATATTCGAATGTGTAAAACTTCTAAGAACATCACATCTTTAACTGAATAAATCAGACACTATATAAATTATTTAGTCAAATTGATAGCCCAGCTACCACCTCATGAGTTACAATGCACTTTACATTACATGGATAATATATCATGTTGGTGGAGCAGCTACAGCGACAACAGCTACAAAGCACTCCACAATAAGACACTTTACAAGATCAATTTTAAGTTGTTGAAAAGTAGAAACATCAAACTAAATCTTATTAACAATGGGGTAGACTAAGGGGAGAGGATTGTCAGCATCCTGCTCAAACACGAAAACACAAACGACACACAGCAAACTAAGCTGGATTATTTCATGAGACGAGAAAAGAAGTAAGAGCAGTTGGTAAATTAGCATGAAGCGTCGCAAAATCCAATTCCGCTGCCACAGTCACCGATTTTGCAGCACTTAGGGCTGCCTGCGTATCCTGTACAACCCCCATCGTTTGTGCACAGGTTTTTAAAGCATGGTCCTCCTTGTGCTGAAGCCACGCTAATACTCACCATTATTATTACTGCCATTAACACTATCACCACCAATTTGGCGCTACCCATTTTCACTGCCATTTTTCCTTCTTGCCTTGCTTTTGGCCAAAACGAATGATAGAAGATGGCTTAGTTGAGTTTGACATGCTTGTTTGATGCAACGTCATTAAATAGCACATTGATATGATTGTCCTGCAGCCTGCTCATTCTCATCGTCTATGCTTTCATTGCCACCTCCGCTGGCAACTGGCAATTTAACCTTTTTCTTTCTACCTGAAAACGAGAGGAATATACGGAGACAATGAAATGTTCAATGGCAAAGCTGTTGTTGACACAGAAGAAACACATATAATTCTCATCATATAGGAAGGAAATAAAAATCTCTCTTATAAAACCGAGAACAGCATTACTGTCGCCTGCTGACAGGCCTGCGCATATTATAGCTTTTATGTCTCTCATGTTTTCAAGGAAACTATTTCAAAGGCCCTAAACACTTTGTTTTCATCTTGTTTTTACCTGCTAAGTGTGTTGAGTGCTAAGTCTTGGGTTTGTTTCTACCTTATCACTATGTTTTATGTGTATCTTTCCATAATGGGTTGGGACATGGTTATAATTAATCCCAATGTTCAAACCGAATTCAAAAATGACCTACGGTTTGGCATGTTTTTAATTAAGGAGGGCTATATATTTTTTATAGGGGATTAATGGGCAGGAAAAAATTATTTTAATCTAATTCACTAAATCCTAGGATGAGAAGAAGGTCACTATGGGTGGTGTTTCATTCGATGTAAATAAAGAATTCATTATTTTTGCTATGGGCCTCTCAACCAAGGAGAAGAAGTGGTAGAGGCAAAGTTATGTGCCGAACAATGAGAGTCTGGCTCAATTCTTTAGGGGAAAAGTAGAACCTATGAAGATTCAAGGGGAGTTTGCTAATTATAAACTACCTGAGCCATGGAATAAGGTGTGCTTAATGATTATAAATTTTTTACCCTAGAAAGTAGGTTTAAGGCCTGATATATTTATCATTTTCCTATATTAAATCACTTTTGTATCGATGACTTGCTCTCATTTCCTTTCTTCCTAATTATCTCCCTCAAAATCTTTGTTCTTGAGGCCTTGGAGATGGCTAGAGCTCTTGGTCAAAAACTTATTCCACTCTATCAGGGCTTAATTTTTTACCTGTATCATTTCCACCTTTCTCTAATGCCCCCTTGAACAACTATTATCAAAGGAGAATGAAGCCCCAAAATATATCTAGACCCTTCTAGATACTATTCTTATTACCCAAGCGTGAAAAAAAGAAACATTTGAAGTTACACCTCTCTGCCAAAATTTATTGACATCTTGGCTCCCCTGTGACTCCTAATCTTCCCTCTATGACAATTAATCAATAATCCACCTCCCCTAGGGTTGATAAGATGAGGAAGGCACAAGGACTCCCTCCTCCTACTAAAAAACAAAGGCCAATAGTGGGTTTGAAATGGAGGTTGGGGAGGTTTTTAGTAAAAGTGTTAGTTCCTATTGTAGGCATTCTAAAAGATTGGTGGGACGCTTGAAGTGTATTGCTCTAGAGAAGAATTTGGTAGGGTATGGCATAGATTTTGAGGAGGAGGACTCTTTTGAGAATTTATAGGAAAAGTGTGTTGAAGAGATTAAAGATGACACATGAAAAGCTAATAGCTCAACTAAATTTACCAACGAGGGTTTAATAGACTAGAGTCACAAGAATGAACCCTTGGACCTTACCCAAGACATGATGTCGAGGGAGGTGGAGAACAAAGGAGATAGTGTAAGTAATTGTGCCACATGTAGGTCTATGGTAGAGGATTTGGATGCAATAAAAAAATGTGATGAAGCTAGAACAAAAGATGGCGAGTATCTCCAGATTTAGCCTACATGTGACGCATAGTTTGGCCACCTTAATGTGCTCGATGTAGAAGAAGATTCTTGGAAAGGATGTAAAAAATGAAGGAAACTACAAGGAATGGTTCAAGTTACTTACTAAAGACTGGAGCAATGTGCTCAAGTAGTCTATTGAAGCTATTCATTTGTGGTCTCTTTTTGGTCTCAAGATAGTTCTAGAACTCTAGTTCATTTTATATATGCTACTAAGACTCTTTAATCTTTTTAGTTACTATTAGTTTTTCTTGTTAGTATATTTCTAAAGTGTTGTTTCTGCTAATATTTCCAATGGGTTGTTAGTGTAAAACAACCAACACCCTTTTTTTTCTTCTTGTTAATAGATAAAACAACTAGAATTTTTATTTAATTAATAAGGCAAATTTTATTAAATGAAGTAATTGTGAAAAAAATAACCTTTATTTATTTGCATTTGATTTTATAAGTTTTATAAGTTAATTTTATTTAAGCAAAATTACTTAATTAAATATTTTATTTAGCTTATTTTACAAATTAATTTTCTCAATCATTTAATTAATTAATATTTTTTTTTAAAAATCAATAAAAACAAAAAAACAATTAATTTAAACTATAATAAAATAAAATATTCAAAGACATTAGCAACAAAACTCATCTTACTAAATTAGATTAAAATAGTTCCCTTTCTTCTAACGTAAGAAAAACTAATTACTTCCACATGACTTCATTATTTAATGATGTCATTAAGATTTTTAAAAGCATGTAGAGAGAGAAGCAAGGGAAAGAGGAGAAGGGCTAAGACAAACCTGAGGTAAACCATTTTATTTTATTTTACTTTGTTGAATGTGTTTTGTATTTCCTCTCTTATTTTGTCTTCAATTTATTTTGTTTATTTTAGCTACTCCTCCCACACCCCTCCCTCTCTCTTATTTCCTATGTATGTATGTATATATGTATGTATGTATGTATGTATGTATGTATGTATGTAAGTATGTATGTATGTATGTATGTATGTATGTATGTATGTATGTATGTATGTATGTATGTATAGTTTTGTAAATGTTTTTGACAATAAAGAATATAGAATCATGGATTTTTAGGAGACTTGTTTTTAGAAAGCATATTAACAATGGTAGAAAATAATAGGAGGTCTATAATGGCTAAGACAGTTATTCAATATCTAGGCACACCATATTATCATGACCCGCATAAAGAGAACATGCCTCCAAAACTGTGAGATGGAAGTGTTTTCATCCCCCTATGCCCTTCCATTTTTTTGAACTTACAAAAAATAAAACCTAAATAAATATAAATATATTTATATTTATAATTTGAACACACTCTATCTCTCATGTATGTATATTTGCATTCATAGACAACAATATTGAAAGAGAAAATCAAAGAATCTAACATATACATATACATATACAATAGCTAGATTTCTTATATATATACATATGTCATTTTTCTGCAATGTTTAAACAATTAATGAAAGTAAGTTTTCTTAAGCTATATTTATTTGATGCAAAAGCATATAGGTCCATAGGCAATCTTGCATGTTGTAATGGTGAAAAAGGGTGACGGGGGAATCAAGAGGAAATCTTTTCTCTCCTCAAGAAAAGGAGTGAAAGTTTCACAAAATATTCCCTTCAACCTCTCATACACATTACATTTAAAATAGGGGGGAGAATTCACTAGATCCAATCTCAATAAAAAGAGATTGAATGCTAAATGAATTGAAAATGAATTTGGAAAGTGGAAGTAACCCCTCTTTTAAAATGGATAAGTTGAATTATGCGATTTAGGACTAAATGTAAAAGTGACAAAGAAATTATTATAAGCTGAGATAGAAATGTAGAATGAAGCTGTGGACTTGGAATTAGCAGTAAAAGGTTGAGACGAAGCTCCCCTGTAAATTTGGGTGAAAGTTGTCGAGACCATGTTGAAAGTGTACTCGGTTCTCTAAAAAATCCACACACCAAAAAGGGTTTTTTCGTCTCTGAAAATGAAGTCTAAATCTACAAATATAGTTGCGCACCTGCAACCTACACACAAAAAGGAGAGGAAATGTTGTTGGGATTGGGGGTTGTCCTTAAAGTCAAACCTAGGTTTTGGAATTAACCAAATGATGAAAAGTACTTGCAAGTAAATGAAAGTAAATGATTGAAATAGAATTCACCTCAAGAGAGGAAGCAATTAAAATATTGATAAAATTGTTTGAAAGGATATGTAGAATTTAATGTCAAGAGAGATATCCACTTCAATGGTTGAATCCTTGACTTGAATTCAACACCTAGCCTTGAAAGGAGACTTGAGATGCTCAATGGATGCTTGAATGGAAACTTAAATTCTTGAATGCTTGATTTTTCTTAGTATTAGAATTACCACTTTATGTATGTCTTTTATGCAAATAGGAGAGAAGAATGCATCTTATATATTCATCAATTAGGGTTCTTTGATAGATTTTTCATCTTAGGTCGACATAGGGAAACCTTTCCTACTTCCCATTTGACAAGCCCAATGTAGGTTTAATCCAAAGGGGGCTGAAAATAGGTCAAGGACAGGGGTGCCATGACTCTGTCCTAGGAGGACAGAGGCACCACGCCCTTATCCTGCCCTAATTTAGCATAGGAAATGGCAAAAGGAAGTGTAGGATGCAAGGAAATGCAAGTTTCAGGAGGTGTGAGCATGTCTCAAGTCTCCAATCAGGCTCAGGGATTCATTTCACCAATGT
The DNA here is from genome assembly GCF_030272615.1 of Cryptomeria japonica. NCBI lineage: Eukaryota > Viridiplantae > Streptophyta > Pinopsida > Cupressales > Cupressaceae > Cryptomeria > Cryptomeria japonica. The sequence goes on from NC_081415.1 coordinate 247,915,167, forward strand.
GAAGACCCAAATGCGGTCGAAAATTGTAATGTCACAATTTAATGAAGCTACACATGCCAAATATCTTTGGCAACCATTTATATTTTATCTTGATATAGAAGGATATTTTTAATTTGTCATATTGGTGTGGTATTCCTTTTTTAGCATAGGATTTTATTTGTGAAGACAACCTAATACTAGCTACACAAGATCAATCAACAAATTAGGAAAACAATTTATTTACAAAATAAATAAAATATAGTGTAAAATGGCTCTAAGAAGTGTTTCAAGAGGTCATTTTATATTCTTTGACCAATTTTAAAGAGAACAATTACTTTAAAGAGGAACTTATTAGAAAATTAAATTCCTTGATATTTTTTGGAATGCATTGCAAAATTAATTGAATTAATGAATTTTTATTGTCCTTTTATTGCTCCAATAAAATTAAGGTAAATTTTGTAATCAAAGGAATCAAAATAATTACCAACTAAAATAGAATGAAAATGAATTATGACTTGTTGGACTAAATTGAGGGAAAGGAACCCATTACTTTATAATGGAAGCCTACAACAGAAATGGGATTCCTAAGGGGTTAATTAACCAACAATTAGTTAAAATAGAATTTTCATTGTAGGTTTAAGATGTTAAAAATAAGAGTAAAAACTCAATGTGCAACTTGAGAATGCATTATCAAGACAAGATGTGGAATTGAAATTAAAATGTGGGAGATTTTAATGAAGTTTAATGTGATAAAAGAAAGGATTTTTGGCACCAAAAGTGTTTGAAGATGTAAATTTAAGATTTTGTTGATTTTTATGATGCATTTCCTCCAACTTCATTTTGATATAGATAAAGCCCTGTACCATAACAAAAATAAAAATTATGATAGGCTCATCTGACAACAAGCTACCAGAAGGGAATGCTAAGGGAATATCTCACAAGCCATGAGACAACCCAAGCAACATTGAAAAAGGAAAACCCTCTTTTTCATTTTAGAGGCTTTTTATTGGAGCCCAAATCCGTGGAAAAAGAAGTCCCAAGTAGCTAAAACTACCTAATCAAAATAGATGAGTATAGGAATGCATCCCAAACCATCTTAACAACCACTCTTAAGCTAGCAAAAGACCAACCAAGAGGTCAATAAATAGCCAAAAGATTTTGAAAGGCTTTTTGCAAACTTATTCCAATAGGGCTATTAAAAAAACCAACAAAGACCACCTCAATAGGCCATCTATTAACATACACAGTAGGGAGCAAAGTCCGAATAAGGAAAAACATAGGGAAAAAAGCCCCAACCAATATACCAAAGATAAAATAAACCTAGCACCATCTCAGAATGAGAGGTCTTGTAGGAAACATCCTAGCAAGACACATCAAGAGAATGCGACAGAAAGGGCTGAAGCAAGGGTCCTCAAGTGAGAAAGTGTCCTCCAATAACAGTAGAGTTCAAGCACCAAAGTAGACACATAGAAAATAGAGCCCTCTTTAATTAAGTGCCTGTAGGGTAACCAACCCACAACATGTATCCAAAGTTCGCCCACTTCAGCACAAGAAGAGAAACGATTGAGAAGAGCACCAACATCTTGAAGAGAAAGCGAAAAACCCCATAGACACCCATCAATAAGAACCTTCCCGAACACAACATCTTCAAGACCTACCTCCATAGGGTCACTCAAAGAAGCAAAATAAATACACCACCAGAACCCTTGCCAAGAAGGAAGGGACCACTAGAAACCCGACTCTTAGAGGAGAAGATGAGACAATCCCATCCAGGAAGCCCACAACACTAAAGGGCACTCCCCTGTTCAGTAAACAAGCCTCTCTTAATAAGACCAAAAAGATAGAATAGAGGATCTCTAACCCACAAAGCACAAAGAATGTGTAGATGGACCGAAAAGATAGAAACCACAACCATCTACAAAACACCCATTAATGAGTACAAATCTTGATGAGGAGTGACCCCATAGCACACCACTACACAACATCCAAAGAGAAAAAAAAAATCCCAATAAAGAGCCCCACAAAAGAAGTTGACCCAATAATGGCTTGCAAAAAATCCATCATATATGCCCTATAAATTAGTATGAAAACCACCAAACAAAAGTCCAAGGGCAAGAGAAAGGTGGGGATCCTCAAAGTGAGAAACCCATGAGCATCTCCAAGAGTCACACGTATAGAGAACTCCTGCCAAAATACATAGGCCACTTGGAAGCCAAAAGAAAGGGTGAGCTAGAGGAACAAGGGCCATGTCGACACCCACCATGGGCCCACAAGAAAGAGACAATCCCTCCACAAGCTACTCAAAACAGATGAAATATGTACAATCCACACGTAGTGTAGGGAATGGATACCCACGAGGCCCATGAGAAATACAAGCACAAACACACCATGACCACCAAACACAAGCCGCCATCATGAACAACATGTCACTCATACCCTCCATAGAAGCTTCAATCCCATAAAATATGATCATGCTATTCATGTCGGAGAAAATCGAGGAAAGCCCAAACTCATGCTAGAGGCTCAAGAGGTAGCCATCGGCAACCACCAAGGCACATAGAGAAAGTCTAGGCACCAAGGCCCTCAAATGTTGTAGGTCGGGTAGGAGAAGGGGCCAACCATCATGGAACAAATACATCGTGCCAAAAGTCAAGAGAAGAGCATGAAGGAAGACTCCACACACCATGCCAAATGCCAAGAGTAGGGCATGAAGGAAGATCTGATACCCACCAATAGAACACTCCACATGATGCCAAGAAAAAAGATCAGACCATAGGCCAAAAAATTAGGGTCCAAGCCAACAAAAAAAGGGGGAATGAAAGAGAGACACCCTCAAAACCAAGGGTCATACGACCTAGAACCAAGGGCAAATATAGGCACCAAAGCAGGCCACCCAAAACCCCCCACCATCATCTTTGTCAACCTCATCCTCATCATCTACATCGTCTGCATTATCCCAAGAAACACCATTTCCTCCATCTTCATTGGCATATAGGTATAATCATGTTTTAACAAAATAAACTTTATATTGTGAATATATTAATGTAATTGAGTAGAGAGTTGTTTGGGTTGATGGTTTGATAAAGCCCTCTATCCTTGAGCTAGATCAATATTATTAAATATTTATATGCTAAAGCCTGTATAAATAATCTAAAATAAAATGGTGTTCACAATTGCTTAAATATATATATGAGAATTAAGATGGAAGGTGTAATTTTATGCACATTTCATATGACATCTCCTTTAGATTCTCTCACATGTATGAAGTTGTAATTCCTCCCCTTAGGAAGAAACAAAACCAAAGGTGTGTGAATGAAGCCTTCCCAATCTTGAAAAAAAAATATAAGAAAAAATCTCAAAATGTATTGAGTCTATAAAAGCTACTTGCTCTTATTTTGGTGCTCAAAGTTACCCCTTCCAAGTTAGGTCTACTAGGCCACAATGCTAAAAAATAGAATCTAATATCTAGTGAAGATGAATATAGAACAAGATCCATAGACTCAAGTGTCTCCTCTAAAGATAGATACCTCCTCCAAATGTTGCACATAAGTATCCACAGTCACATCAAATTCAAAAGAATGATCATGTAGAGAGTGACCAAGAGGGTTAGAGTTCTCCCTTTCAACAAATAATGAAGGATCATCTTCATCAAAGAGAAGATAAATATCATTAATGGTGTTAGACAAATATGCAAGATACAACTCTAGAAAAAAAAAAACCTACAATTTCTATCAAGTAGTTATCCCAAGGAACTATATATGGAAGACTGTATATCTTGTTGCACTGAATCACAAGAAGCCAAAACTGTAGCAATACAATCTAATCATCAGGAGAAATAGTTGATGTGATCTCAATAGGATGAGATGAAATGCAATGTGCAAGATCTGGATCACATGTGAGAATACCTAAGTTCAAGTAACCAAAGTTCTCCTCAATATCTGAATCCATGCTAGAAGTTTGATCATTATCTAAAGAATAAAATTGATAACTTGTAGGAACAAAGTTTTAAAAGGAGTACAACTCAGATGCATGATCCACCATCCTTGTAGCAATTATCTCTCCACTCTGCAAGTCTTTGATGATAACTAAATCAGGAGTGAACTCAATAGTCATCCTTGTTTCACCATGAGTGACTTGATAGATGGAAAGGGTATTATTTATTAAGTGAGGTACACATGACATACCATTGAAGGTTTCATCCCAAATATCAATAGATCCCTTCCTAATTAAATTGATATATTTATAATTTCCCATCAAAATAGGCAAAAATTTGCTAGGCAACAATGAGAACATGGACTGGGAAGATGTCATGGAATGACAAGCTCCTAATTCTAGAAGCCATCTCCCTAAGTCATGAGCTATAGAAGCATAAAGAGCTCATCCTTTGTTCTTACCTATCCCAAAAATGTGACTCTTTTTCTTGTCAAATCCTATTTTTCATGAAACATAATCAAAAGTAAACAATCTTGAATTAAAACCGATTCTATTATTCTCAAGAAGATGCTTCAATTCATCAATATCCTTCTCATAAAAATAGTGTTCTACATGTCCTAACTTCTTGCAATATGCACAAGTAGGCTTCTACTTCATAAATGATTCCCCTTGAGAGGGAGATGATTCAAATTCTTTGTTCATCTTGTTCAATTTCTTCTTTTGATTCTTATAAGGATTCCCTATTTCTTTCTTTATCTTATGCTCCACTACGACCAATTTTTGGCATGTAGAAGACTTATTAGACCTATGTGAATTAACGTTTCTTTCTCTTGGATTAAGAGATTTGCAAAATCATCAAACTTAGGATCAACATATATCATGTTCTCATTGAAATACTATGTGTATGAAAGTGAGAAATAAAAACTAAATACATAGGATGAAGCTTGGATAACACATTGAGAACAAATTGTAAATTTTGTTTTTGAATATTGTACTCCTTTAGCTATGTTTTGAATTTCTTGATTTTGAAGATGTAGCCTTGGATGTGGTCAAAGTTGCCTGGATCAAGACTCATCAAATCATTACCTATTTGATATTCCCCAATCTTCTCAACTTCACCGTACAAATTTTCAAAAGTCTCGCATGCCTCCTTAGGTGTTTTAAATGATTCATTATGAAACTACAAATCAAATAAGACTAATTTGAACATATACATATAAGTGTTTCCTCCCTTTTACTCTCACATTTTGATAATGCATTATGATCAGTTGGTTGAGAAATCATTTCCTTTAGATAGCCAATATAATCCTTTCCCTTGAGATAATTCCATATTGATTTCTTCCATGATGCATAATTATCTGATGGTAGGAGTTTAATTTGATTTTTTCGCATCATTAGAACACAAAACCATGCATAAGATTTCAATCAACCACTACAAGGTTACCCCTCAAATTCATTGAATCAATGAACCCACCTCCCCCCGGCCCCAAAAGAAATGATTTGACAACATATTGATTTCTATAAATAATAGGCACCCCATTTAAAAATAGAAAATGGGTACCCTAAATGAAGGCAACTTTCTAAAAGACAAAACAAAAACAAATTTCAGATTTCAAATTTTAAACCAAATTATGCTTATTGAAATGATAAACAAACCTAAAAGACAATTAGCTTTTTTAATGTAAGGAACCTCTATAAAAGAATATAATATATTCTTATGATTAAAACTAAAATATAAAATTAATATCATATTAGATGTTCTATATTTTTTTATTTTAAATAGGAAACTTTCTTATATTATAGATTAGATAAAGATTTGTTATATTTTTAAAAATATATTTATATAATTTTGAAGAACATTAAATTATTAGGATACATAAAAAATAATTATTTAATAAAAGAAATTATAATAATACATTATTTAAGAAATATTAAGAAGAACGAATAGATTGTCTTTCACTAAAATTCTACTAAAATTATTAAAATTATAATGAAATAATATTATAAAAAAATATGACCAATTGTAAAATTCATCCATGCTAACTTAGAAGAAAACCATTTTACTTCACATTTTGAGTAATCTAAAATACAAAGATAATAGATCAGTTGGTAGATTGACTACAACCTCAAGAGTTAGAATGCACTCCACAATACAAAATAAAAGATGAAGTTGGTGGCCCAGCTATCACCTGAAGACTTACAATGCACTTGACAATAAGAAACTTTACAACAACAATTTTAATTTGTTGGAAACTAGCAACATCAAATTATACCTTACTAACAATTGGGTAAACAGAGGGCAGAGGATTGCCATCACACTGCTCAACACACAAACAAAAATGAAACACAGCAATAAGGCGAAAACATTCCCCCCACCATATAATTTGTAGGAGGAAAACCACTGCTCAATTGGGTAAACTTTTTTTTGCTAGATTTTTTTTTTTTACTACTAACACCAAGGAAAACATTCCCCCCACCATATACTTTGTAGGAGGAAAACCACTTCATGTGATATGAGGGACTTGAATTGATAAGGCTAGAATCATCACTAATAGTGCTAGAAAAAATAAACAAATCATAAAAGTCATATTTGGAAGAATCTGCATTTTTTTTTCGTAACTCTATTTTCCTTCTTCCAATGTCCTTTTTTTCAGTAATTCCAACTCTTTGTCTACTCTTTCTAGGCGTCTTTGAACATCCTTTAGAATTTTACATCTTTTATCTTTGTACCTTCCTTATGCACGCAAGGCATCTTGGGATCCAACAATCGTAAAATTTCTTCTCACCTCATCTAAAAATAAGTTTCCAATCAAGTTGTCCATCTTTGGCTCTATATTACGACTGGCAATTTCATCCTTACTTTGGCCAGTAATTACTTTCTTGAGAATTCCCCCGTTGCAAGATTCTTTAGTAGGTAATTGAAATATATAGTCTTGTATTGGTTTTACTCATTGCCTTGCAGTTCAATTAAATTTTTCTCAAGACTTGTTAATAATTTTTTACAATATTTTAAAAATAATATTAGACATCAAATGAATAACTAATTTGATGCATTGTAAACATGATGTGAAAGATGATTTAACTAATTTTATAGGTAGATATAAAACTTTGTATTAATAAATTTCTTATTCTATTTTGAATCTATTAATGTGCAAACAATTTTTAATTGGAAATTTACAATCGCAAAGTAGAGATAAGATATTGTTTATGAAACTTACTTCATTTGTATGCTTGTGCAAATCTTTTTATGATTATCAACTTTAGTTAGTAAATATGATGGCTTATTCTCCATCACTTAGTTGACCAATTTGATTTGGCTCCTCCATCCCCTTGAGCATGTTTTGTGAAATAAGGTGAATAAATCTTACTATAATATCTTTCTTATGTGATTACAATTTTTTGAATATTATTAAATCTGAAATAAACTTGTGGTTGAATCATTCAACACAAATACAAAATCATCATATCAAAGAAGCATCAGATTTATGTAAGGACTTTCACGTACAAAATATCAATTATATGAAAATAAAGATTAAACAAAGGAATGACAAGCATTGTAATAATAACAAAGAGGAAACAATTTTAACGCAATTCACCCAAACTCTGTCTTCATCCACCAAAGAGAAAGTCCAATATTATTATCTAGTAAATCAAACTGATTACAACCAGTAATCTATTGCAACTCAATATTGCTACAAAATGCTATAAAATTCATTACTGAAAACCCTAACCTTAGCCATTTTATCAAGACTTATGTTGGTTACAAATTTAGGGTTACAATATGTAAACCAATAGAAAAATATCACATGATGACTTGGGGGCACTACCCTCAAAACCCCATCTACACTGATAGAAGTGGGTAACATTTAACCTCTGAGTCTAATTAGACTCCATATGAAAACACTTTACATGGAGAAACCCATTTTAGGAAAATCTCCAGTAGAGAATGAGTGAAAATAAGTATTCCTTGACTCAAATTTATTTATTGCGAATGAAGAGGAAAAATTACTACTATTTCCCCAAAAGAATAGGTAAAAACCACTTACAAAAACTCAAACAAGGTCCAAACTTTCTACACCATTTACAGCGATGGCTTTGTTACTTTTTGTGGACCAAAACACTCACCATTGACGATCATATTGTCTGACCTCATTTAAATAGAATAGACCATGTTTGAGCTAAAAGTTAATGCGGCTATGTTGTTGCCACTAGTGGTACGTTACCTCCATAATCTTGAGTGCATAAAACTAATGTCTTGCAGTGATTAAAATGCCATGAAATACTTATCGTAAAAATCCTGTACTTCAATGTTGAGAGCATTAAAAGAGCGTCATTCCAGATTTTTCTTAAAATCATCTCGATTGTTTACAAAACGCTCAATGGCGTCAGATTCATGAGTCTCTGATATAGGCTCCACTACACACTCCATAAAATCACACTGCTATTTGTCTACACTACACTACATTTATATGATCAAGCATTCCTATGGCTAGGAAGCTACGAGGAAGCTATTTAGAACAGATCTACATACACTCACATACCCAAACTCATAGGTAATTTCGACATAACTGGGTGGGACGAAAATCTCACCAGCCCATCTTTCCGACCAGCTCTGGTATCAGATTAGAAATATGGGATGATTATAGAAGCCACGTATAATAGAATTTAGTATCTTATATTATAGTATCTTATATTATAGGCCAACGTGGTTAATCTGGTTTTGGAATGGTTCATTAATCTTCTTGTTATGTACTTTTCCGAAAAATGAAAGACGCGGTTAATTCTATCAAGCATGATCAAGATCTATATTTTTTGACTAACCTTTCTGTTATGCAGAAATTATGGCTTTTTTGAAACCAATTTAACGGCAGCCTCTACCATGACTCCCTAATTTATAAAGTTGTTTCAACAACGTACACAAATAACAAAACTATTAATTATTATATCAACTAATACAATGATGGAATATTCTTAAAAAGTCCTCTCCAAAAAGATATATCTATTTGGAAAGGTAAGTTTCCTTCCCTAAAAGTCTTCGTATTAGTTCATTGACCATTTGTGAGCAGTGTGATGAGTTTGAGGGCTTGTAATATTTTTGGATACTATCCATGTATAGAATACTCCAAGTACTATTGTCCATTCTGGGTTGCCGGGATGTGCTTCTACTTTTATGTTAAACCACTCATTAAAAATCTACTCATTAAATCGTTTTACTTGGACAAACTGAAATACATAGATATTAGACCAAGTTGGTGGCCCAGATACCACCTCATGAATTATAATGCACTCCACAATAAAAAAAAAAAAAAAAATGAAGTTGGTGGTCCAACTACCATCTGCAGAGTTACAATGCACTCGACAATAAGAAACTTTACAACAACACTTTTAATTTGTTGGAAACTAGCAACATCAATTTAAACCTTACTAACAATGTGGTAAACGAAGGGGAGAGGATTGACAGCATCCTGCTCAGACACACAAACACAAATGAAACACAACAAGCTGAGATGGATTATTTCACGAGGCGAGAAAAGCAATATCCAATTCCGCTGCCACAGTCACCGATGTTGCAGCATTTAGGGCTGTACAACCCCCATCGTCCTGCAGATTAAATAGCACATGATATGATTGTCCTGCTCATTCTCATCGTCTTTGTTTTCGTTGCCAAATCCGCTAGCAACTGGCAATGTAACCTTTTTCTTACATTTTTACATCTGTTCATAACATAGAACTTTTAGATAGTCATAACTATCAAAAAGATAAAAGAAAGAAAATTTTAAAACAGTCTCACAAAATGACATCAACTCCATAAAATGAAACATTTCATGATCAAAAAATTCTGATAAAACAACCACAGAAATAGTTTGAATTCATCCAATATTAAGGAGACTTAGTCTATATGGCATTTTACTCATCAACATTTCCAGAAGCACTTTAACTAGATAGTTAGTCACAATATATCTAGCAATTCGAAACTTAAAAACTAGCATGCCTCTAAAATTGAATCAAACCCCATATTATACTATATTACAAGTAAATGCTTAGAATTTGATATCCACCATTTTAAGAGAATGTAAATTACCATTGAAGAAAATTAAGGATGGGTCAAACTAATTCAATCGAAAAAGTTTCTCACCATTGCCAACAACAGTATTAAAATACCTAGTTAAAATCCAATAAACAGAAATAAAAAAAGAATGAGAAAAATTAATATGAGACTACAACATAGGATAACGTTGAAAATCTTTGGGAGCATAAATATTGCTAATGAGTAAAATACCGCTAGGCTTAAAACAAAAATCCACCATTAATAAAGAGTATATATTCATTATTCAATAAGAGTAAGCATGCAAAGAACCCATAAGAAAGCCAATCCCTTAGCTAAACCAAAAACACACCAAAACATTGACCACTCTTCCAAATATTTGAGGAAAGAGAGACCACATCATCTATATAAATTATGATTTCTTGATAGAAAATAATGTCACGCCTATGATTCCAAATAATAGCTTATAAGAAACTTTAGACATATCCTCAAAATCATTATTAGAACTAGGAAACAAGTCTAAACCAAACTTAGTACCAACTAAAAAATAGAATACTAATTAGCTTACAATTGTGTATATTAAACCTCTAAAAAATAGTATAAACATACTTACTCTATCTTAACAAAATCATTTTGTGAACCCAATTCCAAGTGATCTCTAATTCAAAAATATATTTGTAAGCTCCAAAGTCATTTATATCAAATGTGAAAATAAGCTAAGCCTTGAGCTCTCTAATCATCACCTTTTCGTTTCCAATAAATAAGATGTCATCAACATACAAGACAATAGCTAGTATGTGATAATCAATGATGTGAATATAAACACAATGATCATCCTCACTCGTCATATGACCCAACTTCAATACAAAAGTATCAAATTTATGGTAGCACATCCATGGTGATTGTTTCAAACCATATGAAGGAATCTTTAAACTAAAAGCCAATTGTTCTTTCTCTTTCAAATCAAAACCATCAGGTTATCACATATAAATATTCCCATGTAAGAAAGAAATTTTTACATCCATTTGATTTGTCTCAAAATCATAAGTAGTAGAAATAAATAATAGGAATCTAATAAAAGTAATTATTTCAATAGGAGAGTAGAAAAATTACCAAATCAACTTCCTCTCTCGAAGTAGTCATTGGCAACCTGTGTATCCTCATAACACCCAAGCCAGTCATCCACTCCAAACTTCTTTCTAAATACCCACTTGCATCTATTTGGCTTTTTTCCTTTCAAAAAAATAACAACATCCTAGGTGTCACAACTATCTAAGACCATCGTCTCCTCCTATATAGCCTAGATCCAAGATTCACTTTCCTCAAAAGAGAGATAGGATCTAGGTTCATCAACAGTACTCAATAAAGAAATTATACAATAAAAATTGGGTTGGCTATACTTGCCAATTTGATTCCATTGTTTTGTGGAACTCATCAAGGAAGGAGTAATAGGATCTACCTATTCATCTTCCTCTATATGCTCATTTTACACATCATCTGAACTTTTTGAACCATCTTCTTCTTCTCCATGCTTAGATCCTTTATAAGAAGTAGTCTTATGCCTAACAATACCGACACGCTTATAGAAATCATCAACATCTCTAAAATAATTTTCACCCCCACTATGAATCCTCTATACTTCTATCTTATAATCTATTTAATTTTCCACTAAAGCCTTACATTCATTAAAATTAGTGAAAAATTCATACTTAGAATACATAAAATAAATCCAAGTGTATCTTGAGAAAAATAATAATGAAAGAAACATAATTTGAAGATTTACTCAAAGAATCAATATCAATTGGACCACAAACATCTTTGACAATAGCTTCCAATAGTTTCTTTTCATTATAAAATCATTTAGGAACTGATGATCTATTCCATTTACCAAACACACAATGCTTATAGTAATTATTTTTACCAATAGAATAATAAAAAAGACTATCAACCAAGCTTTTAATCAGAATGGTCCTAATTCATTTTTCACCAATGTGATCCAATGTTTATTGCCACATTATACATGCATTTTATAGTGTTATTTATGTTGTTAGGGTTATGAAAAGTGCAAGAATTAAGACTAAATGCAATCCCTATCCAAGATATTTTAGCTATAGCAAAAATCCCTCTTACCAACCTACACCTGAATTCATTAAAAGTGACATGGATTATAGAATCATTCAAATTAGATATAAAAAGAATAGTTATTGCAATTTATAGAATATGAAAAATTTATAAATTCTTTTTACCTTTCCATCACTAAAACGAATGCTTTCCTTTCCTTTACTACAAATCTTTTATTTTACTACTAACACCAAGGAAAACATTTCCCCCATCATATAATTTGTAGGATGAAAACCACTTCATGTGATACGAGGGACTTGAGTTGATAAGCCAAGAATCATCACTAATAGTGCTAGAAAAAATATAAACAAAGCATAAAATTCATATTGGTTTGAATCTGCATTCTTTTTCTTAACTATATTGTCCTATGTCTAATGTCTCTTTTTTTCAATAATTCAAACTCTTTATCTACTCTTTCTAGGTTCTTTGAACATTGTTTACAATTTTCCCTCTTTTATCTTCTTTACGTCGTTTCTCTTTGGACCTTCCTTACACATGCAAGGGATCTTGGGAGCCAACACTCATAAAATTTCTTCTCACCTCATATAACAATAATTTTGCAATCAAGCTGTCCATCTTTGGCTCTATATTACAACTGGTAATTTTATCCTTACAACTATGGCTAGTAATTTATTTCTTGAGAATGCTCTTGTTGAAATCTTCATTGCGAGGTAATTGAATATATAGTCTTGTATTGGTGTTTTTGATTAGGATAAATGGGTTTTATAGGGACCCGAAACACAAATTGAAAAACAAAAAATAAATCCAATAGTGAACCAGAGAATAAACAACAGCCAAACAACTACAAAAATAGAGGAAACACCCCACAACACCTAACAAAAATGACTAAACAAGAGAAAAACAGCAAATAGAACAAACAAAGAGGTAGCAAAGATCTTTCATGAGCTTAGTATTTTTCTAGATTATATTCTTGTTTATGTCTTCGAGCTTCCTCCATGATGGATCTCGTGCTACTCCTCTCCTAGTTCTTGCTTCTAGTCTTGGTAGAGGATCCAATTGAAACCTGCATATCTACATCTTGTTTATTTATCTCCAAACTCTTGTTACTTGACTTGGCGGCTGAAGGCAGAACATTGTTGAGTGGCTAGGGTCTCTAGGTAGAAAATTTATTATTAACACTTTTGAGACCTTCTGCACTCTTTGCTAATATCCACCAAACCCTTGAGGTTTCCCTTTAATTCCTCCATGTTATTTTTTAGATAAGAAATTCTTGACTCATGCTCGGTTTTCATAATCCTCACATCTTTGGTTAATTTTTGAATCATTCTTAGGAGCTTTCTAGTTTTGTATGGAAAATGGCTCTCTTTGAGTGTGTTGATTATGTCATTAATGCCCTATTTTATGAGAACAATTTCACTACTCACCTAGCGAGAACACTTCTCTTGGTTGTTAGAAGAGTTATCTAGGAACAATTCAAAATTTGTTTCTTCCTTTTTGTTTCTCTTGGGTCCACATTGAGGGGGATATCCAATTTGATTTCATCATCCCCATTACTATTTGACTCCATCCCTTTCCCAATTTTCTTCTTTTTTGAGTTTTGAGGGCCCAACTGGTGGGCTTTGGGAGGGGTTTTTTACTTTTTAGCTACATGTTTAGGAAGGGGTTTGCTTTTTCTACTACTGTTAGTATTGGGAGTAGCTTTATTTTGGGCACCCTCATCCTCCAAAGGCCAGTAATATGAGTCATTAGACACATGTAGGTCATGCCAATCCATGTCCATTTCACCCCCTGCATCTCATCCAACTCGATATCAGAAACCACATGCACATCATGGTTAGCCAAGGGTTTAGGGTTTTTCACTCTAGGGGAAGGTTTAACTTCATGCAATTTGGAATATTCCATAATAGGAAAGATTAACCCCTCATGTAAAACAAGTTTCTCATTGTTTTTGGCATGATTTAAAAGGCTATAATCAAGCGAAGAAAGTAAGTAAGAAGGCAAAGAAATTTTCCTATCATGCCTAAAATGATTTAAAATGGTGAAGTGATAGGAAACATGCTATTATAATGACCATCAAAAGTGATGTACCTCATTATGATCTCCACCATGTCCGTGGAAAGCTTCAAGATATCTTTAATATTGTAACCCCCATTGGCCATTTTCCTCACCCTGTCTTGTTCACTCAATTTGTGAAAGAAAAAAGACATAGATTCCTTCGAAGCATTCCTCTCTTTGTAAATATTTTTTACTTCCCTTTTAAATCTCGATATCTCTACTATGAAATTCTCATCAATCCTAAATTCAGCACCATAAACACCGAGTCTTGTATTAGTGTTACTCATTGCCTACAAATTCAATTAACTCTTTCTCATGACTTGTTAATCAATTTTTACAATATTTTAAAAATAATATTAGACCTCAAATGACATTAACTAATTCCATTCATTTTAAACATGGTGTGAAAAATGAAGTAACTAATTTTATTGGTAGATAAAAAACTTTGTATTGATAAATTTCTTATTCTATTTTGAATCTATTGATGTGCAAACAATTTTTAATTGGAAACTTACAACTGCAAAGTGGAGAATAGATATTTGTTATGAAACTTAATTCATTTCTATTCTTGTGCATATCCTTTTATGATTATAAACTATAGTTAGTAAATATGATAGCTCATCCTCCATGACTTTAGTTGACCAATCTAATGTGGCTCCTTTATCTGCTTGAGCATATTTTATGAAGAAAGGTGAATAAATCTTGCAATATTATCTCTCTTTTGTGATTATAAATTTGAAAATATCAATCAATCTGAAAATAAATTTGAAATAAACTTGTGATTTAATCATTCAACATAAATACAAAATCATCATACCAAAGAGGCACTACATTTACATGGAGAAATCTTTTTTAGGAAAATCTCCACTAGAGAATGAGTAAAATTATTTAGTAATTATTAAAAGAGAGACTTAAGAAAATAATACACTTTACTTTAATTCTCAAACTAAACTCAAAACATTTTGGAAACCTCAAATACTCTTGTGATGAAACAAGTATTCCTTGGTTCCAATTTATGGCCAAATGGGAGAGGAAATATCACTACTATTTCCCTAAAAGAATGGGCATTAACTACTTGCAAAAACCCACACCTTCAATAATGAATAGCCAATCAATATAGTAAGAGAATAAAAAAAATTAAGTTAACCCTCCCTAGGTGGCAAACCTAAATCCGATTAGACTATTGACATTTCTAGTACTTTGTAACTACTTATGATTTTTAAGATATGTAAATGGACACCTTTTCTCTTCACAAAATTTTGTACCTAATGCATGGACCTTAATGTCCCAAAGCAGACATGGGAAAGATTTTATTTTTTCCTTTTTAATGTATCTTTATCACCTCAACATGTTCACCTTTCGAGAATGTAATTACAATTATCCATAAAATACAAGTATCAAATATTTTCTCACGTCCTCAAGAACGCTTTCAAATGAACATGGAAACATATGAATGGCTTAGCATTTCAAGATTAATATCACCTCAATTTGTAGCTACAACACCTCCTATTGCAGTGCAATTTTATTCTACACAAAAGAATCAACAATTTCCCTACCTTTTTTTGTCCTTAATTTTGATTATACTTAAATTTTTATGCAAAAAATTAATTATAATTCATCCCATCTATTTTTTGGACAATTCCAAACCCTTACCTCTATCATCTGACCTAAAGGCATTTTAGAATTATTATTGTACTCTTAGACATAATACTAAGTGATGTATGCATCTTAAACATGAATTCCAAGACCTCGTGAACTCTAATATCATATATGTACTTGATTTAAATAATAAAACTAATAAATGCATAGCACATCTAAATCAAAACTTACAAATTTTAACAAGATCATGAGCTTCCCATTCAACAAATTTTGTCGATACAAATTTCGATTACATAGAGATTGATTCTAAAACAAATCAAGAAGAATATTTAGTTAGTGTTATAAAATTTACCATAAACAAGAGAAACTTGAGACTAAGCTTGACCATAGTATTTCCTTCATGAAATGCGGTATCTTAATGCATTTAACTAATTAAAAACTATAGATCACTACTAGAATTAATGACAAACCTATATGTGTGTTGCTCATTGATCTAATATGCATGGTAAATATCTTTACATGTATGAATTTTTTTAAGAGACTTATGAAAAATTTAAAGTATTGATTAAGGCATATGACAATTTCATTTTTCCCACTATTAATTTCATCACCCCTCTTCTCCAAGTTTGACTTAAAATCTTGGATGTTATTTTTATCATAAGTCCTACCTCAAACCAATTTCATGTGAGGTTAGGCCATCCTTGGATCGTTTCTATTAAAAAAAATCCATCCATGGATATTTTCTTAGAATTTTTGTTTGAGAGACAAGTACATACTATGTATTATAGTTAGTTCAATCCTTTGTTTGGAGATGAAAAATATACACTAAACTAGTTTTTCCTCAAACTAACTCAATCCATTTGACCCTATGAGGATACTTTGTTCCTTTCTAACCAAAATGTTAAAGTCAAGAGAATAGGTGATTTATCCTTTTGTAGTTCCTTGGGGATAAATCCTATTAGTCCCAACCGGTGCTGAGAGGGGAGGGGTGAATTAGCACTATGCCAGTTTGTTCCAGATTTAAACTTAATCAAAACTTTTATTCAAACTTAACACTTATCAGTATAAGAAATATTTAATAGGAAACATGCATACATAAAATCAAACACACGTGACTACCAAGATTTATCACATGAAAACCCAAATGGTAGAAAACCACAGTGTGACTAGAAACTCACAAAATTTGCACTCTTCTGGAGTACGCTTGGTGAGTATCCGTCCATGTTAGGAGATTAAAAAGACACTATTAGGTGTCACTCGGCTAAGGGATGTTCTTTAAGACCTATTGGAACCTTTACCTTGTTAAAGGACTTAGGATCATCATTTAAGATGTCACCTGGTTAAGGGATTTTACAAAGGGACCTGTTAAAGTCTGAATGGTTAAGGGATTTTATTGTTGTAGTTATTATAAAACAACAAAGAGAATGATCTACTAAAATAGCTACTCTTAGCTTAATCAAATCCAAATGAAGCTCTTTAGTTTGACCACCGAACCACACTTGCTCTGCACTGTACTGGTGCTCTTCATTCTTTATCTTCTCTTCATACTATCAGAGCTCTGCACACTCTCTTCACCACTCTACTATTCACTTAGCAGTTCTACCCACTTCTCACCTTGTTGGATCCCCTCTCTTCAAATATTGCCCTCTCCAAATTTTTATGATCAATCATTTTGGTTTTCGCCAAAAAAATTTATATCATATTTTGCCAACACATCCCAGCTGATTCCTTAATGATTTTATACCTAACACTTCATAGATTTGAATGTCAAATCTTTCCAAATCTTTCGACACTCTCTCTGTGTGCTCTCCATCAATCTCGCCAGCAAGTCATCCTTATCTGCCTCTACAACTCATAATTTCACCAACCTCTGGGTCATGTTCTATCTTTTTAATGTGAACCAAAAAATCCACACAAATCTCACCTTAAATGAAAATGGGGAATCAATCATGATCTATTAAGGCTAAATTGGCAAACTATGATACTAAGGAAGAGTTGTAATTGGTCCCCACTAGAGAAAGATTAGATCAAGTGTAACTTCTATGGCTATTCAAAAGGTAACCTAGGATTATCGAGAGATGGAGGCTTAATAAGGGATCTAGAGGTTACATGATAGAAGGTTTCTTTGTTAACTTGGGAAGAAGCACAAACAAAAAAGAAGAAGTTACAACGACATGGATGGGAATTATTTGTCTACAACATTATAAAGGAAGAAATGTGATTCTTGAGGGTGGCTCAAAACTTATTGTAGGCTGGCTAAATGATATCACCAGAGCTCCATGGGATATAAGAGGACTAATCCAAAATTGTAAAGATTTATTTAGAGATTTTAATAGAATAAAAGTGCAACACAAATATAGGGAAGGAAATGCAACAGTAGATGATATTTTGAATTGAAGATTAACAAAAATAAGGTGGTGTTAATTTAATATTGCAAAGAGCTCATTGGGATTAAAACAAATTTTAGCTAAAAAGAGGATAAATTCCTCTTAGGATGATATCATTAACTACTCAAAAGGGATAGGTGATAACAATTTTCTTTTAAAATGAGCTCTAGGAAATTTTCAAATTCAAATTAACCACCCGTTCTTCCACAATATGCTAAGCATGTTGATGATTACCTAGCTAATAGGTATTATATGTAAGTTACTAAGTTGGAAAAAGAATAATGTGGAGGTCATAAATTCAAAGGAAGTAGAAGGATATACGAGACATCTCCTCCCTCTCTTTATGAGGATATCAAAAGATAATGAAATCATTAGTGAGAAAGGTTGTTGTCTTGATTTCTAAAATACCTTAAATTTTAATAAAGATAAAAGAGAGTCTTCATGTGTGGACAGAAAAGCTCCTCAAGCAAAAATTGTCCAATTTAGGAAGTATTGTTTAAAGAAAAAAGCTACTCCAAAAAATCTGAACTATTATGCGCCTCACTTTCAGATATGTTGGTTGTTCTCTACCAAGAAAGAGGTCAATATGGGGGGCCCTCTCAAAATGATGAAACAGAAAAACTATGAGGGCTTGCAGAATAACAAAGAAATTTGGGAGATCTTCCTCAATATAGGTTTGACTCATCATTTTCTTACCATGAAAGGCTATAATAGGGCTTTGTTAGTGAGGTTCTATAATTCATGGCAAGATGGTGTGGTAACTATGGGGAGCATCTCCTTGTGGTGTCTTCCTATTTTATAGCGAAGGTCACAAGTATACAAAATGATGGTGAAATAGTGGTGACTTCAAAGCTTACATGAAGAAATTATTCGAGAAGGGTGAGTGGTTGATCTTGGTCCAAAATGTGTATCGATTCTCTGCTCTCCCTAAAACCTACCCATTAGTTATTGTTTTCATTATGAAATACTTTACTTTGGAGGGGCATTGCACCACAGTTTATTGGTATCACATTAGGCATGGTGAAAGAGTTGACCTACCCTATTTTCATCCTTGCATTCTTGCATTGCAAATGGGGATAATCTACCACTTCATCAAGGCTTAATTTAGCTCATGTATAAATTTTCTTTTGACCATTCCTCAAACTAAAGTTGTTTGCTATCTTTACCCAATCATGTTGAACAAAAGAAGAAATATATAGGGATCCTGAATCAACATTGAATTAATTGAATCCAAACCTCTTAGCTCTACAGACTCCACACCTCAATGAATACCAAGGGCAAGAAAACCCTAATTTTGCAAGCAATTAAACCCCTCAAGTTTGTCATTTTAAAAATCAACCTAGACAAAAAAAAAAATAGCCATAGGAACAACCCTATTGAAGCCAAAAAGGTAGAAAGGGACTTGGTGAGGAAGAATATCATAATTGTCCATGAAATGCATGAATCTGAGAATATGGAGGAGAAGATATCAAAGAAGGAAAGAAAATAGGTTAGTTTGAGGGAGAGAAGATCATTTAGGGTTTGTGTGAAGGAGGAGAAAATAAAGACGAAGACATAAGAGGTGGTGACAAATGTCGAGGAAGCCTTTAATCTAGAGGGAAAAAATGATATATCCATTGATAATTCAGAGGATGAAGACTTCCAGGAAAAATATGTGGACCATGATGAACAATTTAAGGAAGAAATGCAGGAAGAGAGAAAAAATGGAGGATTCTTAAAATTCTATCCAAATCCCATTGCCCCATAATCATATGGAAGATGATGAGATCATCCCTCACTCACAGGAAATTTTGTCAGACAAAGAGAACAACAATAATGTGGAGGATCAAATAAAGGAACTCAAAGAGCGTATTCTAAATTTGGAAGAGAAGAATGAAGATTACACACAAAATTTTAACCACTTGTGTGAGGCTTTCAATTCTCTTTATGATAATATTGATGGTGTAATTAACAAGGCAATCATGGGAGTTGTGTTTGGATATGGAAAAGTAAACAAGAAAACTAGGAAGTTGGCAAAGCAAGGGAGGAAAGTGGAGGGTACTGAAGGCTGGGAAAATAAGCAGTAGAATACTTGGGCAATCCAAAATGACAAGCTTTAGCACAACTGAACTTGATCAAAAAAGATTAGGCAATTCTCTCTAATTTAAGTTAAGTGAAATTATAGGTATACATAGTTAATGGTTTTGATAGTATTTATGGTTTGTTGGGCCTGCGTGCCACTTAAAATAGACTTTATTTTGATGATCACTATTGTTACTGTGTTTAACTTGGTAATACTTGTAAATTTATTATTATGATAGGTAGATGGTCGCTAGTTAGAGTTAGCATGTTTAGTCAAGTAGATATTAATTTTTGATCATTTTTTAGGGTCAACTTAGATCTTTGTGATTGGCTATTTGAGGCCAGGGATTTTGTTGTCATTGTATGATTTTGTTGTTTCATAGGTTTAGGGCTTTCTCCCTGCTAATATAATTAAAAACATAAAAAATTAATATATTTGTAAATTATGTTTTTTTCACTATTTAGTTGATAAAATAGGAGGTATTGAAGGTTTTTCTTCTTTGAAACTATGTTCAACTATATGCCACCATTTTTACATCTTCACATCCATCTTTTAGATCTTACACTTATACAGTTGTCTTAATGAGTATTACTTAAATATTAATAGTGTCTTCTTCATTTCATAACATGATGCAAAATATCTAAAATAAGGTATAGTTGTTTACAAAAAGAGAGACATATCACCTGATTTATAATATTATAGTTAGCAAAAAATATTAGATAAAGAACTATCCCCTTCTTTAATAAAAGGAAAATAATATAGTATTTATGAAGAAAGAAAACAATACAGTATTATAAACTATTCTTTTAAAATTGCATTTTTAGAAGCAAAAAATTTATTGTTCATCTATGGTTAAAAAAAATGATGAAATCCTATTAAAAACTACACTAGTAATGATATAATTCTCTTAAATTGAAAAACACACATTAAATCAAATTGTCAACAGTCTATTCAACAATGCCCTACAATAAATCATAGACTTGACCAAATCAAACCACCATTACATTATTTTTAACATTGTATATATACATATACATACATACCTACATACACACACACACACACACACACATATCTCTGTGTGTGTATGTATTTTATATATACATATATGTGTGTGTGTGTGTGTGCATACATATATACATGTATATCTATACATATATGTATACATATACATATATATATATATATATATATATATATATATATATATATATATATATATATATATATTATATATACATGTATATATACATGTATGGGCGTGTGCACAAAGATGGTGGTAAGAAAAGTGGACAACACCCAAAAAAAACTTTGAAAAATAGGTAGCACGTACATGGTTTTAAAATTTCAAATTCCCACATACGCACTTAGGTTTGTTCTTCTTGAGCCTAGAAAACGTAGCACGTATGCGCTAAGTTTAGGAAACTGAGCGCATACGTGCTACGACTAAGAAAAATTAGTGCGTACACATTGCTTATAGGAAAATGAGTGCATACGCTCTAATAATCTTAGTAAAACCATGTACGCGGTGCTTGATAAAAAAAGTTTTTAAAAAAACTGGGTCCTCATTTACCCAAAAAGCGCATTTTAAGTTTGTTTTTTTCCCATTTTCTAACCTAAACTATGAGCGGGGTGCTAAATTTGTCCTTCGGGCTATGGATCAAGGTTAGTTTCTGTTTATTTTTCTCTTTCTTTCTAGTTTATGCAATTTGTTTTACATTTTGAATTTAATTTCATTAATTTTGGTTAGGTTTTTTCATTTTTTGTTTCAAAAACTAGAGTCTTCTAATCCAAAACAAGAACAACCAAATGAACCTCCTGAAAACCCACAAGTACAACCAAATGCACCTCCTGAAAACACATAAGATCAACCCCCAATTCCTCCTTTTGGCCGCATAGCCGAAACATAGGAAGAATTAATTAATCAGTTAGGGCAAAATACATCCAAAATCAATAGACTGATTGTAAAATTGAAAACTTTTGAGCTCGACCATTAGCAATCCCTCGCCACTAGCCTAGAAACATTAGCTAGTGGTGCCATCATTGTTTCCACAGAAATTACCAAATGGGGAAGCTTTAGGGATAGGTGTCATCAATTCAATGCCAATGGGCTATCATACAATGGAGTTAAAAACAAAAATATTTCTAAACAACAAATATGTGCCCTTTTTGTTGACCCCAAAACTGGTCAGTCATTACCTCCTAATGCAAAGAGGTTTCCCATACATTGGTGTACTAATGTGCAGATGAAGAATCTTTTTTGGTAGAGGTGGTGGATGGTCTTTGACGATCCACCTTGTAATAATTATGAGGTGCCATTATATTTTTTGAGAAAAATATATTGTGAGTTTGTGCTCAATGTGCGCCCAAATTATTTTGATATGAGAGAGTTTCATGGTAGAGTGGTGGCTCTGCCCAAGATAGACCTAGAGCCCACAGACGATTAGCCGCAGAGAGTTTCCGCCCCCTAGCACCCAAATCCAAGGTGCATCAAGTTGTCCCATTAGAGTTGAAAGAGTTGATGGACTCATTAGCACACTCTATTGTATTGGATGATGAGCTATTAGAGGGTGATAGAGAGCCCATCGAGCATATGTGTGTCAGTTGCTCCAGGATATGCTCGGGGATAGATGATGCAACTAGTGCAGATGGATAATCATATCATCTATGCATGATTTGCGGTTGTAGATGTTAGGGTCACACAGTTGAGGATGTTGGGCTGACAGATGAGTTGATGGACATGGTGTTTGCCCATGAGCCATAGACACAAGTGTGTTGATTTGAATTCATAACATTTTATTTATCAATCACTTTAATTTTGTAATTACATAAAGGAATTTTCAATTATACAGTGATTTAAAATGAGACAAATAATATGCATTTCAGGATGCAATAGCGGTATCCCATACACCTCCCCCAGTTACCACAGCTGCAACTTCGACACCTCAGGTATAAATTTTGTAACATGTTAAAATAGAATAGTACACTTTGAATTAAAAAAAGTACAAGATATACAAACTATCTTTACTGCTTGGTCCAATTTCTGGTTTGTAGGTGTTGACAGGGGATGAAATGTCCCAGATTGATGACATCACGTTGTCGGCGATCGATTTTGGCCTACAAGGCTATACGGTATCATATTTTGTACAACTATTTTTATGTATTGTTTTGATGGAATATGCAAGTCATTTCATTTTAGATTTTTAAAATTATGTTTAATTTATTATCTGTACTAATATCTCATTTTAATTTTCAATTTTTAGGGCACCCCCTCTGCGTCTAGGGCTTGTCTAAAGAAAAAGAATATCTCGAAGATGCCAAAATGTGTGAAGAAGGTAATTGAACACATTTTTAGTTGTACACAATTGTTTGAAAATTTTGAAATCAAGTATTAGTTGGGGTTTGTAGATTGATTAGCGTTTTTTGTCTATTTTACATGTACAACGGCCATTGAGCTTTGTGGATATGTTGAATGCACCTGATTTGCCCATGAATCAAGAGAGGGTGGAGGTATGTATCTCTAGTTTATTTTCTTGATTTCATGATTATATGCACATGTACATGTGAACTTGTGATATATTATAATCTTATATTTTTTTCATACAGGAAATATCATACCTATTTCATCAATGGTGAACCCTCCTCCTTGCACTGGAGAAGCATATTAGGATCTGGTACACTTTTGTTTGATATGTAAAATTAATTTTTTTCAACCTTCAATACTTATCATTATATTAATTGTATTGAATCTTTGTACATTTTTTGTATAGGTAATAGCGACCATTTCTACATTGATGGTGAGCCATCCTCAGTCCATTGGAGAAGCATCTAAGGCACAGGTACGTCACTATTCTCTATAATATAGCTTTTAAGTGTTTTTGATATATTTATGTTAGTACATTGTATTAATTGTACATTTAATCTTCAAAAGACTTGTTCGTGGTATGGTCATAACATGGATCCATTTAAGTATGTCTTCAAGAAAACTCCTAAGAGTGACAAGGAGAGGAGAGTGAAGACATTAGCTCCTTGATCAGCCGATGAGGTAATCTACATTTCAATTGAAAAAGAATTAAAGTTAAATGCATAGTTATGATGTTAATTGTGAACTATTTTCTACAAAAGAATTCTAACTTGGCTTTTGAATTGTGATTTTGCAGCCATCTACAGAGCCATGTACTGTGCCGAAGAGGCTTGATTTTCATGATCCACCAGAAGTTTAGGATCATATAGTGTTAGTTTTGATCATAGAATGACCAATACATGTAGATATATTCTACATTTTTATTGTATATCGATTTGGACATGGCATATGCCACATTTTTGTAATACTTGTATTAACTTGGAAGACATGCCTTTTTTTATATATATAAATATCGATATCCAATCCAATAAATGTGTAATGAGTTCATTATTTTGTATTCGTTGTATTTTGTGGTTGTCCTTTTATAAATTTAAATGAATATTTACATATGTAATCAACAATATGAATATAAACAACAAAAATATATGATATAAAGCATTGCAATCATGGAATATGATTTGCCAAAATTTCTAAAATGTTGAATTAACCCTACAAAAATCCTTGTATTCAGTTCATTATTGTGTATTTGTTGTATTTGGTGGCTGCCCTTTTATAAATTTAAATGAATATTTGCATATGTAATTAACAATATGAATATAAACAACAAAAATCGACAATATGAATTTAAACAACAATGTGTTTGGTGCGAGAGCACCCTCATGCTCACAATGGTCAAATTTTGTTCCTCGTGTACAAAAACCAACATCGCGAGTGCGTCCAAGTGGGCATGTTTATGCTAGGAATGCCCCTATTGTGCAGCCCAAAGCACTAGAACGTCGAGAGTCATACCCTACCAGTGAGATCTCTCAAGTGCCCTGAGTCCAAAAAATTATCAAAATTTGACGGACTGTTTCTTCCAATCCATGACACATACGGTCAATATTTTTGATCCCATGGGGTTGCATGAGGGTCCTCTATAATTGCCTATCTTGGTTTTTGACGACTCGGAGCCATTTTTAATTAGTAGCATTTTTCGCCTGCTCAAAAACCATCAGTTGCTTGCAAGGAAAAGTTGCAAGATTGGCTAGAATTGATTTTGTTCCTCGTGTGCACAAACTGACATCGCGAGCACATCTGGGTGGGAATATTTAGACTGGGCATGTCCTTGTCATGCATCCCAAAGCACAAGAACGTTGAGAGTCATACCGTACCAGTGAGATCTCTCAAGTGCCCTGAGTCTTAAAAATTGTCAAAATTTGACGGACTATTTCATCTAATCCTTGACACACACAGTCGATTTGTTTGATCTCGTGGGGTCGCATGAGGGTCCTCTAAGATGGCCTATCTCAGTTTTTGACGACTCAAAGCCAGTTTCAATTAGTAGCATTTTTTCGCCTTCCCAAAAAACCGTTAGTTGTTTGCAAGGAAAAGTTGCAAGATTTGCTAGAATTGATTTTGTTCCTCATGTGCACAAATCTACATCGCAAGTGCATATAGGTGGGCATGTTTATGCTAGGAATTCCCCTATCATGTATCCCAAAGAACCAAAATGTCGAGAGTCATACCATACCGGTGAGATCTCTCCAGTGCCCTGAGTCCAAAAAATTGTCAAAATTTGATGTGAAGTTTCTTCCAATCCACGACACATATGGTCAATCTATTTGATCCTGCGGGGTTGAGTGAGGGTCCTCTATAATGGCCTCTCTCTATTTTTGATGACTCAGAGCCATTTTCAATTAGTAGCATTTTTTTGCTTGCTTAAAAAACCGTTAGTTGCTTGCAAGGAAAAGTTGCAAGATTGGCTAGAATTGATTATGTTCCTCGTGTGCACAAACCGATGTTGTGAGCATGTCTGGGTGGGCATGTTTATGCTAGGCATGCCCCTATCATGCATCCCAAAGCACCAGAACATCGAGAGTCATACCCTACCGGTGAGATCTCTCAAGTGCCCTGAGTCCAAAAAATTATCAAAATTTGACGGACTATTTCTTCCAATCCACAACACATACAATCGATCTGTTTAATCCCGTGGGGTTGAGTGAGGGTCCTCTACAATGGCCTATCATGATTTTTGATGAATTGGAGCCATTTTCAATTAGTAGCATTTTTTAGCTTGCTAAAAAAACTGTCAGTTGCTTGAAAGGAAAAGTTACAAGATTGGCTAGAATTGATTATGTTCCTCGTGTGCACAAACTGACATCGTGATCGCATCTGGGTGGGCATGTTTACGCTAGACATGCCCCTGTCATGCATCCCAAAGCACCAAAATGTCAAGAGTCATACCGTACCGGTGAGATCTATCAAGTGCCCTGAGTCCAAAAAGTTGTCAAAATTTGATGGACTATTTCTTCCAATCCACGACACATACGGTTGATTTGTTTGATCCCATGGGGTCGATTGGGGGTCCTCTACAAAGGCTTATCTTGGTTTTCGACAACTCATAGCCATTTTGAATTCGTAGCATTTTTTTGCCTGCTCAAAAAACCATCAGTTGCTTGCAAGGAAAAGTTGTAAGATTGGCTAGAATTGATTATGTTCCTCGTGTTCACAAACCGACATCGTGAACATGTCTAGGTGGGCATGTTTACGCTAGGCATGCCCCTATTGTGCATCCCAAAGCACCAAAACATCGAGAGTCATATCCTACTGGTGAGATCTCTCAAGTGCCCTAGTACAAAAAATTGTCAAAATTTGACGGACTGTTTCTTCCAATCCATGACACATACGATCGATCTGTTTGATCTCATGGGGTCATGTGAAGGTCCTATACAATGGTCTATCTCAGTTTTTGACGACTTAGAGCCATTTTCAATTAGTAGCATTTTTTTGCCTACTCAAAAAACCGTCAGCTGCTTGCAAGGAAAAGTTGCAAGATTGGCTAGAATTGATTATGTTCCTTGTGTGCACAAACTGACATTGCGAGCACATCTGGGTGTGCATGTTTATGCTAGGCATGCCCCTTTTGTGCATCCAAAAGCACCAGAACATCGAGAGTCATACCCTACTAGTGAGATCTTTCAAGTGCCTTGAGTCCAAAAAATTGTCAACATTTGACAGACTATTTCTTCCAAAATTCGATGCGGGTTTGATGTTCTTGGGGGGTGATGTCACCATGGATGCCTACGTGGGATTGAAATTCACAAATGAATTCCCTGTCTCTTTTTTTATTTTGTAATGGCCACTGTCATGGGAATTACAACGAACTTGAGCACTTTTTTGAAAAAAAGAAAATTCTCATTGCTAATGCCTTCTTCGTCGAAACCAAATGAGAAATTTCTATCAGAATTATGACAAATGAGGGCATTTTTTCAAAAAAAATCAAATTTGACCACAATATACCTTCTACATCGTAAACCTCAGTCGAAAATCTAGTCGAAATGTACTAGTGGCATGACTTACTCAACCCTCTTAGTACCATTGGCAATCTTTCACAGCTATAGCACTTGAATATGAAAGTATCTAAAATCATAAATAAAAAAAATGGTACCATTGGCCTATACTTGGGCCAAATCCTATACATATGGATACAACATCACACCACTTGGTGTTGTAACTAGTTTAAGGTTTGTGTGCATATGTGTGTGTTTGTGACTAATGGAGATTATATGTATACATATGTATATGCATATATGAATGGAGATACTCACATTTCATAAACATATGTATACATGTACATCTATAATATACATGCATTTTTTATATGTATGCATGGCTTAAACAACCTTCCTAGTAGCATTGGAAATCTATCAGAGTTGTAGCACTTGAATATGAAACAATTTCCTTCCTATTGCATTCTTCTTATTTATTAGAGATGCTATTTAAGATTTTGAGCACTCATATTCAAGTACTATAGTGTTGATATTTTCAATATTCTTGGTAGCCTGCTTCTTTCTTTCTTGTTTTCAGTGCTTGTATATATTGGTTTCTTATGATGATGCATTAAACAATTGACACAAAATCAAGAAACCATATCACAAGGGAAAATGGAAGGCTCCTTTGATTGACAATCCTGGTAAGCATTTCTTTATAAATGACGTATCATTGGGGTTTCAAATCTTTAAAAGTTTATGGTCTCCAATACTCTAATATCTGGCACTATATTGTAACCTTATTGTGAATAGAATTCAAGGATGATCTCGAGCTCTACGTATACCCTAATTTGAAATATATTATAATTGAGATATGCTAGTTCATATATGTATTTCTTCTTTAAAGTTGTCAACTCAACCTACTTGTAGTGTCTTGGTTGACTTTGAGTAATTGATTCCATTTGAAAATCTATGTTCTCCTGTTTTCTTGTACAACAGTTCAAATCAAGAAACTTATTTGATAATATTTTAGTGTCTAATGACCCTGAATATGCAAAGAAGTTAGCAGAGGAGATATGGGGCCAAAAAGAACCTATGAGTCAATCTTGTTGTTTTGAAATCCTCTCTCGTAGTTACTTTAGCTGATTGTAGAGCTGGTCATTGTAGATATTTTAGTTGTGTGTAGAGTTGATCATTAGTCATTGAAATCCTCTCTTGTAGATATTTTAGATAGTTATTTGATGTCATTAAACATAGATTTTTTTTCATCAAATACTTGATTTTGTATTTTGTACAAATGTATGTTATTTTGTAGAAATCTATGTTTATAGGCTAGCATAGGATACATGGTATAATTATTCTTTAAAAGGTGCTAGCTCAAATAGAAGAGAACCTTCTTTACAAGCAATAAAATGGTGGTTTGATTCCATCGTACCCTAATATGACTGAATATATGACCAGTTGATGCTAAAATAATGAATAAATATACTACCAATTAACAACAATTAATGACTAAATAAATGACCAATTAACAACAATCAATGACTAAATTAATGACTAAATCAATGACCAAATCAATGACCAAATCAATCACTAAATAAATGTCTATTCAACAATAATCAATTACTAAATTAACGACTAAATCAATGACTAAATAAATGACTAAATCAATGACCAAATTAATGACTAAATCAATGACCAAATTTATCAATCAAAATAAACAATAAATGACTAAAATAGTTTAGTCATAAATTTGGTCATGTGATTAATGACTAGCAATAAACTACTAATGGTCACAGGATCAAATTTATTCATTTATATGCAATTTTTGGTAGTTTTTTAGTCACATATTACTATTTTTGTGCTAGTGTGTGGAGACCACACCAAATCTTGAAGCCATTCCCACTATCAGTTCAATGTAGAGTCCACATCATTTATATCACAAAGGTGACCCAAGGGTTCAACACAATCTTCCACATATGCATCCCTATAAGCATAAATGTTTGTATCCACCAAGCCAACAACCAACTATATACCAAGCCCTGCCTACTTCTTCACCAAGGCTTAGCCATATTTCTACTATTTCACCTAAAATTGAAGAGAAAACCCTCCCCATATATAGATATTCCACTATCTTGAAATATGTAGCAATACAAACCCACTTCCTACCCAAAAACATTCAAATTTGAATTCAAAATTGCCCATCTTAGCTGCAAAATAACTAGACCAATAAAGGTGGCACACAACCAAGACCACCAACAACAAGTCATTAAATATGATGGACGAGCCTACTCTCCTCAAGTAGGAGTATTTGAATATTATCTAGCAAGAAGCTCCCCTTAGCATCTAAGATGATCCAACAAGAGACTTAGAGCCTCCATAACATCAACAACTTTATTTCCTTCTTTGAATGTGTGTTTTAAAACATGTATCAAGAACTAACAATAATTTTTAAATATCTTGTATTATTATTTTAATAGAATAACCAAGCATATTACAACCAATAATTGTATCGGTAATGATTTTGGAGTCACCTTCAATTTTTGTGTTGTGAATTCCAATAGATAGGGAAATCTTCAACCACCAAAGTAAATCCATAGCCTTTGCCTAATAGCTAGTATCCACTATAATACTCCTAAGAGGACACCAAGGTTCTTGTATCTAATCTTAAGACTCCAACAACAACCAACCCCTATCTAGAAACTCCACCAAAGTTGAGCTTGTGCCTCCCCCTTATGGGGGAAGCCCACTTAGTATTCGAATTCTTCAATCTCTTAGAATTATCAAATCTAGCATACAAAGGGGGAAGATTTAAATTCTTGCCCATTTTGGCATCAAAAGCTGAGGGGGAAGAAGAGGGACAAACCCAGTTACTAAACTGAAATATTAT
Organism: Cryptomeria japonica; assembly: GCF_030272615.1. Classification (NCBI taxonomy): domain Eukaryota; kingdom Viridiplantae; phylum Streptophyta; class Pinopsida; order Cupressales; family Cupressaceae; genus Cryptomeria; species Cryptomeria japonica. The sequence goes on from NC_081415.1 coordinate 247,945,532, forward strand.
CATGGAGATGCATGGAAAAAATTTAAAACACCTCAACAGATCTTTCTTCACCCCTAGATATTCTATCATTCCTCTCCTTCCAAATACCCAATGAGAGGTTATGAGTTACTTGTCTTCCGAACTCCTCAATGAGTGGTAGAAAGGAAGGGATTATCTAATCAAGGACCAGTGCTTGGGGACCATAGTTCATGACCCAAGCCAACTTCAATTTTTTAAGAACTTTACCCCACAAGTTAAAGAAAAATTGACAGTGAAAGAGAATGTGGGGAATGGATTCATTTTCAAGCTTAAATAAAACATGTTTATTTGGGAATTGAAAACCCCTTTTGATAAGGTTATCTTTTGTGATGATATTATTATGCATCATCACTCACTAGAAAAAGTTGACTTTTGGAATAAGATGGGGTATCTATACTTTCCTCCAAAGATCCCTGACAGTACCTTCTTTCAATAGAAAATAGTAGACCAATTTGATGGAGAAATTGCCTTTAGGATTTTTGGACCAGACAAACTTATCTTTTTCATTGAAGATTGGGATTTTGACTCACTATAATAGTTGCCATAACTAGGCAACCAAATGGATAAGGTGAGGTTAGGTTTGACAACACTGTGTTATGTCTAACCAAGACCTGTCTAGTGAAATTTAGTCCAACACATAGGTACCAATAAAAGGCCAAATCAGTTTCTTTAATAACCTTGAAATTAGGGTGAGATGACAAAGGTTAAGTCTCCAACAAATTATCTTTCCAAAAGCTATTATTTCAACCATTTTCAATTTCCCTCCTTAGTTAATTAGAGACTAGCCCTTTTGATGTTGTAAGTAAAATATACATGTAGCAAACAATTTTTTATATCACCTCTAAAAATTCTAAATCTTGAAATTGTTCAATTTATTTTTCTTATAATTATAATTTTGGAGTTGAAAATGCATTGTAAATTCTATACATAATTTTAGTTGTATTTGAATGTTTTTTTAATTATAATTTTTAATTTATAAGAATAAATCTTGATTGGAGAATCATTTCAAACATAAATGCTTATATTGTGTATTGAGAGACCTTACATAGGAATCTTAAAAAGGTTTGTACCTTGGAGAGGTACTCGCTTAAAATATTCTATAGAGATCAAGCATACCCTAACTAGGCAACCCTCGACACTATAGAATAGATTATGGATCTCTAAGTTATTTTGTTTCCTTTTCCTCATGTATCAAGATCATTGTATCAATATAAATGTAATAAAGATGTGTGTATATTGTTACTCTATAGTGTATCATATGATTAAGTTTAGTAAAAGTGGTTTTAAATAAATAAATAAATTTTTGTTGTTTCAAATTTTCATGTTCATTTGCAAATGTGAGCATGACATTAATTTCTTTCAAGAAACTAATACTTTTGTAGATGATATCACCTCTCTTTCCTCAAATGTTTTAAAGAGGGGTTAATGGCAATGTATTGGTGTGTCCCATTTAGCTAGAGGATTGGCTTGTGTTAAGTGCTATTTTGAGGCTTACATTTTATTGAATAGTCTATATTATTTATTAATGGTGGATTTTTTCTTTTTGTTTGTGAATCTTTTTGTCTTCACAAATATTTATGCTCCCAAATATTTTCAAGTTAAGGCTATAATCTAGTCTCATATTAAATTTTCTCATTCTTTTGTTTTTTCTCTTTGTTGGAAATGTGAATGCTACTCTTGGGCATAATGAGAATCATTGTAGATTGAATTAAGTTTTTTTCAATGATAATTTATCTTTTCTTAGATCAGTTGATATACAATCCAAGGTCTTTACTTGTACTAATACAAGATGTGGGACTGGTTCAATTTTAGAGGCTTGATAGATTTTTAGTATAGATTTCTAGATATATTCTTGTTTTTTTATTAGATTATCAAGGAGATGGACCGGACCGAAAAGAGACATACAAAGTTACAACATAAACCAAACACCAACTATGAAACAACTAGCAGAAAGAAACCAATACTAATAAAAAATGATCAAAATTTTTCTTGCCCCTGAAACTATTTCTACGGATGCTAGTATCATAGATATATTCTAGTTGAATATCTAGCTAAATGGACTTTTGAGAAAGTTGATAAGTATATTGTCATGGACTAAGTGTCCTTAATCTTGACTAAATTCAAACTATATCTTGGATTGCTTTATCATGATCAAGCTTAATTTCTTAATTTTAACTCTTGTTGGGAGTTTATCACATGTTTAATCATAGAATGTTTTGTTTTATAAAGTTGGTAATACTTTATAAGACCATTTTAATTTTTTCTTCTTTTAACTTTGCTGATGGCTATGACTATCTCAAAATCTCCATGTGGGAAAGAGATGTATTTTATCATTATAATATTATATTCTGTTTAAAACAAAAGAAAGTTAAAAATCACATATAAAATAAAACTAATATTTCAATAAAAATAAACGATATTTCTTGACTATCTAAAATAAATCTATGTATAAAGACGTTGGCCGTAACTAGACAGAATACTATATGGGAAATGCATTTTTCAGTCTTTTAATCTCGTGAGCAATTATAGAGACGACGGTTAAAAACGAAAGAAAAGCTAAACGAGTATAAAAATATAATTGATTGAAAGGGTGACGATACTATCGATACAAAAACTTGTGGCTTTTGCGGATTTGTACGTCCTTCAATCTCGTAAAACTGGAGAGATTTTATTTCTAACAAAATGTTCCATGACATATGCGCAGGCCTGTCAGCAGGCGACAGTAATGCTGTTCTCGGTTTTATAAGAGAGATTTTTATTTCCTTCCTAGATGATGAGAATTTTATGTGTTTCTTCTGTGTCAACAACTACTTTGCCATTGAACATTTCATTGTCTCCGTATATTCCTCTCGTTTTCAGGTAGAAAGAAAAAGGTTAAATTGCCAGTTGCCAGCGGAGGTGGCAATGAAAACATAGACGATGAGAATGAGCAGGCTGCAGGACAATCATATCAATGTGCTATTTATGGACGTTGTATTAAACAAGCATGTCAAACTCAACTAAGCCATCTTCTATCATTCGTTTTGGCCAAAAGCAAGGCAAGAAGGAAAAATGGCAGTGAATATGGGTAGCGCCAAATTGGTGGTGATAGTGTTAATGGCAGTAATAATAATGGTGAGTATTAGCGTGGCTTCAGCACAAGGAGGACCATGCTTTAAATACCTGTGCACAAACGATGGGGGTTGTACAGGATACGCAGGCAGCCCTAAGTGCTGCAACATCGGTGACTGTGGCAGCGGAATTGGATTTTGCGACGCTTCATGCTAATTTACCAACTGCTCTTACTTCTTTTCTCGTCTCATGAAATAATCCAGCTTAGTTTGCTGTGTGTCGTTTGTGTTTTCGTGTTTGAGCAGGATGCTGACAATCCTCTCCCCTTAGTTTACCCCATTGTTAATAAGGTTTAGTTTGATGTTTCTACTTTTCAACAAGTTAAAATTGATCTTGTAAAGTGTCTTATTGTGGAGTGCTTTGTAGCTGTTGTCGCTGTAGCTGCTCCACCAACATGATATATTATCCATGTAATGTAAAGTGCATTGTAACTCATGAGGTGGTAGCTGGGCTATGAATTTGAATAAATAATTTATTCAGTGTGTGATTTATTCAGTTAAAGATGTGATTTTCTTATAAGTTTTACACATTCGAATATTTACATATAAAAGTGAATACCTAGATTCCATATGGATTAAGCTTTGATGATGATGGTGACTTATACCAGAGAGGAGTACATTGTAATTAAATAATTGAAATATGTTAATTCTTATCTCCTTTGAATCATTTAAAAAAATTATTCAAAAGAATAATTTGGCTTAGGCAGGACAAGGGAATTGGTTATAGATTTCTTGATTTTTTTCAAAGTTTTCTTTAGATTCTAGCATTCATTTAGTTTTGACATCTTTCTTCATGTCATTCAAAAGAATGTAAAAAAATCTGTAAATCTATTCATAAATGTATTTGATAAGATTAATTTTTTTAATGAATGATTTGAGCTATTCTTTTATTGTTTCATAAAGACTGCTTCAAAATAGACTATATTTTGTTACATTGATTGAAATACCCTCTCTTGAATTATTTGCCTAAAATATTTCTTTCAGTTATTTTAAAAATGTACTTCAATTGAAAAACACAATGATGTTATCCACTTAGATGATGTTGTATTTTTTTATTAATATATTGAAAGTAATACCATAGGTCCTTGGAAAGTTGCACCTACATTGATTAGGCCAAAAGACTTTCACCTATATCCAAATCTTAAACAATGACATCACACTGGAATCCTTGATGGAAGGTGTCGTTCATTTTTATAACCTAAAAAATTATCTTTGAAATTAAAATGGCAATCTTTCTTGATTAATATATGAACACCTTGCTGCAAGGTGTTAGAAAATAAAGATGTTACATACCTACTTTGGATTGGAAAGTAATTATGGGAGCTCATGAAAGAGGAAATGTGAAAATAATGATCCCTCAGCTCGGGGTGTAAGGAATGCCTATTTATCACTCACAAATTTTACTATTATCTTTGAATTATTTACTGATTTAATTTTATGCTAACTTATAGATGGTTTCTATTATGAGATAATTTATTTGTTCATTTCTCGTTTTATAAATATGATTGTCCTTACTCTCCCATTCGACCCAAGTAATTAGAGTCATGATTAAATTCAGCATTAAAAAAAATCTTTATTACTAATTCTTTTTGCATGCAACATATTTATGATTGTCAAATCTCTAGGGAATTTTGTTTCCCATATCTAATACTAAAATCTTAGCTACAAATATGGTGTCTATTTTAATCAGGTTTATTTAATATTTTTTGGTTAGCTTAAAGCTTAATGGAATTATTTTTGTAGTCTCTTATTTCATAAAAAATATTTGACTTGGAATAACAACACAAATTATTTTTCCTAATGTTTAATTTCTCTAGTCCCTATAAGAATGCCCCCTTGACTCCATTCCTACACCCCAAATAATTATGGTACTTGCTATTTCTTCTTTGCACTTTTCGATATATTCTTTCTCATGTTTTCAAACCGCCTTAGCCATAGAGTTTCACTTTATAATTTAATTGATCATAGGGAAATAAGAACCCTAACTTTCTTTGAAGCACTAATTTACTATTAACTTTATTTTCTATTTATCTTCACTTATATAGGAAGGAAAAATGGAGTTGGTCACTTGTAGAGAAAAAAAGGGTTATAGACTAATGTACATATGTGGGTTAGTGTGTATCATTATCTTTGTTCTAGAATATATAGGGACAATGTTTTTTATTAGGGGAAAATAAGGTTTTGAGGGGACGCAAAACCCCTTACACTAGGATCTGAATGGACTCGAAACCCCTTACACTGGGTTTTGAAGGAATCAAAACCCTTTGGAATTAAATAGGAATCGAGAACCCAAAAGAAGAACAATGCAAAAAATGTAAAAAACTACTAACAACAACCAACTATTAACCAAAGATCAGTAGGGTAGCATAGAGAAAGAATAGCCACCCACCAAGCCAAAGAAATCATACTAGAAACCTAGGAAAATTTTGCATCAAGCATCAAAGGCTTCCAAGGAGTAAGAAAATTCAAGGAGTAGGCCAGATCTATAAGGCAAGGGTTTAATCAAAGCACCCTTAACCTTTAGAATGGGTTTTATCATGGCTCCCAAAGCCATTAGGTTAAAACTAGCAAAGACTCTATAGCTGAAAGTCACCTCCCAACCAACCAAACCCCTCTCCACCTGAATATAAAAGAGAACCATCACAATAGGAGAAAAAGAGAAGCAAACCAACAACAAAAGAAAAAAACCATGATTCAATCACACAGTCGCACTATCAAAGACATGATTGGGCGACTAAGAAAACCAATGAACCTCTCTCACTAGG